>NW_008355976.1:268135-300294 GCF_000622305.1 Nannospalax galili
CATGTGCAAACATCTTAATGTCAATTGCATTAAAAATGAATTTTTCTGTATGAAACTGGGTATTTTAACAATGAAATGGAGATCTTTTTTAAAGGTTAAAACCTCATTTAATTTTATGTCTTATAGGGTTTATACTGAGTATAATATTGTATAACTGTAATAATTCAACTATAAACCTAAAAATTTACAGCCAATTTTGAAAGAGAGGCATCTTAGCTCTGGAAATTGTTATTGAATATATCAATTCTGTTGTAATGAAATACCTCTTCTAAGTATGTGGTTATTAAATAAATAATATTTTAAAAATGCAGCAACCTAGCCTAACCATACAGTAATAGTCGAGGAATCTGAGCATACAGTACTGAGCAACTGGGATGGTTAGTCTTGACTGTTGGCTAGACCTCTGGCCTTCACAGTGCACAGACACACACACACACACACACACAAAATATCAACCAGCACAAGAAAAGATGTTGGACAGCTGTTCTGGATAGCTTTAGTGTCAACTTGACACACTTGGGTTGAAGGAGCCTCAACTGGGGAATTGCCTCCATAGGACTGGCCTGTGGCCAGGTCTGTGGGACATCTTTTTAATTGATGAGTGATGTAGAAGGGCCCAGCCCACTGTGGGTGGTGCCACCCCTGGACAGGTGGGCCTGTGTTGCATAAGAAAGCAGGCTGAGCAGGGGCCAGGGAGCAAGTCAGTAAGCAGCGTTCCTCCATGGCCTGTGCTCCAGCTCCTGCCTCCAGGTTCTTGCCCTGAGTTCCTACCTTGGGCTCCCTGATGAACTGTGACCTGGGAGATGTAAGACAAATAAACCCTTTCCTCCCCAAGTTGGTAGTGGTCAGAGTGTTTGGTCACAGCAATGGAGAAACAAGCTAGAACAGTCACATTATGCTTCAGAGAAATGCAGATTACAACCATGAGATTCATTCACACTCACTAGGATGACTTTTTTTTTTTAATTAGGGATTGGGCCACGTGTGGTAGTGATACATGCCTTTAAACCCAACACATGGGAGGCAGAAGCAGGCAGATCTCTGTGAGTTTCAGGCCAGCCTGGTCTACATGACAAGTTCCAGGCCAGCCAGGGCTATATAGTGAGACCCTCTTTCCAAAAACAATATTACATTAGGGATTGATTTCTCAGATATGAACATCAAAAACCAAACAATAAAAAGAAATAAATTGAGGGACTGGCAATTTAGCTCAGATGGTAGAGTGCTCACCTGGCATGCATGAAGCCTTGGATATTAAGCCCCAACCACCACATAAACCAGGCATAGAGATGCCTATCTGTGATCACAACACTCAGGGGTAAAAGCAGGAGGATGATAAGTTCAAGTTCATCCTTGGCAACATAAGGAGTTAAGAGTCCAGCCTGGGCTACATGAGATCTTGTGAGAGAAAGAAAAAAGAAAAGGAAAAGGGAAGGAAAGAAGGAAGGGAGGGAAGGAGGGAGGGAGAGAGGGAAAGAGGGCTGGTGAGGTGGTGCAGTGGTTAAGGAAGTGAGAAAGGGGGAAAGGAAAAGGAGGAAATTGGGCTTCATCAAAATTCAAAACTTTTATGTTTAAGGAACACTATCAAGGACTGTGGGTGTAGCTCAGTTGGTAGAGTACCTGCCTAGCCTGGACAACCTGAGACCATGTCTCAAAAAAGACAAACCAAAAAAGATAGTATTACCAAAAAAAGGAAAAACTACCTGCAAATTGGGGGAAATATTTTAAAATCACATATTTAAATAAGATTCTAGTATCCAGAATTTGTAAAGAACTCTTACAACAACAATTCTCAGCAGTTAAGAGCACCGGCTGCTCTTGCAGAGAACCCACGTTCAATTCCCAGGACCCACATGACAGCTAGCAACCATCCGACTCCGGTTCTAGGGGATCCATCCGACACCTTCTTCTCACCTCTGCGGGCGCTGCACAACATGGGTGTGGCACTTATACACGTGCAGGCAATACACCCACACACATAAAATAAAAATAATAAAATTAAGTTAAAACAATTCAAAGACAATCTGATTTTAAAATGAACAAAGGATCTGAATAAACATTTATCCATACTTAATTTTTAGCCATAAGGGAAATAAAAATTAAAATCACAATGAGAAAACAGGCGTGATGGCCCATGCTTAGAATCTCAGTACTTGGGAAGTGGAGGCAGGAGATCAGGAGTTCAAGGTCATCCTTGGCTATACAGTGAGTTCAAGGCCAGCCTGAGATGTATGAGGCCCAGTCTCAAAGAAAAAAAAGAATCCAATGAAATAGTATGATGGTTAAACTTGAATGTCAATTTGATTAGACTGGGAAAAACCTACAAGATTAATAAAGTACACTGTTACCACCCCTTTCTGGCTGCAATAATATGAGCTGCTCTGTTCTCCCACTTCATCCCCTGTATGATGAACTAAAACCTTTGAAACCATGAGCCAGAATAAATCTATCTTCTTTCAAGTGGTTTAACTCAGGGATTTGGTCACAGCAACACAAAACTGACTGACACAGACGCCATTAGTCATGCCAACTAGAATAATCATTTCTTTTCAAAATAGACAATAGCAGGGGCTGGAGAGATGGCTCAGTGGTTAAGAGTACACAGTGCTCTTGCAGAGGACCTGAGTTTGGTTCCCAGCACCCACACCAGGCAGCTCACAGCTGCCTGTAACTCCAGAAAGGGGATCTGACGCCCTCTTCTGGCTTCCAAGGACACTGTACTCATGTACACAAATCCACACACAGACATGCACATATGCATATCATTAAAAGTAAAAATATTGGGGACTGGAGAGATGGTTCAGCAGTTAAGAGCACTGACTGCTCTTGCAGAGGACCCAGGTTTGATTCCCAGCACCCACATGGCAGACACAAACCATCCTTAACTCCAGTTCCAAGGGAATCCGAAGCCCTCTTCTGACCTCCATGGCATTGCACAACACGGGTGCACTCACATACATTAGGCAATATACTCATACATATAAAATAAAAATAAATAAAATATTAAAAATAAAATATTTAAAAATAAACATATTAAAAAATAGCTGGGCATGATGGCACATGCCATTAATCCCAGCACTTGGGAGGCAGAGGCAGGTGGATCTCTGCGAGATAGAGGCCACCCTGGTCTATATAGTGAGTTCCAGGTCAGCTGGGGATACAGGGAGACCCTGTCTCAAAAAACAATATCAAAAAAAAATAATAATAGATGATAGTAAGTGCTGATAACGTGGATACACTGCTAGCAAGAATGCCACTTTTGTAAAGGGTTGTGAAGTCCCTCAGAAGGTGAAACAGCGTCCTCATACTACCCAGAAATTTTACTCCAGGCTATGTATCTAACTCACATGAAAACACAACCTAACAGATGTTCACACACCATCATTCACTATAACTATTGGCTACTTTCTTTGCCATTGTGGTAAAGTAATGACAGAGCAACTTAAGGAACAAAAGGTTTCTTTCTGTCTCACAGTTCAGGGGACACAGTCTGTGGCAGGGAAGGCATGGCAGAGGGCTCAGCCCATGGCAGGAGGAATAGACTGCAACTGTACATTACAGGAAGGAGAACGTTTGGGCAGGAAGTGAGGCTGGATTAAAACTCTCAAGGCCCACCCCTCAGTCACCTGCTTCCTCCAGCTAAGCGCCTCCTCCTAATGGCTCCACAACTACACAAAGCATCACCACCAGCTGGGAACCAAGTTACCAAACACATTAACCTGTGGAGGACATTTCACATCCAACTCAAAGCTTTCCACCTCTGACCCCCATAGGCTCCCAGGCAGTTCATAATGCAAAATACAGGCAGTACAGCTGCCAAATCCCCGGCCGCTGAACAGTCCCAACACTGTTCAAAGTTTCTTCTGAGATTTAATGCAATCTCTTTAACTGTGAGGCCCTTTAAGTGAAAACCAAGGTGCACATAGGTCTCTCAAGGTCTCTCTGCAGGATCCCAACTCTACCAAACATGGCCTAGCCTCATCAGCATTTTTCTTGAATCTTTTCACATTTTTACATCTTTTTAAATTTTTATTTATTTATTTTTGTGTATGTGTGTGTGTGTGTGTGTGTGTGTGTGTGTGTGTGTGTTGGTATGTACACCATGTGCATGTAGTGCCTGCAGAGGCCAAAAGAGGCCTCTTTGATCCTCTAGAGCTGGAGTTATGGGCCACTGTGAGCCACCTGATATGGGTGCTGGGAACTGAATCAGGGTCCTCTGCAGAACAGACCCCACATTTCCATTTCTTTTTTTTTTCTAGTTCTTAGGAGGTTTTCTCAAGTTTATCTTGTAACTGTTTCATGGATGAAAATTTGGGGGAGCTGGGAGGTATATAGCTCAGTGGTAGAGTGCCTAGTTAGCATGCTTGAGAGCGTGGGTCTAATCCCCAGAAGAAAAAAATGTAGCTACTATTTCCTATAACTCCAAAAGATAATTCTGTTTTGGTATTATTGGGTTTGATTTTTAAAATATTTTATTTATTATTTTTATTTTATGTGTATGAGTATATCACCTACATGTATGTAAGTGCACCCATGTCGTGTAATGCCCATGGAGATCAGAAGAATGCTTTGGATTCTCTTGGATCTGGAGCCACAGACAGCTGTTAGTCCCCATGTGGGTGCTGGGAATTGAACCCCGGTCCTCTGCAAGACAAGCCAGAGCCATTTCTCCAGCCCCAGTATTATTTTTTTTAATATTGTAACAGAAGATAAAAATGTTATTTCATAGAAAAATACTGGTGGCCTGGACTGGGAAGGATGGGGGAGAAGATAAAAAGGGGTTGGATAAACGGCAGCAAAACACAACATAATTGGAGAGGAGAAATAAGCCCTCATCTCAACAAGGGAGGATGGGTGTGGCTTATAATTTATTGTATATGTACAGAGAACTAGAACAGAGGAGTTTTGGAGATGCCCAGGACAAAGAGTTGATCAACGTTGAAACTGAACTGCTCATTGGCCTGATTTGCCCAGATTTCAGGGTTTTAAAAAATATTTTATTTATTATTTTATGTGTATGAGTGTATTGCCTGCATGTATGTGAGTGCACCCATGTCCTGCAATGCCGCAGAGGTCAGAAGAGGGCTTTGGATTCCCCTGGAACTGGAGTTAAAGACGTTTACATAGCCGCCATGTGGGTGCTGGGAATCAAACCGAGGTCCTCTACAAGAACAGTCAGTGCCCTTAACCGCTGAGCCATCTCTCCATCCCCCCAGATTTCAGTTTTAAAAATACGTAAGTCTTGGGGCTGGAGAGATGGCTCAGCGGTTAACAGTACTTGACTGCTCTTCCAGAGGACCCAGGTTCGATTCCCAGCACCCACCCACATGGTGGCTACAAACTGTCCTTAACTCCAGTTCCTCTTCGCAGCATTTGCACTCAGGCATTTGCACACAGGCAATATGCTCACACATAAAATAAAAATAATTTAAAAAATAAGTAAAATATTACACACACACACACACACACACAGAGCCGGGTGTGGTGGCGCACGCCTTTAATCCCAGCACTCGGGAGGCAGAGACAGGTGGATCTCTGTGAGTTCAAGGCCAACCTGATCTACATAGTGAGTTCAGGACAGCTACAACTACAGGGAGACCCTGTCTCAAAAAGACCGAAAAAAAAAAAAAAAAAACCTGAAATCTGGCCAGGTGT
Source organism: Nannospalax galili (assembly GCF_000622305.1). Classification (NCBI taxonomy): domain Eukaryota; kingdom Metazoa; phylum Chordata; class Mammalia; order Rodentia; family Spalacidae; genus Nannospalax; species Nannospalax galili. Next base: position 273,791 of record NW_008355976.1, read on the forward strand.
GGTGGCACACGCCTTTAATTCTAGCACTTGGGAGGCAGAGGCACAGGGATCTCTGTGAGTTCGAGGCCAGCCTGGTCTACAGAGCGAGTTTCAGGCCAACTGAGGCTACAGGGAGATTCTGTCTCGAAAAGACCATAAACCCCCTGAAATCTGAGAACATAAAACTGAGATCCAGGGCCAGTGAGGTGTCTCAGCAGGTGACAGTGTCTACATCAAGCCTGATGACCTGAGTTCAATCCCTGGGACCCACAAGGTAGAAGAAGACTGACTTCTGCAAGTTGTCCTCTCTCCTCCACACCTGTACTGTGTTATGCATGTAAATAAGATACGCACACTAAATATACACACATACACACTAAATAAATAAATATAGAATTTAAAAAACTAAATTGAGAACCATTATAATACCTGTTAACTAGAAAATGGTCACTGACAGTGGTGGTGGTGGAGGCTTCCAAGCTGCCACCCACTGCAGCCCAAAGAGTTGAAGGGTAGTTCATTAAAAAACATTTTTAGCCAGGCATGGTGGCACACACCTTTAATCCCAGCACTCGGGAAGCAGAGGCAAGCAGATCTCTGTGAGTTTGAGGCCAGCCTGGTCTACATAGTGAGTTCCAGGCCAGCTGGGGCTACAGGGAAACCCTGTCTCAAAAAGACCAAAAAACAAAAAAACAAAAAATTTTTTAGCTGGGTGAGGTGGCATGCGCCTTTAGTCCCAGCACTTGGGAGGCAGAGGCAGGAGGATCTCTGTGAATTCAAAGCCAGCCTGGTCTACTTAATGAGTTCCAGGCCAGCTGGGGCTACAGAAAGACCAAAAAAGACATTTTTATATCTTTCATTTATTCTTTGACAATTTCATACATGTATACAATGTATCTTGATCCTATTCACCCCCAACTTTCCCCTCCCACTCCCCCTAGAAACCCCCAACACATCTCCTTTCCACTTTCGTGTCGTGTCGTGACCCCCGCCCCCGACAGCCAATTACTACTTGCTAGAATATTGGCTGATCTTGACTTGATCTTGTGCAGGTTACCATAGCAGCAATGAGTTCCTGAGTACCATGGCCATGTCATATCCAGAAGACAGCATTACACAGCACTCCTCACCACCCTCTTCCATTCTTTCCACCTCATTTTCCGTGATGTTCCCTGAGTCTTGGGATGATATAGATGTCCCACTTAGGGCTGAGCACTCAACAGTCACTCTCAGCACTTTGACCAGTTGAGTCTCTGCATTAACTGTTGCCCACTGTATAAAGAAGCTTCTCTGGGGCCTGAAGAGATGGCTCAGCAGTTACAAGCACTGACTGGTCTTGCAGAAGACCCAGGTTTGATTCCCAGCACCCACATGGCAACTAACAACCCTCTGTAACTCCAGTTCCAATGGAATCAGACACCCTCTTCTGACTTCCGCAGGCACTGAGTGACATGGGTGCACTTACACGCATGCAGGCAATATACTCATACGCATAAAAATAACTAATTTTTTATAAGAAGCTTCTTTGGCCAAGGTTGACAGCAGCACTAATCTATGGGTATAGCCATAAATATTAGAAGGCAGTTTAACAACATGGCCATTTAGCACAACAGTAGCAGGTTCTCCCCCACTAGGGCCTGTGACCTCCTGAGCCCTAAGCTTTTGACCAGGTTTACAGTGCCAGCTGTGAACTCCCTTCTCTGAGCAGGCCTTAAATCCAATCATAATGTTGTCTCCATAACCTTCATGCCTCTATTGCACCATTGGGAACATTTTTTTTCAAATAAGTTCTCATATAGCCCAGGTTGGCCTCATACTCACTCTCACTACATAGCTGAGGATGTCCTTGAATTTCTGGTGGTCCTGCCTCTACCTTCCCTCCCTCCTCCCCCCAGTGTTACCATACCCAACTTACGTGGTGCTGAGGAATGAACCCAAGGTTTTATGCATGCTAGGCAAGCTCTCTACCAAGTGAGCTGCATTCCCAGCACAAAAATACATTTTTAACATAGATTTTAAACTCAGGCTAAGGTAAAGAGAGGTGTTCATGAAGACAGACAGACACACCCAAAGGCATAGCTGTGGGCTCCTGAAGAAGTCTTACTTCATTGTCTTTACAATAATCACATCTAGGATTTTGGTGGGTTTTGAAGTTATTCTCTTCAAAGCTGTTTCTAAGGATTTAAATGAGATCACAGGGTAGTTTTTGTAATCCTGACAGGATTACAATTGATAAGGTAAAACTCAAAATCATACAAGTAAAGGGAGTTAGGATATCTTCATTGTAAACAAAGTTAACAATCTTGTTCCTGAGGCTCTCAGAACACATCCAAGAGAGGAATGAAGGCCCCACCCAAGGTCTTACATGTTCAGGCCTTAGGCCTGGTCTGTTGCTATTTTAACATTTTTTTCTACATAAAAGGACTATTGTCTCTTTCTATGTTGGCAACCTTCATAGCAAAAGTTGTTAATTGCGCTGGAATTCTTGATTCTCAGGTGGCAAGAAGCTTCAACTAGATTCCAGAGTGAGGGGCTCCTTTCCTTTCCCATGCCTCCATAACTTTTCATCTTTCTATCCTGTCTCAGTCATGATGGAGACTCCACTGCTGTGCACAAACATGATTGCAACAGTATGATGGGATAGCTACCACTCCTGGGCCTATCAGTGCAAAACCACCTGAGGACCATTTACAGAAGGGATAGGAGTCCTGGTGAATAAGCTTCCATGTATAAAATCAAGAAGTATCAATATCAAGGCTTATTTGATAGAATTCTGTACTGGATCGTTCTTCATAAAAAATGCTATAAAACAGTATGCCTGAAGGCACAGCGTATGCTGTTGTGTTTTGAAAACCATGAACAATAGTCAGATATGGTGATGCGCCACTACAATAAATATTCAAAATTCATTTTAGAGGATTACTTCATGTTTTGTTTGTTCAAGACAGGGTACTACTCTAGTTCCAGTCTAGTCTAGGACTCACTATGTAGCCCAGGCTGCATCAGAATCTTAGCAATCCTTCTCTCTGTCTCAGCTTCCTTTCCAAGTGTTGGGTTTACAAACAGGAACCATCATGCCTGGCTAATTTTTTGTTTGTTTTGTTTTTTGTAACCCTGAGTGGCCTGGACCTCAGAGATCTGCCTGCCTCTGCCTCCTGAGTGCTGGGATTAAAGGCATGTGCTACCACACCCAGCCAAATATTTTCTAATGGTAATAAAGTATTGTACTTTTGGGGGGTAGTTTTTGCTCTTAGTGATAATATAAGTGTGTCTTACAGTGACATCTTATATTCAGTGAAATGTGGTATATTGGAATGCTAGAAAGGGATAAACAGTGTTTGAGTGGTGTTGAATGATAACATTCACACTGGGAAGTCAATAAATAGCCTCAACTCCCTATACTGAGAACCCATGGGATAAATATATTGTATTGAATGAACATGCTACCTGGAATTAAATCTCAGACCTGTCATTTGCTAGTCCTGTAATCTGTAAATTACAAAGCCCCTCACCTCAATTTTTCTCTCTCTGAAATGGAACTAGAGATAGTTCCTCCAACATAAAGACATTATGCATGTTAAGTATGCCCAGCGCAAGGACTGAGGATTGGACTGATGGTGAGGGACACTGAAATCGAACGCTGTATCACTTGCCTCTGTAAGGTTCTATTCTGAGTGGTAAACTAACACTGAACCAACTGTGGCTCCAAAGACTAGCATTTGAGCCAGTGTCCAATAAGGTCAAACTGTCTTCTCCTACAGAGTTACCGCAGGACCTGCTTTATTCTGGAGAGGGGGGTCATTTTTGAGACAGGGGTCTCCCTATATCCCCAGCTGACTGGAAACTCGCTATGTAGACCAGGCTAGCCTTGATATTGCAGAGATTCACCTGCCTCTGCTTCCTGAGTGCTGGGATTAAGGTACCTGCCACCACGCCTGGCTTTTTCTTTAAAAAAAAACAACAACAACAACTAGGTCTCATATTGTCCAGATTGGACTTGAACTTTATGATCTTGGACTTTATTTTTTAATATTATTTTTATTTTATGTGTGTGTATGCATGTATTGCCTCCATGTATGTAAGTACACCCATGCTGTGCAATGCCTTTGGAGGACAGAAGAACGTGTCAAATTCCCTGGAACTGGCATTATGGACAGTTGTTAGCTACCATGTGGGTGCTATAAATTGGATCCTGGACTTTAAAAAAAAATTAGGTTTTAAGCTGGGCATGATGGTGCACGCCTTTAATCCCAGCACTCGGGAGGCAGAGGCAGGTGGATCCAGTTTGGTCTATACAGTGAGTTCCACTAGCTGGGGCCCCTATCTCAAAAGGACAAAAAAAAAATAGGTTTTAGCAGGGCATGGTAGCTCATGCTTTTTATCCCAGCACTGGGGAGGCAGAGGCAGGTGGATCTCTGAGCTCCAGGTTAGCCAGAGCTACATACTAAGACCCTATCTCAAAAAAAAAAGATTTTCTTTTCTATTTTATTTATGTATATGTGTGTGTGTATCTGTATACTGCATGTGTGTGGGGTGCCTTCAGAGGCCAGAAGAGGGTGTCCCATCTGATCCCCGGAGCTGGAATTACAGGCATTTGTAAACCACCCAACATGTGCTGAGAACTAAATCCAGATCCTCTGGAGGAACAGGAAGCACTCAACCACTCAGCCACCTCTCCAGCCCCTGCCTCTGGAATCCTAAAGCAACAGAAATGTATCTTCTGTCTTCACACAGCACTCTCTGGGTATATGTCAAAAGTTCCATCTTTTCATAAATTGTTGTACTGGGGACAGCAAATTGCTAACCCAGTATGACCTCAACTTGATTACATCTGCAAAGACCTGTTTACAAATTGTCCAGCCCCACACAGCTACCCTAGACAATGATTAAAGGATGACAGCTCCAGGGAAGCCTACAGGAACTGGCAGACGATGTTTACAGATCTCACTGAAGTGTTGCCTGGTCTTACTTCATTCAGAGAGTGCAAAGTTAATGACCTAATCCAGGCCTCCTTTCACCAGTACCAAAGGCTTTTTGGATCCATGGGTTTAGTTAGGATCCCAGTAAACCACTCATATTCTTTAGTCCTAAGGACTCAATGATCAACTACCAAAGGTCCTTCCAAATCGCATCACCCAAAAGACCTGCCAAATCACAGCCACCATGCCCAGCTTACTCATGGTTGTTAAGTATCAGTTAGCGAAGGAACTTCAGAACCTGAGGGCCCATGCTCTCTGAAATCAGGAAAGTCAGTTTCTCTGCACCATCTTCCCCACCATCCCTGGGCTGCAGTGTCTTAGGGGCTAGAGAGATGGCTCAGCGGTTAAGAGCACTGATTGCTCTTGCAGAGGACCAGGGTTTGATTCCCAGCACCCACATGGCTACAAACCATCCTTGACTCCAGTTCCAGGGGAATCTGAAGCCCTCTTCTGACCTCCACAGCACTGCATGGCATGGGTACACTCACATACATGCAGGAAATACACTCATATACATAAAATAAAATTTAAAAAAAAAATGTCTTATTCCCTCACAGACAGAGCCCTGAGTGTTATGGGAAGAAAGGGTAATCCAAGTTCTCCTCTGGGAGTGGAGTTTGGGTGAGGGAGTGAGTCACACTACTGTGTTCACATCCACGTTCCCTCTCTCTAAGTCTTTGGATTTTCTTCTACATTATTCCAAAGGATTTTTGGTATCTCAATTTCATTTAACCTCAATTTGAAATCCTAGTCAACTGAAAAAAAAAATCCTCTACACCCATCAGAAGGAATGAAATAGAAAAGACTAATGCCATTTTATGTTGAAGAGGATGCGAAAAAATATATATTATTGGTGGGAGAGTAAAATGGCTGAAGCTTTAGAAAAAGGTCCAGCAATTTTCAGAACTAAACCAGCATCTAGTCTATGACCTAACAACTCCACTTTTTTTTTTTTTTTTTTTGAAACAGGGGTTCCCTGTGGCCCCGGCTAGCCTGGAACTTACTATGTAGACCAGGCTGGCCTTGAACTCACAGAGCTCTGCCTGCCTCTGCCTCCCAAGTGCTGGGATTAAAGCTGTGTGTCACCACGCCTGGCTGCATCTGGCTTTTTATGTGGGCTCTGGGGATCCTAACCCTGGTCATTGGAATTGCATGGCAAAAACTTTTGCCCACGGAATCATCTCTCCAGTCCCCATTATAGCATCCTTTTTAATTATTTTATTTTTATTTTTTAAATATTTTATTATTTTTATTTTATGTGTATTCATGTATTGCCTGCATGTAGATAAGTGCACCCGTGTCATGCAATACCTGAGGACAGAAGAGGCTGTCGGATCCCCTGGAACTGGAGTTACAGATAGTTGTTAGCTGCCATGTGGGTGCTGGGATTCAAACACGAGTCTTCTGCAAGAACAGTCAGTGTTCTTAACCACTGAGCCATCACTCCAGCCCCAGCATCCTTTTTTAAAGCTCACATTTCTGTAAGCCAGCATTTCACAAGCATGTTTGAGTTCTTATCTGCTCAGGATTTCAATGTCAGCCACACTGTGTTCCTGTCTGGGGAATTTAAGGAAGATTCACTAAAAGTTTATGCAGATTCCTGGCTGAGTTCTGAGTTTAGTTCCTTGGGGCTGCAGAACCAAAGTGCCAATTTCATAGCTTCCATCACTCTTGGCTCCTGGAGATTTTTGCTATGTATCCCCCCCCCCTTCCAGCTATGAAAAACATTCCTCATTCTGGATCCTTCTGCTTGGACTCTCCATGGGTTCTCTGTGGTTTGGTGGGTTTTTTATATTTATTTATTTATTTATGTACTCTGTGTGTATGTATGTGTGTGCGTGCGTGCGTGCGTGCATGCATGAGTGTGTGTGTGCGTGTGTGTGTGTGTGTGTGTGTGTGTGTTCTAGTTACTTTCTATTGCTATGATAAAAACATTGACCAAAACCAACTTGGGAAGGAAAGGGTTTATTTCATCTTACATCTCCCAGGTCACAGTTCATCACTGAGAGAAGCCAAAGCAGGAATTCAAGAAAGGAACCTGGAGAATAGACCATGGAGGAATGCTGCTTACTGGCTTGCTCCCCTGGCCTGTCTGCAGCCTACTTTCTTATACAACCCAGGCCCACCAGCCCAGGGGTGGCACCACCCACAGTGGGCTGGGCCCTCCCACATCACTCAACAATCAAGAAAATGCCCCACAGATATGTCCACAGGCCAACCCAATGGAGGAAATTCTTTAATTGACGTTCCCTCTACCTAGGTGTCTCAAGTTGTCAGCTAAAGCTATCCGGCATAATTGATTCCTTTTCAACCTGATACATAAGCACATCACTATTAAACATAACCTTTCCGGGGCTGGAGAGTCAGCTCAGCAGTTAAGAGCACTGGTTGCTCTTGCAGAGGACCCAGATTCGATTCCCAATATCCACATGGCAACTAACAACCATCCTTAACTCCAGTTCCAGGGGAATCTGATGCCCTCTTATGACCTTCACAGTCATTGCACAACATGGGTGCACTTTATGTAGGCAATATACTCATACACATAAAATAAAAATAATTAGTAAAATGTTTGAATTTAAAAATTAAAAATAAGCTGGGAGTGGTGGCACACACCTGTAGTCCCAGCACTTGGGAGGCAGAGGCAGGCAGATCTCTGTGAGTTCAAGGCCAGCCTGGTCCACATAGTGAGTTCCAGGACAGCTGGGGCTACAGGGAGACCCTGCTTTAAAAAAAAAATTAAAAATAAAAACATAACCTTTCCATTTCTTATCCCCAAGTTCTCTTGTTGATATTAATATTACAATATAAAACAGTAGAACTTTAAAAAGTCCCACTCTTTAAAAAAGTCCAACACTTTAAAAGATCAAAATCTGTTTAAAAAGTCTCTTACTAGCTGGGCATGGTGGCACACACCTTTAATCCCAGCACTTGGGAGGCAGAGGCAAGCAAATCTCTGTGAGCAAGCCTGGTGTACATAGTGAGTTCCAGGCCAACTGGGGCTACAGAGAGACCTTGTCTCAAACACACACACAACACACACATACATGCACATGCACACACACACACACAAACAAAAGTCTCTTACTACTATGGGCCCCTGTAAAATCCAAAACAAGTTAAATATTGTCTTATTTCAAAAGGGAAGAATTAGACACACTTAAGCAAAACCAAAGTCCAGCAAAGTAGCTCGAGGCTGGACATTTGGGATTCACTCACGATCTTCTGGGCTTCAAAGAGCTTGGGCAGCTCCATTTCTCTGGGTCTGCTGTTTATAGCACACACAGTTTGTCTTGAAGGCTCAGGTTGGCTCCACTCCACACCTGCTGCTGCCACTGGTGGTCATCCCGTGACTCTGCAAGCTCCAATATGTTAGGGTCGCTAGTAATACTGAGGCTGTACCTTCTCCAAATAGGTTCTCTTGGGCTTTCAGGGTGCAAAGTCTCAGATTCTCTCCATGACCAATTCGATCCTGATAGTCTTCACTGCAACTGAGGCTGCATCTTCACCAATGGCCTTTCCTGGTCTCTCATAGTGCCAAGCTTCAGCTGCTCTCGGGCACTCCTATGCCTTCAAGACCAGTACCATGTAGGTGACTATTACACATTGCCAAATCCTGCTTCCAGCTTGAGATGGAGCCTCAGGCTCCCTCTGGACCACAGTTTTTGTGTACTGACCCTGAGAAAATACTGCCAAGAAGATTTCGCCTTAATACCAGTCTCTTGTTACAGCTGATTTTCAGCCCCAGCTAACCAGCATCAATTGTCCCAGTAAAGGCCAAAAGGTTTCACTTCTAAAAATTCTTAATTCTGGGGCTGGAGAGATGCCTCAGTGGTTAAGAACGCTGACTGTTCTTGCAGAAGACCCGGGTTCGAATCCCAGCACCCAAATGGCAGCTAACAACTGTCTGTAGCTCCAGTCCCAGAGGATCTGACAGTCTCTTCTGTCCTCCGCAGGCATTGCATGATACAAGTGCACTTGCCTACATGCAGGCAATACACGCATACACATAAAATAAAAATAATAAAATATTAAATAAAAATAAAAATTCTTAATTCCACACAAACAGCCCTGAAAGAGTCTTTGCTTCCCTTTGACGCTTCACAAGCCAGGCCTCCATTATCTATACCTCTTTCAGTATTATCTTCCAAGTTCCTACAAAACAGCTCACTGAGCTCCAAGCACTTTTCCTGTCCAAAGCTTTAAAAACTCCCACAAATCTTCCAAACACACATTGTCAGGTCCATGACAGCAAGGCCCCACTCTCAGTACCAATTTCTGTTCTAGTTACTTTCTATCGCTGTGATAAACACTGACCAAAACCAACTTGAGGAGGAAAGGGTTTATATCATCTTACATCTTCCAGGTCACAGTTCATCACTGAGAGAAGCCAAAGCTGGAACTCAGGGCAGGAACCTGAAGCACAGACCACGGAGGTATGCTGCTTACCGGCTTGCTCCCCTGGCCTATGCTCAGGTGCCCAGGGGTGGCACCACTCACAGTGGGCTGGACCCTCCCACATCACTCAACAATCAAGAAAATGCCCCACAGACATGGCTACAGGCCAATCCAATGGAGGAAATTCCTCAATTGAGGTTCCCTCTACCCAGGTGTGTCAAGTTGACAACTGACACTATCCAGCACGTGTGTGTGTGTCTGTGTGTCTGTGTGTCTGTGTCTTATGTATCTGTGTCTGTGCCACAGTCTACCTGTAGAAGTCAGAAGACAACTTACAAGAGTCAGCTCTCTCCTTCCACCATGTGGATCCCAGAGGTTGAATTCAGGTTGTCAGGCTTGACAGCAAATACCTTTATCCACTGAGCCATCTCACTGGCCCAAGCTTCCCTGTTTTTAACCTCTAGTACCTATGAAAGGGCTCATGTTATTAGGTCAGATCCACTCCAATAATTCTCCTTTTTTAAAGTTCACTATGGGGCCAGGGATACACATATATACGCACGCATACATGCACGCACACACACACCTGTGACATGAAAGTAAAAGCAAGACTGCTGTCTTTGAGGAACAAAGGAGAACAGTGAGGGGTATTGAGGAAAAACAGAAGTCTGCAGAATGAGTTGTGCTCAAAGTACACGATATACTTCTATGAAAATAACTTTTTGAAATTTGGCACTATGTACAATGAATATATGCTAATAAAAGGTCATATGATAAAAGAATATAAAAAGGCTAGGTACTTGGGAAGTGGAGGCAGGAGGATTAGGAGTTCAAGGTCACCCTTGGGTGCAGAACAAGAGGTCAACCTGTGCTACATGAGACCATGTCTCAAAAAAGGAAGAGAGAAAGAGGGTTCAGGGAAGGATGCAGAGATACTAGGATTTGGTTTGTTGAAGGTCCTGAATCGATAAAGTGAGTTAATGACTTGACAGACTGTCAGTGTGTCAGGCTATAATGTTTTAATTAAAACAACATTAGCTGGGCATGGTGCTGCACACCTTTCATCCCAGCACTCAGGAAGCAAAAGCAGCCAGATCTCTGTGAGTTCAAGGCCAGCCTGGTTTCCACAGCAAATCCAGACCAGTTGTGGTTACAGAGAGATTCTGTCTCAAAAAGACCAAATTAATTAATTAATTAATTAATTAATAAAATAAAACCAACTTTAAATGTAAAAATAAAAATAAGAGACTAGAGACATGGCTCAGGGGTTAAGAGCACTGTTCTTGCAGAAGACTTGTGTTCAAATCCCAGCACCCACATGGTGGCTAACCACCATCTGTAGTTCCAGTTCCAGGGGATTCAACGGACTCTTTTGACCTCCATGGACATTGCACAAATGGGTGCCCCTACCTACATGCAATACATTCATGCACATAAAATAAAAATAATAAATAAAATATTAAATATAATAATATAAATAAGAACCAGGTGTGGTGGTGCATAACTTTAATCCCAGCACTTGAGAGAGAGGCAGGTGGATCTCTGTGAGATCAAGGCCAACCTGGTCTACATAGTGAGCTCCAAGTCAGCTGGGGCTACAAGCTGGGGCTGTCTCAAAACACCAATAATAATAGTAATGATAACAACAACAATTGGGGGTTGGAGAGATGGTTCAGCAGTTAAGAGCAATGGCTACTCTTACAGAGGACCTGGGTTCAGTTCCCAACATCCACATTGCAGCTAAAATACATCTGTAACTCCAGTTCCAGGGAATTTGAAGCTGTCTTCTGACTTCCACTGGCACTGCACAACATGGGTGCACTTACCTACATGTAAGCAATACACTCATACACATAAAAACAATAAAATAAATAAAAATTTTACAATAATAATAAAAATAAGGAGCTGATGGCACTGGAGGGATGACTCAGTGGTTAAGAGCACTTACTATTCCTCTAGAGGACCTGGGTTTAGGTCCCAGCACCCACGTGGCAGCTCACAACCCTCTGTATCTCAAGTTCCAGGGGACCTAATGCCCTCTTCAGGCTTTTGTGGGCACTGCATGCATGTGGTGCACTTACATACATACAGGCAGAACACTCATACACATAAAATAAAAATAAATTGTTAAAAATTCAAAATATGCCAGGCAGGGTTGGAGAGGTAGCTCAGCAGTTAAGAGCACTGTCTGCTCTTCCAGAGGACCTGGGTTCAACTCCCAGCACCCACATAGCAGCTAACCAGTAACTCTGGTTCCAGGGCATCTGACACCCTCTTCTGGCCTTCACAGGCATTGCACACACATGATGTATTTACATAGATGCAGGCAAACCATTCATACACATAAAAAATAACTTTTTAAAAAAAGATTAAAATAGGGGCTGGAGAGATGGCTCAGTGGTTAAGAGCACTGGCTGCTCTTGCAGAGGACCCAGGTTTGATTCTCAGCACCTACATGGTGGATAACAATCATCTCTAACTCCAGTTCTAGGGGATGCAGTGCCTTCTTCTGACCACTGCAAGCATTGCACAACACAGGTGCTTTTACACACATGCTGGCAATACACTCATACACACAAAATAAAAATAAAAAAATATTTTTTAAAATTTCACACATATACCTACTTAGTTGTAATATATATATATATATATATATATATACATATATGTGCTGGGTATGACAGTACACACCTTTAATCCCAGCACTTGGGAGGCAGAGATGGACAGACCTCTGTGAGCTGAGGGCAGCCTGGTCTTCATAGTGAGTTCCAACTCAGCTGGGGCTACAAGAAGACCCTGTCAAAAAAAAAATTGCAGGGCATGGTGGCACATGTCTGTAGTCCCAGCACTTGGGATACAGAGGCAAGCAGATCTCTGTGAGTTCAAGGCCAGCCTGGTCTACATAGTGAGTACCAGGCTAGCTGGGACTACAGGGAGACCCTGTTTCAAAAAGACCACAAAAATAATTTTTTTAATAAGAAGCTGGGGAGATGACTTAGGCAGTAAAATGCCTACCATTCAAACATGAGGACTTAAGTGCGGATCCCCAGCACCACATAAAAAGTCAGGCTTGTGGCACACACCTATAACCCCTGTGCTAGAGGGAGGGGAGGCAGAGATAGGCAGATCCCTGAAGTTTGATACCTACACAATCTCGTCTATTAAGGAATTCCAGGTTCAGTGAGAGACCTTGTAGAGGGGCTAGAGAGATGCTTCAACAGTTAAGAGCCTGGCGTGGTGGCGCACACCTGTAGTCCCAGCACTTGGGAGGCAAAGGCAGGTGGATCTCTGTGAGTTCAAGACCAGCCTGGTCTACATAGTGAGTTCCAGAACAGCTGGGGCTACAGGGAGACCCTGCTTCAAAAAGAAAAAAAAGGAGTTTTGGCTCTTTGAGTGTGAAGGCCTTCCAGTAAATTAGACCTCCTACTTGGCCAGATTGGGGCTGATTCTTATTTTAGGGGTGGAAACAACGAAGGGGAGAGGAGACCCAGCTTTTGTCTTCCAGCTAACCCCTGTGGGGAAATCTTGTTGGTCTTCTCACTAGGGAAAAGCAACATTTGAGGGAAAATGCTGGATTCCCAAGAGACTAAGACTGTGGTAGAGGTCACTGCTAGCCTGCCATGTAAATGACTCCTGAGGCTCCTGCCTTTCCTGTTCCAGGTTCTGGGATCCCTCTCCCTAACTATGTGTAAGACCAAGTAATTTGCTTCTAAGAAACAGATAGAAAAGTGATAGACCAGGTATGGTTGCTCATACCTACCTTTAAATCGCAGCACCAGGGAGGCAGAGGCAGGCAGATCTCTGTGAGTTTGAGCCAGCCTGGTCTACATGAGGAGTTCCAGGCCAGCTGAGGCTACAGAGAAACCTTGTCTCAGAAAAATAGAGTGATGGATGTTGTTTCTGTTGCTTCTAAGTCTAAGTTATAAGAGATAGGCTTCTGTTTTGCAAGCATTCTTACTAGGTCTTGTGTATATGTCCTGATGGAAAGGCAAGGAATTGAGAATGACCTTTGACCCATCTCCAGGAAGAAGGAGAACGCTTCCATCCCAGCAGTTCTCCAGGTGCTGAGTCTTGACAGAAACAGTGTGAGTGAACTTGGAGCCAGATTCTTCCTTAGCTAAGCCTACCTTTGAGATGGCAGATCTGGGTGACACCTTGTTTGCAACCTTGGAAGAGACCCTGAAGCAGAGACTTATAGAAATTGTACCACAAGGTGGCCTCATAAATGTGGGTTGTTTAAAGCCTATAATGTGCTATGCAGCTGCTGTCTGTTCTGTCTCCTCAGTAACAAAGACCTTGTGGCTTGGATATGAAATGTTCTCACAGGCTCATGTGTTGAATGCTTGACACTATTTTGAGATATTCTGGAAACTTCAGGAGATAGGAACTAGTTGGAGGAAGTAGGTTATCAGGAGAGATATTAATATGTCCCCTAAATAATCTTAGTTGAAATCCTACCTTAAGGACTGGAGAGATGAATCAGAGGCTAAGACACACACACAATTAAAAAGAATAGAAATTAATTTTTTAAAAGTATACCTTTTAGCCAGGCATGATAGAACACACCTCTAATCCCAGCACCCAGGGGGCAGAAGAAGGTAAATCTCTGTGAGACCAGCCTGAGCTACTAGCAAGTTCCAGGCCAACTGAGGCTACTGGGAGACCCTGTCTGAAAAAAAATTCTGCCTTTCCTAGACTCCCTTTCAGTTTGAAGTGACTATGTAACTATTTCCAAGCAAATTACAAGTCTCACCAAAACTTTTGCCTGGAGCACCTAGGAAGGAAGGACCCTTTTATGGAGATGGCACATTAAAATGAACTTTTTGTTTTCCTTCTTCATTCATCCTGCACAGAATGTGGTGTGATGACTGGAGCTCACAGCAGCCAGTCACTTACAACAATAGTAGTGATGGGGATAAAAACCACACCCTAGCAGGGTAAGACAGAAAGAAGGACTAGGGTCCCTGATGCTCACTGAGCAGCCAGCCAAACCAGCACTGGGCTCCCCACCTCCAGATATCATCATCTATCTATCTATCTATCTGTCTGTCTGTCTGTCTGTCTGTCTAGCTATCTATCATCTATCTTTCTATCAATCATCTATCATCCATCACCTATCTATCTCTGTCTCCCTATTTATCTGTGTGTATGCATGTGTGCATGTTGTATACATATGTGCGCATTCATCTATGTGTGTATGTGTGGAGCCCAGAGATTGACATCAGATGTCTTCTTCAGGTGCTTATTAGCTTATTTTTATTTTTATGTATGAGTGTTTTGCCTGCATGTATGTAAGAGCACCATGTGTGCTCCTGGTATCTGTGGAGACCCGAAAGGGTGTCAGATTCCCTGGAACTGTAGTTATAGGTGGTTGTGAGCCTCCCTAGATGGGTGCTGGGAACTGAACTCGGACCCTTTGCAAGAGCAGTACATGCTCTCAACCAAAGAGCCAACCAGCCCTCCCCCAATTTATATATTAGTACCAATTTCCATGTTAGTACCAATTTTTATATTACGTTCATTAAGTATAAGCAACAGAAAGCAACTCCATCTTGTTTAAACAAAAAAAAATTTTAATTTATAAAAAGATATTCAGTACCTCAGATAGCTAGTGGAAGGACAAGAAACTTGAATACAGAGCCACACGTGAAACTAGAGCAGTGCCCCAAATGAAGCTGCAATATTAAGTCCATGAGTCCAGCACTGCCACCACCACCCCCACCACCCCAATCAGCTGACATGGCTACCACCAAACCCTCGATACTTCCAAGAACAACCTGCTGCAGCCTCATTGTCCCTGGAGAGACGTCTAATGATCCCCGAGTCCCCAATTTGGCAGCCACAGGTTCTTTAGCTTCCGTACATGGTTGACTGACATGAGGTCAAGGGTCAGCTCCACTTGTAAAGGAAATTTAGAAAGCAAGTATCTGGCTTCTATTACATGGAGAACTTCCCTACCTTAGAACTGGCCGAAAAGGAATAACAAATGTCAGCTCCTCTATTCTGGTAGGCCAAGAAGCCTACCCAGTTCCTCCAGATTGTCCCAGATATCCCCATTTCATCTGCTGGACAGTCCCTCAGTTTCTGACTAATGCATTCACTCTAGAGAGGGGCAAGGAATCTGACTCTGACCGGTCTGTGAAGCACACGACTCACATTTATCCTCTTGAGATAACTTCAGATTGCTATCCAAGGAAGGGGCTTTCTTACCAGAACCACACATACTGTCCTGTTGCTCTACGTACCCCTCCCCCTCTCCTTGTCCCCCTCCCTCTCCATCTTCCCCTCACTGTTCTGTCTTGCCATGCACCCCCAAGATGGCCTTAAAATCATAATCTTCCTGCCACAGTCTCCCTAGTGCCAGCTTGCTTGTCCCTCTCTTCAAGCATTCTTTTGAGTGCTTAATCCTCTAAAGTTCAGTCATAGGGCAGGCGGGGAGAGGAAGAGTGACATCAAGTTCAAAATGACAGCATGTTGTCTTTTCCTAGGAGCTTCTTTGTCTCCAAACAAGGATGGCTCATTTCTAATTCTGATGGGGGATCCTCATTGCGTTCCATCTGTACCAGCGGGGCCAGTTCCATGTTTTAGGTTCTGCCATTTGCATCCCTGCGTACAGTACCAACTTTTTATTTGGATTCTTTGGTTCACAAGTAACAAAAATCCAGTTTGAACTAGATTAAACATAAATAATAATGTGTAATAAAATACAATAAGCGACTAGACAACTAATTTGTAGAAGGAGTAAAGACGTCTTAGGAAGGGCCAGAGAGGCAGCTCAGCAGGTAAAGGTGCTTGTGGCCAAGCCTGATGACCTGAATTTGATCCACAGGATTCACATGATAAAAGGAGAGAATGAACTCCCACAAATTGTCCTCTGACCTTCAAGCACGTACACGTGTACCCAGACACAAATAAATGTAATTTTATTTTAGTTTTATTTCCTTTCATTTTATGAGTATTTTTGCCTGCATGTATATTAAGTGCATCCTTGTCATGCAATGCCTGAGGAGGCCAGAAGAAGGTGTTGAATCCTCTGGAACTAGAGTTACAAACAGTTGTTAGCTACAAGAGTACCCAGTGCTCTTAACCACTAAGCCATCTCCCAAGCCCCCATCACACACACTTCAATTTGACCAGGCTATGTACTAACTTTTCACTGATAGATAAGCTCTGTAGCTTATCAGAATCCAGACTGGGGTGTCTGATCAAACTTGGCTTCTAATTATAATTGGATAGTGAGGATGCAGAAGACACTGCTTCAGAGGAAAGAAGGCACATTTCAATGACAGGGAGGACCCGCATGTGGATGGCACTCAGAGCTCAGGGGGTTTGTTCCGAGTGCTGAATAGAGGCAAAGAGCTCACAGAATGTGGTACCTGGGAATCCCCAGGCTAACCACTGGTGGAAAGAGTCCTCTAGGACATAGGTCCTTATTCATTCTTATGGCTCTCCTGCCATAAGAATGCAGAGCAGAGGGTTCAGGATGGTCCCCACAGGGCACACAATGAAAGGTTCCTCCTTGCAGCCTGTTCCCTCTGGGCAAGATCTTCCCACCCTGCCGTAGTCCTGCTGTCTTTACTTCCCCTCTCCCCACTGGACTCTTCCTCTGACTCCTCCTCAGTATCTTCATCTGCAGAACTCCAGCTGGGTAATATTTCAGGGCTCTGAGAGCTTCTGAAATCTCTATTGAGGTATAAAGAGAGAGGATATATCCAATTATTGAGTAGTCTGTGTCTGTGAGCCATGTGGTGCTCAAGACAGAGACAGGGCAGAGATGGTAGTGGTGGTGGTGGTAGAAGCTGATTTAATTAGTGTTTGCTCCATACCAGACGCTATTCCACACTGTATATATTTTAACTCATCTAAACATTAAAATAGGGGCTAGAGAGATGGCTCAGCAGTTAAGAGAATTGGCTGCTCTTGCAGAGTACCCAGGTTCGGTTCCCAGTACCCACAGAGAAGCTAACAACAATCCTAAGTCCAGTTCCAGGGGATCTGACACCCTCTTCTGACGTCTGTGGGCATTGCACAATATGGGTGCAGTTAAATACATGCAGGCAATATACTCATACACATAAAATAAATCTGTTTTTGGATGAGAAAACTGAGGTACAAGGAGGCTGGGTAACTTCCTATGGGCCATTCAGCTGGTCGGTGGCAGAGAAGAGCGGCCTTAGTCATCAGCAGTCAAGCTCTAGAATTTACTATCACTATGCTCAGCAAGGAGGGTTCTCAACAAGATTGCTGTGATAGCACTTAGAACCACAGCCTTTTAATTCTCCTAAAAGTGCACATATTTGGGGGAAGAGGGCTCCTCAGTCAGGATGAGCTTATCATCCTTAGACTCTTTTTGTTGTGTTTTTGTTTTTTGTTTTTTTTGAGACAGTGTCTCCTTGTAGCCCCAGCTGACCTGGAACTTACAGAGAGCCACCTGCCTCTGCCTCCCGAGTGCTGGGATTAGAGGCATATGCCACCACGCCAGTGTCACATTAGACTCTTAATCACCCACTTTGCCTGTCCTCTTCTTTCAAGGAAAGTCCTCAGAAAGCTGCCTTACCTAAACATTTTCCTCTCTCTCTCTCTCTCTCTCTCTCTCTCTCTCTCTCTCTCTCTGTGTCTCTCTCTCTCTCTTGCTCGCTCGCTCTCATTCTCGCTCTTGCTCTCGCTCTCTCTCTCCCCTACAGCTTGGCTTTCAAACATCCCCCTATCTCTACCATCTCAGATCTGTCTGTGTAGGTCTTACCCCAATAAGGCACAAGTTTTGAAGCACTTTCTTGGGCTGCTTCTCAGCCCCTAGGCCTACCAGCTGCAGTCAACAGCTGCCTGCAGAAAGAGACACCCAACTCCACAGTCCTAAGGCATGGAAAGACCAGCTCCTGCCCAGAGAACTCCATAAACACATTTGATAACAAGGCTTCTAATCACTACTGTTTGCCTAATTACCTATAAAAGTGTCAAACCTTTAGAGATCCCATTGTTTAAAACTCTTGGTTCAGTTAGAATTCCAAGTAACCTTAGTTTTGACAGAGGTGGAATTTATTGGCTCAAGGACCATACTGTAGAAGTGACAAGCTGGATGGTGGCCTCTGAGACAGCTGGAAACAGGACCTTCAGCATCACTGGGCCTCTTAGACCCCCTCATACCTTTGTTTGTCCTGAAAATGACAGCTGCTCCCATAGTGCTGTTACTGGGGAAGGGATAGAGCTACTTGTAAGCACCTCACTGAGGGGGAACTTTCTTCCAGGCACAGGGTTATCCCAAAAGGAAGGAACTCTTCTGTTCCTGGGGAGTGGAGTTAAAAGAGGGAAGGTGGGCCCTCATCCAAGTGTGGAGTAGGAGTCTCTAATGAAGACTTCTTCCCTGGAGACAAGGTCAGGACTCTTCAACACAAAAATTCCAAGTGAGTCTCATTCATCCATCAAAAAGACAAGGGACCTATGGTGTGGTCATGCAGCTGGAGAGAAAATGATGAACAGAAGCACACCGTTCTCCACTAAAACCTTGCACGCTACTGCAACACTTCAGTGAAGTGAAGCAACCAAAGAAAGGGAGGACACACCAGGGACACTCAGTCTAGTCTAAGAACATCAAAAATAGCTTACAAAAGCCAGTGAGGGGGCAGGGTGTGGTGGTGCATCCCTTTAATCCCAGCACTCAGGAGGCAGGGGCAGGTGGATCTCTGTGAGTTTGAGGCCAACTAGAGCTACAACCTGTCTCAAAATAAAATAAAATAAAATAATAAAAGCCAGTGAGGTCCAAGATGAGTAAATGATACAAGGTTTGGGTATTGGGGGAGCACAGGGAATGGATTAAACTTTCTGTCAAAGAAGAACAGAAGAACGACAGCTCCGAAGAAAAAGATTTGTATGTGTATGAAAGCTATGAAGAAAACCTAGATGAAAGGGAGGTGGGCTGGAGCACTGATGCCAAGAGCATTGTGGGTGAGTCAGAGTGAGAACTTGGACTTGATCATGGACAGCCATGGGAAGGCCTGAGAGTGGCCCCAACCATCCCTAATTTGGAGATTCCTTGGGCTCCCTAGATATATCCAAGTGGAGAGGGGTACCACACACACCAGTGAGGAGAATTTGTTGAAGCAGTTGAACTGTCAAGTCTCAGTCCCTACCATCTCAAAAGTGATTTGAGAAACTCAGAAAAGAACAAGTGTTGGTGAGGACGGGGAGAAATGGGATCCCTTGTGCACCATTGGTAGGAATGTAAAATGGCACAGTCTCTTTGGAAAACAGTATAGCAGGTCCTTAAAAAATGAAAACATGTAGAATTATACAAAAACAGAAGTTGGAGAGATGGCTCAGTGCTTAGGAGCACAAAATGCTCTTGCAGAAGACCAGAATTCAGTTCCCAGCACCCATGTCAGGTGGCTCACAACTTGTAACGCCAGCACCAGGGCATCCAGTTTCATCAGCACCTATACGTGCGTGCGCGCGCGCACACACACACACACACACACACACACACACATAAAATTTAAAATAAATCTTTAAAAATAAACATGGGCCTGGAGAGATGACTCAGTGGCTAAGAGCACTGAATGCTCTTGCAGAGGACCTGGGTTTGATTCCCAACACCCACACACCAACTAACAACTGTCTGTAAGTCCAGTTCCAGAGGATGGAAGTCTCACGTCTGAGGTTTGAGTTGTATTGCACAACACAGGTGCACCTACCTACATGCAAGCAATACACTCATACACATAAAATAAAAAATAAAATTAAAATTAATTAAATAAACAAAAATTAAAAATACGAAACCAACCAAAATAAAAAGCAGAGCCCCCAAGAGATATATGTGTACCCACAAATAGCAGTATTATTCATAGTAGCTAAAACATGGAAATAACCTAAGTATCCATGGATGGATGAATGGATAAAGAATACATACATACATACATACTGTATACACACACACACACACACACACACACACACACACACACACTAGAATACTTTACTCAGCCTTAAAAAGGAAGCAAATTCTGACATATGCCACACAGAGATGAACCTTGAAAACATTGTGCTTAGTGAGCTAAGCCAGTCACAAAAAGATAAATAGCATATGATTCCGTTTTATGAGATAGAGTAGTCAAAATTACAGACACAAGGCTGGGGACAGAGCTCAGTTGGTAGAGTGCTTGCATACTGTGCATAAGGCCCTGGATTAGATCCCCAGCACCTTGCATAAAACTACATGTGATAGTGCATGCTTGTAATCCGAGGTAGCAAAGTCAGAGTCAGGAGGATCAAAAATTCAAGGTCATCCTCAGCTACATAGGGAGTTTGAGCCCATCCTGGGATACATGAGTCAGAACCAAAAATTTATAGACATCAAAAGTAGAACAGTAGTTACCAGAAGTTAGTGGGAGAGGCAAATAGAGCTCTCTGAGTTCCAGGCCAGTCTGGTCTAAGTATCGAATTTCAGGCCACCCAGGGCTACACAGTGAGACCCTGTCTCAAAAACAAAACAGAACCCCCTAAACAAAACAAAAACCCAAAAACAAAATAACAAAAAAGGTGATGATATTTTCTAACATGTTGAATGAACTGTACAACTAAAAATGGTCATGATGATAAATTTTGTGTTTAATGCATATTTTACCATGACTCAAAAATTTTTTTGAAAAAAAAAAAACAATGTGAGAAAAACACCTCCAAAAAATCCTGACAGGAATTTAGAGAAATTGAGGGCTGCTGTTCCTTGTGCCAAGCAAAGAATGAGCAGTCAAGGAAGGGGATGGCTGAGGGTCATGGTCCCCACTGTGCCTCTCTCAATCAGAAGGACTTCAGCTGGTGACAAGGACATGCCCTCCTCTCTGGCTTCTCCGTGGGTATCAGGTGCCTCATCTGTGAGACCTGCAAAGATTCTAGTGTAGAAAGCCGGGACCTGGAGGCTGGGGACTAGAGAGAGTGGAGTGGCTCAATTCATGCATCAAGAGAGCCAGAGAGCCAAAGAGCCGGGAAGGCGGGATTCTTTTCATCCTTTGGGTAAGGATTCCGGAATGTGCCTGGAGAGCCTGTGTAAATCCACTGGAAGATCAACCATCCATCTGGCTTTCCTGAAGAAGAAACGGGCTTCTCAAATGAAGGAGTGAGAGACTGAAGGAGAGAAAGGGGGTTGCCACCATACTCCTAAGGCTTGGTGTCCAACACACACACACACACACACACACACACACACACACACACACATTGCCCAGAGGTCACACGGTGCTGTAGAGAACAGAGAATGGAACTGAGGAAACAGGGATGGGGATGGGGCAGCCTGGGCCCCGGAGGTGCAGGCTCTTGTGGCCCTGGGGACAAATCAAAGAGACACCTGGCTTCACCCCCCAACTTACTCCCGGCAGAGCCTTCACCACAATGCCCAGGGCCCCTTCCGTCCTCACGGGTCCCAGCTCTCCGCAGGCTCTTTCTCTCCGCCCATAAGCCTCTATTCCTCCGTTGGTCTGCCTCTGGCCTCGTCGCTCTGAGACCATCCTCTGTGTGTGTCGGCCTCATTAGGACTGGCTCCGTTTTGTCTCAACCCTCCTCAGCGCTCCATCGCAGTCCTCCTTGCCGTCTATGCCTCCTCCTCCCTGTCTCCAAGCCCTTGCCTCCTCTCTCTGCTTGCCTCCATCTCTACCCTTTCCCGTTATTCTTGTCTCCGTCTGTATTAGCTCCCCTTTCCCTATCTCCATCAACGGTTCTGTCCCTTTCTCTCCCAGGCTCTCTGTTTCCTTTCCAAACCCATCCTGTCCTCCCTATCCCGGTCCCGAGCTCTGTCTCTTTCTGGTCCTAGTCTCCATCCCCCTCACTCCAGGGCAGCCTCCGCAGTCCCCCGCCGGGATGGGACCTAACTGGGGGCGGGGCTGAGGGGCCGGATCGGAATAACTCGGTTATCGGGGAGAATTGAATTAACTTCTTCACACCAGCACCGCGGGGCCTGACTCCCTCCCTTCCGCAGGGCCGCAGGTGGGAGGCCCAGGAACAAGGTCCGGACCCTCGGGCTGATGGAAGGTCTGGGCCAGATTGGGACAGGATGAGGACTCCAGGGATGGGGACCCTCGCAGCCCCGCCAGCACCTCGGGAGTCCTAAGAGGGCTACAGGAACCCTTTGAGGTGGGGGTCGGGGTGGCTAAGGGCGGGGTCTGGGCAGCCAAGGCCCCGCCCCGCGGAGCTCGCCCCGCCCCGCCCCCTCCGCGGGGTCCTGCGTGTTAAAAGGCGCGCGAGCTGGCTGGGCTGCACTTGCTTTGCACCCGGGCAGAGTGCGGGCCGCGACGGGGCGGGCGGACTCTTGGGCGCTCAGAGCGGGTCTCAGATCCTTTGGGCCTGGAGCTCGAATCTCCATCCCGAACTCTACCCGGCCTGGGACCCCGACCCCGACCCCTACCCGTCCTGACCCGGCCCGGCCCGGCCTCCGCCCCCGCCCCCCGGGCCGATGGACTACTCCTACCTCAATTCGTACGACTCGTGCGTGGCGGCCATGGAGGCGTCCGCCTACGGCGACTTCGGCGCCTGCAGCCAGCCTGGCGGCTTCCAATACAGCCCCCTGCGGCCTGCCTTCCCCGCGGCTGGGCCACCTTGCCCGGCGCTTGGCTCCTCCAACTGTGCGCTTGGCGCCCTACGGGACCACCAGCCCGCGCCCTATTCGGCAGGTGAGCGCAGTCCCGTCCCAATCCTCCCTCCAAATCCCGAGGAACCTCTAGCCCCTGCCCTACGCTGCAAGTGACTACCTCTGATCCCACAAGTGGTCCCCCATCCCTGCCCTAGCCAGCCCCTCCAACGTACCTTGAGACCCCCAGTAATACCAGATTCCTCTTGGGAAGGATGAGCCGCACCCTCTTGTCCCTCCCGTTCCTTTCTCAATGCCAGATGTCTGCCCTGTGCCTTTTGGATCAAAGAAACAGATCCCAGGTCCAGTGCGGGGCCCTCACTAGGCCTTCCCCTTCCTACCTGCAGAGACCTCTTCATCCCCTGTATCCTCAGAATAGGCTCCCAGTTCAGCCCAGTTAGACTCCCATCCTTACAACTCCTGGCCTAGATGGTAAGGCCCCAGTAAAGATCCCCACGCTGCAATTGTGCCCAGAAGGGAACCTTTCTAGAGTCCTAATAACATCTATTCACTCCTTGCCCTGTCTTGGACCTGTCCTTTCTGGGCCCAAACCTCTTCATCACTTAAAAAAAAAAAAAAAAAAAAAAAAAACCCGGTCCCCCAAAAAAAAAAAAAAAAAAAAAAAAAAAAAAAGAGCTTCTGTCCTTAGGCCACTTTTATTTCTGTATTTCCTCCATCCCTGAACTCCAGCAACAGCCCAGTAGAACCCAGGGGCAGTTCCTGCATCCCCAAGTCTTTTGAACCAAGCAAATCCCGGTTCAAACCCTCCACCTCACTTTGCCTCTCAGATATGGGGATCCCTTCAGTTAGAGACCCAGCCTGCCCCACCCAGTTTCCAGATCCCTTGCCCTCCTGGGAAGATCACTGGGGACCCAAGTAGAAGACTGAGGCTTGGTTGAGAGATAAGTACCTGGATTTGAGGAAATAATCACTGAGATGAGATCAGAAACCAAAACGGGGATTGGCAGATTAGGTACCTCCATCCAGTTGAGGATGAAGATTGCAGAGAGGAAATAAGGAGAAAGACTTCTGACAAATGGGGTTCCGAGACTGTGGGGGTGTGCATAAGGTACAGAGAGATGGAAGCACAAATGGGAAGATTAAAGACAGTAAGAGAAATGGGTACACGATGTTGGGGAGACAGAGACAAGAACCAGGTGATGGGGATGCAAATTATAGGAGTCGAGGACCAAAAGATATTGGAAACAGACACAAGCGAGATGAAGATAAGGATGGGGTGTTGGAGACAGGGATGAGGGAAGGTAGGATGAAAGATAGAGATTGGTGACCACAGGAAAATGTGGAGACAAACCAGGGTTAGAGGGGAGGACTCAGGATGGGGGCATGTAGTGGAGGTTGAGGTGGATTGTAGGAAGACAATGACTGGAAAGCTTGGGATGTGATTCAGAGGAGATGGGACATAGAGGATGATCTGGGTGGGAGAAAAAGGGTAAAGGAGATGGAGAAACTTTGGTGGGAAGAAATAAGAATCCTTCTCAAAAGGTACACAGAGAACAGTTGACCTTCTCAGAAGGGGAATGTTTAAAGAGGGATTCAGATAGAGGAAGAGGAAAAGGAGAAGAGGCATCTGGAGAATGAGGACCAGGAATGAGAGGCAGGACTGAGGAAATAAAGCTTAGGAAGGAGAGAGATGGGCTGGGGGTAACAGGGGCACCACATCTGTACACAGTGAAGAGTTAGTTGGTGGCAGGACTGAAGTAGACCCCACAGGAGAGTCTCAAGCAGAGCCAAGGCCTAAGACTGGCTAGTGGAGAGACCCCGGGTGCTAATAGGACCCGGCAGCCATCCAGGGCTAGTGTGGACAGAGAACAGGACCTGGAGTCAAGCTGGAAGGGTAGTTGAGGAGAGACACTGAGGGTGGGAGGCTGGGAGGGGCCACAGAAGGGCAGGTCAGGGACAGGTGGAGAGGACAGGGTGTGGTGGCAATGGACCCTTGACTGGAGGATCAGCTTCTGATTTCCTAGTTTCAGGGGGCTTTTGAGCCCTGATCTTTCAGCCTTGACCCCTGAGGGCTCCATCCGACTCTTGGCCCGAGGCTATGCAGACCAAACCAACCTGAGAGGGTGTATGCGATTTCCTCTAGAGCAGGACACAGGTATCTGAGGGCTGAGTTCCGCTTCTCACCCATCTCCCTCTCCTTGCCCCTATCCTCGCGCACACACCTGCAGTGCCCTACAAGTTCTTCCCGGAGCCGTCGGGCCTGCATGAGAAGCGCAAACAGCGGCGCATCCGCACCACGTTCACCAGTGCGCAGCTTAAGGAGTTAGAGCGCGTCTTCGCAGAGACCCACTACCCCGACATTTACACGCGCGAGGAACTGGCGCTAAAGATCGATCTCACTGAGGCTCGCGTACAGGTGCGTGTATGCACGTGTTGTGCTTGGCTCGCGTAGAAGGGGGTGTTAGTCACCCGGGAGCCAGTGACAGCAGCAGCCTGGGTAGTCCGGGTGTGATTGAGCAGCCCAGGATGGCAGCGGGGTGGGACCTGGGACTTTCGGAGGACCCAACCCACTTAACTTCAAGTTGCCTTGGGGTCGGTGTTCCTAAATCTCCCGGAAGAGACAGTTGGAGGTTTAAGAATTTTATTCATGAAGCCAGGAAGCAAGACGCCTGGTTGGTAGGGGACTGGCAGGATTAAGATCAGGCCAATCAGTACTTCCAGGTGATCTACCCAGCGTTGCAGCTGAGATCCTTGAACCCGGGTAGTTTAAGTTTAGGCGGCTGCAAAGGAGGCCAGGGCGTACAAATTCCATGTACCGCTGTTCAGCTGGCCGACTTGGACAGGGACCCCGGACAAAAGGTTTCCCTAGCGTCCCGATCCACTCACTCTTCACCACCTAGAATGCCCCAGCTTCCTAAAGAGTGATCGAGCAGAGCCCCCTCCAGGAGACCACCAAAGGCAGCGGGGTCCAACGGTGAGCGGATCCTAAGGGCAAAACCCCCAAGAGCCTGGGGGAAGGGGCATGAGGAAAAGGGCACGGACAGGGCACCGGGTGGGTGGTGGGGGCTGAAGGGGCAGCTCTCAGAAGGCTGTAAGCCTCAGGTTGGTAACAGTCGGAGATGGGGCTGGGCGTGGTGGAGCACGCCTTTAATCCCAGCACTAGGGAGGCAGAGGCAGGAGGATCTGTGATTTCAAGGCTAGCCTGGTCTACTCAGTGAGTTCCAGGCCAGCTGGGGCTACAGGGACACCAGGTCTCAAAAAGACAAAAAAAAAAAAAAAAAAAAAAAAAAAAAAAACCCACAATCCGAGACGGATCTTTTCCGGACGCTGAGCTCAAGCTCCCTGGGACCCTCTCCTGGGCTGACTGGCTCCTGCCTGTGCCCACAGGTCTGGTTCCAGAACCGCCGGGCCAAGTTCCGCAAACAGGAGCGCGCGGCCAGCGCCAAGGGCGCAGCAGGAGCTGCGGGCGCCAAAAAGGGCGAAGCGCGCTGCTCGTCCGAGGACGACGATTCCAAGGAGTCCACGTGCAGCCCCACGCCCGACAGCACCGCGTCGCTGCCACCGCCGCCAGCGCCCAG
>NW_008355976.1:300475-311156 GCF_000622305.1 Nannospalax galili
CGGCGGGCCCGGCACGGGCGCGGCGGAGCTACTCAAGGCCTGGCAGCCGGCGGAGCCCGGACCCGGGCCCTTCTCTGGAGTTCTGTCTTCTTTCCACCGGAAGCCGGGTCCCGCCCTGAAGACCAATCTCTTCTAGCCGCCGGCGTCTGGAGGCCCCGAGCCTGCCCCGAGATACCCCATCCAACGGGACCCGCAGTCCCTCCCCATCCCGGCTGCCCATCTGGAAGCTCCCCGCGTCTCCACCCCCCAGCATCTCACCCCTAGGTGTGCCCTCCCCTGCGTCGCCAAGCAAGCCAGGGCCACCCGTGTCCTCACCTCCCGCACCCCGCAGAGCGGAGGTCTTTCCACCAGGACCCCCTCCGAGGCGGCCCGGAGGCTTTTCGGGTTGGGCTTTCTTAGGAACCGGGATCAAATTACACCAGTCTCAACGCAGTGCCCCAGACATAAAAGGTCCCTAAAAAGGAGCCATACAGCTCCCGCCTTTCCGGCTAGCCGGGTCACTCACTCCTATGAGCGCCCGCGGGCCCACTCTCAGTGACCCCGCGGGTGCCAAGGCTGGCTGTGGGAGGCACCATCGACAACCTGAAGGGTCCTACCAATTCTCTATTCATCCCTTAAGAGTGGCCTCCCGTCCCTAGGGTAGACCCCCTAGAGGAGGGGAGGGGCTGTGCGGGGAAACGGAACAAAGCGGTTTTCCTTTTCTTTGAAAAAACTTGTAATTTATTAAGGTAATTTTGTTCAATCCAAATAAAACTTAATTTATTGACGATATCAAGCCGGCAACCCTTCCGAGTACCCAGGATGGGGATAAACTGCTTACAAAATCCCTGTCCCCCAATGCGGTGGCCCCAGTCGAGGCCACCTGCCCCTCTAAGGGAGTCTGCCACGCACTCCCAGGGCCAAGGGCGTTATGCACTAGGGAAACAGCCAGAAGTAGACAAACGCATTTTATGGCCGAGGTCCTGTCCCCACCCCAATAATATTAAGGTGCCCTCCCTCCCCCAAACCCACACAGAAAAACTTAAATAAACCCAGCCCTATCCAGGGCTCTTCCTTCATTTCCGGACGGATCCCTGGGGGTAGGAGTTGCAGTGAGGTTCTGGCTCAAGGAAGGGCAGTAGAAATAGCTGTAGAAGTGGGGCCCCAGATGTACTCAGCTGAACCCCACCCCCACCCCCATGGGAGGTGTGCATATCAGAGAAACCAACGATCATCATAATGACCGCAGGCTACTCCACCGCCCTGGGTCTGAAGGGGGCGGGCAGGACCTCCTAATTAGGGCATCCCTAACATTTGGGTAGTGGGGAACGCTGAACCCCAAATAGGCAGAGATGCACTGCCTGACCCTCCTAACTTTTCAACCCTGGGATCTTCGCAGCTTCGCACAGCCTCTGCTATCACTTGCTGAGCTGCAGGGTGTCCAGAAGAAGGCGCTTGTGAGCCGGATCCTGCACCCCAGCCTCCTCCAGGTCTTCTTCAGTGATGTCACTACGGGAGTAAGAGATGCCGAGCTAGGAGTTCAAAAAGGGCCCCAGCCCTACCCTTGAGGCCACACACCCACCAAGTCCACCTCCAGCCCCGCCCCCACCTGAGAAATTCCAGGTCGTCCCAGCCATTGTGCACCAGGCCCTCCTCATAGCGCTCCAAGCCGATGGCCCGCAGCCAGGCACCCATGCCCGCCTCTCCCAGCCCGCTGGCCCGCCCGCCCTGCGGGCATGGAGCCTGAGGGAACATGGCATGTTAGGGGGACAGGGCACTACGGGCCGCCCCTCACAGAAACACATGCAGGCAGCCACATTCTACCCATGCTCTGAGGGGAAAGGAAGCAAGGGCTGGGGCTGATTCCGTGTCCCCCAAGAGCCCATCATCCCACTACAAGCAGAGGGGGTGTGAACACCGTTGAGTGAATGAAGGAACACCTCCCACCAGGTATACAGAGCTAGCTAACCCTGGTCCACACACCTCCTCTGCCAGGTCTTCCTGGATGCTCTCTCGGATGCGAGGTGGAGGGAAGCTGAGTGGCCTGCCATAATCTGAGGGCAGTCCTCGGGGTGGCTGCAATTCCAGGGGGCCAGTGAGGAGTGCTGAGCATCCAGGCCCAGCAGGAGCATAATCGACTTCACTGAGCGTCTTGGCCATCTGCAGTACTGAGCAAGATCTGTCATCTCCACTTGCTACCTCCCCCAGGAAAGTGCTAGCAGGTGAGGTGCCTGGGGGTAGTGGTGGCCTTGGATGGGCCTTGGGAGGAGGTGGGCCACGGGCCTCACCCCCACTTCGGCCTCTGACCACTGGCACTGACAAAGGATCCAAGTTAGGGGGCAGATAGATAGCTGAGTCTGGCAGTGGTGGGGGTGGGAAATCTGGAGGAGGCAGTGTTCCCCCAGAGTCCTCATCTGATGAGCTTCCTTCTCCCACACGAGGTGTTCGGTGACGCCCAAGCTGTGGAGCAGGCACTGTGATGGCCACTTTGTTCTTAGTGGCAGGTGGGACGGGGCCCCTGGCAAGTGAGGGTGGCTCAAGGGGCAGCAGCTGGTGCGGGACCCCTTCCAGGACATAGTAGGCAGGGTTATTGAAGCTGTTCTTAGGTGGGGGTGCTGCCACTCCTTCCAGCTCAGGTGCCCCTTCTGGCTTCAACCTGGTTTGGGAGCAGGAAAACTATGTCAAGAACCAAAATGAAGGCAATGGAGGCAGGTGAGGGAACTGGGTGAGAACTGACAAGCCCCTCCTCTGCTGTTCCCTCTCCAGCCCATCCCACCCCAGACTTGCACATGACCTTCAGTTTATCATTTAGCCTTCTCCATTCTTGATTTCATCATCTCAGAGGCTAGGAGAGGGGTTGAAGGTATAACCCTAAGCTTCCTTACTTGCTCAAATTCTCAGCTTCTTTATGATTTTGTGACTGAAACCCTAGATGAAATGGATGATGAGCCCCTGATAAGAGTAGCCAGAGCTCTTAAAAGCTCTAGAAGCAACTGAGGTTGATCTACTGGAAAATCTTACTCTGATCCATGCTGGTGTTTTACTTACGCCCAAGAATAAAAATCCAGGTGACAGAACAGCTGAAGAGTGAAAAAGCACCAAACAGTACCGAGGAGTTTTTTTTTTTAATTTAAGTTAAAGGACAACTGGAGTCCTGGGCATGGTGGCACACGCCTTTGATCCCAGCACTAGAGGCAGAGGCAGCCAGATCTCTGTGAGACAGAGGCCAGCCTAGCCTACACAGGATGTTTTAGGCCAGCTGGAACTACAGGGAGACCCTGTCTCAAACAAAACAACTCAAGGACAACTGGATAGCATTAGGAAGCAAACCTGGCTTTCCCAAAGTATAACCCACAGAATACTAGTTCCCCTTGAGACAGGGCCTATTTAGCCTAGGCTAACCTCAAGCTTTCAAATCTTCCTGCCTTAGTCTCCTGGGTGCTGGGATACAGGTATATACCAAGATGTACAGCCCCAAGACACTGCTATGAGAAAAAAGTTTCCTGGCCTGTTAAGCTTGGAAAACTGTATTGCTTTCCTGCCCATATTCTCGGAACCTTTGCTAATACAAATGTGCACTGGGGATCTCTAAAACAAGAATCTAACAAAAAGCAGTTCTCAAAATTTTGGCCATGAACCCATTTCTAGTGGGGCCTTTTGTAACCCCATAGGATGAACCCTGGGAAATCTCAGGGTGAGCCTATATCCATTTTTTAAGGCAGAAAGACTATGCTCCCTTTGACTTGGTTGGCCATGGTTGCCCTACGGTGATAGAGCACACAAACAGCAGACATCACCAGGATGGTCCCGAGAGTCAGGTGATGGAATACAGAGATAGCAAGTTTTTCCTCTCACCTGGGGTTCAAGGGCTCCTCCCGAGGAGCTGATCTGGGTGGGGCTGGGGGCCTGCCAGTTGGTGGTGGTTTTTCTGGCTCTTCAAATAACTTGGACAGTGGGCAGGGGGTCTCTGTGGAAGCTGGCTTGCGGCTCCCTGATCTGACAGGGGTACACAACAGATGACATGGGGCTAACCAGGAGTCCCCCCGAGGTACCCCTTCCTATGATATCCAACACAGCCCCAGCTCACCTGTGTTCCTGGCTGCCTCGGGACACAGAAGGAGCTTTGCTCTTTGCTCCTGTCTCATCTTTATCAATGCTGATCCACTCTGGGAGGAGGGGGGCATAGGGAAGGGAGACTCAGAGAGGACTTAGGGTCCTAGTATCCCAGGAATACTAATGGGGCCTGAAAATATCTAGCTCCTTCCCAAGCTATTCCTCAGGGTAGACCCACTCTCAGCCAAGGCTACAGAACCTCCCACTATCACAGGCTTCCAACATGCTACCACCCTCGGTCCTCCCCTCCTACACCTAGTCCACACCACCGGGTCTCATGCCCACACCCCACCCAATGGAGCCCCCACCGTAGAGCCGCTCTCGGGTGCCCAGGCGCTCCGTGGGCACCCGCACCTTCATGGATCCACGGATGTTGCCTGTCTCCTCTCCACGGTGGGATAGAAAGGTCAGGAACTGCTGGGCTGTGCTGCCAATCATGGATTTGAGTGCAACCACACACTCTCCTAAAGAAGTAGATTCAATAGACCAGCAAACTGCCAAACCTTTCTAGGGTGCTACCTGCCTTCCTTTACCCCTCGGCACCTCTGTGGCTCACCATAGGATTCATAGCCATCCATGGACTTGACTGTGAGCAGGAGATGTTGGTCTTGCAGATACTCAATGTCAGCCAGAATTGGCTTGAGCTGGGGAAGAGAGAGGGCCAGTGAGGAACAGCGCACTGACCACCCCATTGTACCCTTCCCATATGCTGTCCCAGACCCCACTCACCCCATGCCCTCAAATCCGTTCATGCCCACGCTTAAAGACACAGCCTTGCATGCTTTCATAGCATTTAACATCATTGTAATTAATTTTCTGTGCCCTCAATGGACAATACAGGTCTTGACATTTAGCAAAGGTTCAGGAAGCATTTATTGAACAAATGAATAAACAAACTACAAGGTGGTTCCACAGCTCTGAAAGAAGCAAATGTCTTTATCCTTATTCATATGCAGGAGACACATGCCCTTCCAGCTCCCCCGCAACCTCCCAATGTGTGCCCTGCCTCTGTTCTCTGTATCCCCTCACCCACAAGCCTGGGCCCTCCCTACAGTCTCACCGTGGGCAGCTGGCGAGAAGACCACTGCACTTTGAGGAAGTTGATGTTGTCACTGCTCTGAGCATCATTCTCGAAGCTCTTCTTGTACTCTAGGTGAGGTTGGAGGGACATCCAGATGAGAACCATCTCCCTGAGCTTTCCTTATCCCTAGGCTGGGGGCCGACTACCTCTGGGCAGCCTGTAGTTTCCTACTCCCCCGTGGCCCACAGCCAGCCCTGGGCCCCCTCTGACCCTCCAAGCATGTGGAATAGAACTCAATGAAGAACTTGGTGCGGCTGGCTGTCTTCACAATGGCCTCAATGCTCTCAAATTCAATGTAGGCCTGGTCTGAAGTCTTGGAGAGCCCTGAGGAAACAAAAGAAGAATTGCCAGCAGAAAGGTCAGGACAGCCTAAGAGGATCCTAAGAGGCTGAGTCTAAGACAGAAAATGAGGGGCCCTGGCAGAGCAGATAAGGCCAAGAGAAGCTTCCCAATACTAAGCTAACAGGGAGACCTGCAAACCCACCCTGACCAGGGCAGAAAAACACACGAAGCAAACCCATCACATTCCTAAGCCACCATCTTTGCCCACCCACATCTTTCCACAACCACACCCAGAACAGGCACCTTTCTTGGAGATGAACTGTGAGGTTACTCCAACCTCAAACGTCCCAAACACAGGGGAATGATCGCTGGTGACGATGTCATCAGTGCAACCTGAGCAAGGGCAAAGGAATAGGAGCTCAGGAGAACTCTCCCTACTCTCTGCCCACTCCCCACTCCCAAAGGAGGACTGAGGCAGGATGGTAACCACCCAGTGTCTCCTGTCATCCTGTCCTGAGGCTCTGACCATAGGAATTGCAGATGATGTGGGTTTCAGGATAGGATTTCCATAGGATCCGGTCACACCATGAAGGTACATTGGTCCGGACCTGCAGCAGGGGTGGTATCGTGGTTGACTTGACAGCTAGGCCTCACCCAGAGGTGATAAAACCCCCAGTATTCTTCTGTTACACTGGATCCAGCCCTCATCTCTTTCTTTGGATTCCCAGATACCTAGTATCACCCCTAAGGACCTCGGGGAAGCCATATAAGCTATAGTGGTAGCCACAGAGACCCAGATCCTTGACTCCCCCAAACTCCTCATTCCCAGTAAGCCAGGGGAGAGGTCCCTCCAAAGTCTACTCTATTTCTCTCACCCCAGTTGGCTTCTGCTTATGCCAGGCATATGTGTCCCGGGAGCCCCGCTCATAGCGGTAGGTGGGTGGGAAGGATATCTCCTCCTCACCTGAAGAGAGCAAAGAACACATTAAGTCCAGGGCCCCAAAGACCTAGGAGTACTCCAAGCCTCCCAGGAATACTTGCCAGGCCCTCACTTACTGAATCGAAGGAAGACTTTGTGCTTCTCCCGCTCCAGGTTGAGCTGGTCTACCCTGAGCAGGGGTTCAAACTCTCTCCTACTGATGTAGTTCAGGATCTCCTGGGGTACAGATACAGAGGTCAGAGGCTTGCCTCTGCAGCAGAGCAGTGCAGCCCTCCTCACTTGACACCCTTTACTACAGCCACCCACAGGACTCTGCTGGTACCTGGATATCCATGTCCAGGCGGTAGTTAAGGTCCCCGAACCAGAAAAGGTGAGTGAACCGCAGAGAGATGTCAAAGGCACTGAGCTGCCGGTCACCCAATGAGAGCAGACGCAAGATGTCCAGATAGTTCTGGTTCCGCCTAAGGTAGTGGGGCCGGGGTAGGTTGGAATGGGAGGGAATAGCATAAAGGCAAGAAGTCTCCAGGGGTAGGGATGAAGCTCCCCACAGATGGAGGGAGCAGCTAGGCACAAGGTGTACACAGTTGGGGGTCCTGAGGAGGAGGTTCCTGGGGACAGAAATGTAGGAGGCCAGGGTCTGGGCTATGGTAGAAGGAACAGATCTCAGGAGAATGGGGGACAGATAAGGAGTCATGGAACAGGTGACTCTCACCGGGCAGTCTTCTCATTTCCCGAGGTGAGATGGCAGTTCACAAAGCCAAATGATGTGCCATTGAACATGAAGGAAACACCCACGGCACCCTTGTTCCCTGGCAGGACACGGAGGATACGGGAAGCTAGGGCTACCCGAAGAGGTCTCCTAACTCTCCCCTATCCCTCAAAGAGTCAGGATCCTTCCTACCCCAATCTCGAGATGCTACACACCAAGCAGGCCCCTGAACATACATGCACATGTTCCCTAGGGATCCTCCAGGGACACATGTTTTCTGTCTGAATGGTCTACATCTGTCTGTCTGAATGGAGCCCCTGGAGATCACAGAGAATCCCAAGGGTGCAGTTGAAATGCCTTGTCGATTCTGAGCAGAATCTATCTTGCAAGAGCCTTGAACTGTAAATCAGAACAACGGGGCACTACACTTTCTTCCTTTAACGACTTGCTGCGTGACCCTAGACAAGTCACTTAATCACTCTGGGTCTAAATTTATCATCTATGAAATGAGGATAATCATCTTGGCCTGGCCTTCCTGGTAAGTCTGGAAGAGATTTAGAATGAGAATATACAAAGTTCAAAGACTGAAACCATTGAAAACAGGAAGACCCTGGGCAGGAGAGGAAGCAGAAACCATGGACAGAAAAAGCCCATTACCTCCAGAGCCCACCTGCCCTGCTCACCCAGGGTGTTGGCGATGCCGGTCTTCACACTAGACGTACTGACATGGCTGATGCGGTTCTCATGCTCCGGCTTGACCAGCACGGCTACCTTGATGTTCCACAGTGATTGCATGGCAATCTATAGAGAGGGTGTGGGGTCATCTTTGCCCTAGGCCAAGGCCCCTGCCTGCATTCACTGTGGCCTATCATCTACACTGTCTTGTTAGTCATGGGCCAGGAAGGCTTGCTTTTCTAGAAAGACAAAGAGGAACAGGCTCTCCTGTGGCATAAAAGCTCATGAAGTTAAGTTCACTCTCCCAAAGGAAATGCCAAGGTTCAGAAGGAAAGCCCATATGTAGTACTCCCCATGAAGCCAAGCAGAAAATCTGAGGTGGTCCATATAGACAAGAACCGAAGCATGATGACCCCCTCACCGGGCGGTAATCCAGATCTGTAAGCTCCTTAAGTCCCCCACGCAGCAGGTCCAGCCACTCTCGATCGCCCACTGAGTTCTCTTGGGTACCAAAGACATAGATATCATGGGGTATAGTCACTGTGACCTCATCTAGGGCCTTCCCCAGCCCCTTTGATGTGAACCAAGATGTCACATTTTTTGGAGGTGGCACACTTCCTGGAGGTAGAGAGGAGGCAGCAGGAATTAGAAAGGGGTCAGGCCCCCCATCCTTGGGCCATCCTCCTCCCCCAACCATAGCCCCAGATTGTGCCTGACCCATGTTCCAGGTGCCTATGAAGACAGAGATCATATCAGGTTCATCCTGCTTGGAGTGCTTGTTCTTCATGAGCTGTAGTAACTGGCAAAAGGCCTCCCGCTTCTGGAGGGGACATCAGCCAGTCAGGGACAGGCAGGTATCCAGCAATCCCACCCTTCCATGGGGACACCCTGCTACATGGCAGGCACCATGAGGGGAGGGTCATGCCTGAAGTTCCCCACTATACACTCACTATAAAAGCAATTGCAGGTGTTTGATGATTGTTCATTGAATGACTATCTGAATCCACCCTCAGGCTTGCCCACCCCATCAAGAATGATAGGCCCCCATAGCACATGTTCACCCAGCTGGGGATGCCAACAGTCCCCAGTTCCCTAGCCCAGCCCGTCACTTACCCGGGCACTAACAAAGATGAAGTCCTTGCGCTGGGTCCGATCCTTCTCCTTTTCAAACACAACACCCAGCTTGTTCTGCACACGCTGGGACTTAATGAGCTGGCGAACTAGGAAATAGAGAACATACAAACCTGTGCTATCAGGCTGAGGCCCTTACCCTGCTCACCTCTCTCAACTCTGGCCCTGACTCACTGCGGTCATGTGTGAAGGTCGTCCAGTCCTCCTGCGAGTCTCGCTGTCTTCTCAGCAGCACCAGCCTCCCACCTTCCACATCTACGCTCAGCGTGAACTTCTGGGACTTCCCGATCTTGGTCAGGTCACCCAAGGTCACATCCAGCTTCACCTGCAGGATGGGAGGTGGAAAGGCTGCTGACAAGGCCTTAGACAGGCAGCATCCCCTTTGTCCCATAAAGCCCCACCTGCCATGTACCTCAAAGGCCTGCACAGGGATGGTCTTGGCCTTTCGTGTGGAGGGCTGCATTGGAGCTGGGGGTGCCGTGGAGCTCATGTCCTGCAGTGCCTTCAGGGCCTGCAGAAGGGGTGGGGGGTAGGCAAGGTGAGGTAAGGGGACACACTGAGGGATGAGATTGGGGGGCACAGCTGATGTTGGGGTGAGTGGCTGCAGATCAGTCTACCTTCTTTTGAATGCCTGACAGGAAGTCCTTCAGCACAGACAGCTTCAGCACAAGGCTCTCCAGCTCTTGCTCCCCAGTCTGTGGTAGGCTCTGCAGGGAGAAATAAAGGTCCTAAGTAGAAGTCCCTCACTGAGCTCCAAAATATGTCCCACCTCCCAGGGCAATGGGGGCAGCTCCCTACAATCCCACCTGCTGCTGCAAAAGGCGGGTCACCATGGGCGAGCTCTGCTGGTCAAACACCTTGGACAGGATCTCCAGGCCTGACAGGACCTTGTCCACCTCGCTAAGGGAGACAGTAGGTCAGAATCCCCACCCTGACCTCCGACTGGGGAACATGGCCCAGAGTGTGGCACTTCCACCTTTAGCATAGGGTACTGGGCAACGGGGAGGAAGTCAGGAGGCAGTGGTGGCTGGGTGATCCAGGTCTGACCACAGTGTAGATGTGGGGTCAGCCATCCCAGGTACCTGTGCAGCCGTCGGCATGAGGTGACAAGGGTGCGGGTGAGGTGGGGCAGGTTGCTAGCTCCACCTCTTACAGCCTCCAGGTCCAGCCCATAGCTGCCCTTCAGATACTCATGTGATACGGTGCTGAGCCCATTGGGAGCACTTGGAGGAGAGATGAAGAGTCAGGGGAGGTCCTGCTCGCCGTCACAGCACCCCTATTCTATCCAGTACATCAGGTACTGGTGGCAATCAGAGTGGAATGGGTCAGGGTAACTGCCTCTGGGGCTGAGATGGGATTTGGGGGTCCCTGAGATGAGAAAGGGACTTCCTGCTCAGCAAAGAGGGCTGGGAAAGGGATCTCACCTCTCAGCAGCTGGAGTTGTGGGAGTCTCAGGGGATGGCAGGGGGCTGCTGGGCCCCACAGGAGCAGAACTGCTGGTGGAGCCAGAGCGTGGGGGCAGTGGGGGCTTCTCATCCTCGGCATCTGTGGACAAGGAACAGTGAGATGGCAGTTTGGCCCCCTGGCCCTCAGTGCTATGTGACAGGGGTATGTCATAGCTATCAGAGACTTACATGGAAAAGGGGGTAAAGCTGGGGCAACATGGTTAGGGGAAAGTGGGGATTCAGGGGAGGTGGGGTTGGGAAGAGGGGTTGGGAAAAGCAAGCAGTCAGGGGACTGGCCAAGAAAGGTTTTTTTTTTTTTCTTTCTT
>NW_008355976.1:311280-330030 GCF_000622305.1 Nannospalax galili
TTTTCCTGCATATCTATGTGTGATATGTGTGTGTCTGTATGTGTGTGCCCAGACACACACACAATGTGTAGGCTCCAGAAATCTTCCTCCATCACTCTCCATCATACTTATATATTGAGCTGGGATTCCCTGTCCAGGGCCACCACACCTACCTGACTTTTATGGGGTTCTGGGGATCTGAATTCTGGTCCTCACACTTATGTGGTTAAGTGCTTCACCTGCTGAGCCATCTCCTCAGCCCAAGGATGGCATTTTTCACACTATATGATGGACAATACCTGAAGCATCCCGGTCATCAGGCAGGTCTGGCTCTCTCTCTCCCTCTACAGGCAGCAATAGGGCACACACAAGACCCTGGTTGGGCTGGGCATATAGGCCTATAAGCTCGCCCAGGGTCTGGAAACGGCGCACAGGCACACCCTGTGAAGTCTGTGGGCCAATAAGGATGGGAGAATCAGCCAGCAGGTCCCCAAGCCTGAGGCAGGTTCAAGATCAAGGATCAGGTATCTGTGCTCCTACCTGCACAGCCAGGAAGTCCTCTCCATCCGGCAGAATGCGGTATGTGTGCACATGCTTCTGATACCTGATGGCAAGGTAGGGACCAGAACCCGTCACCACCAGGCTGAAGTCTTAGCCCCAAAGCACCTCCCTCTCCCATATGCCCGTTACCAGGCTCATCCCCCAGCCCCCTCAGACTGGTTAAAACCGCTTGCCAGGCTGTACAGGGTTAATGATGGGTTCAGTCAACTTCCACCCTCTTAGCAGTGCCAACAAGAGCAAGAATAACCAGGCCCCCCTTCCTACTCCCAGACCTACATAGACTCCACACCCACCGCAGGGCCTGGGAAGCAACAGGCAGCTCTTTTGTGGCCTCTACAGCTGTCTAAACAGCCCCTCTGGGCTGTGGTACCAGTCTGGGCCCCCCGCCAGAGTAAGAGTCCTCCTCAGAAGCCTGGTTAGACCCTATTTGCATACATGGGCAATGTATTAGCACACGTGTAAGCCTCTGTCTGTGTTTATGTTGGTGTCTAGCTCTACTGGAGCTGAGTGTGTCTGGGGCAGTTTTACAGGGGATTGTGAGGGCACCAACCTAGGGCTTTGCTTGCTCTCCTTCCTCAGAAATCAGGAAACTATGATGAACTAAGGGGGATCCCTATGAGAGACTTGGCCTCTAGGAACCCTAAGCCAAGAGGGGCGCTGACAGATGGCAGCAGCAGCTGAGCAGGTGACAGCTGAGCCAGGCATATATACAGTGGGGGATGGAAGGTTCCGTTGGCTTCTATACCTCAGACAGACACTATGGTCTGGGTATGTGCTGGGCAGAAGGGGGTGCTGGTTCCAGAGAGGATCAAACACCAGAGGGTCACCCCCTTCCCTAAAGCTATGCCTCACCTTGAAGTCTGCGGATCTGTATTTACAATAGCACCCGACTAACCGAACCCAGCCTCCGTGTTATGCTGGGTACTCAGCATCCTACAGATCTCATTTGATACATTGTAAAGCAGATATTATCATTCCCATCCTCTAGATGAGAAAACTGAGTCACACACAAAAAAAGAAAAAAATTATTTTCCCAAGTCACAGAACAAATAAAAGGCAGAGCTGATATCTAAAACCAGGGCAGAAGCCAGTTTGTCTTTCAGGGCAGGGATGTGTCTAGAATGTTATTCATGTACATGCCTTGTGTATATAGGTAAGCAAACATGTATTTGTTTGGGAAGCCTAAGAAACCTCCCACTTGAAATCCCTATTGCCAGGCTCCTGAGATGCAGGGAGCAGCCAGTCACCTTGCAAAGATGAACCCCATCACCACACACACACACACACAAACGCCCTCAGCTCCCCTACCCCCTTGTCTTCTCCTGGCAATGAAACCAGAAATTCTCTCCTTACTGGGACAATAATGTTCCTCACCCAGACAAGGGCTCCAGCTGTCCCCCTCCCACTCGACAGCTGATCCAGCACCTGCCTCTGTCCCCTCCCTAATTAAGGGGTCTGTTTGGAGGTGGCTAGGAGGAAGGACTCCTGGAATACTCATAGGCCTAAGCTTTCCAGATTTAGTCTCCCCCTATTGGGTGGGCCTCAGACTTGTGGCAGAAGCTTAGGTTGACCAGACTTCACAGGTCAGCTGCCTAGGTTAGAGTTCTCAACCTCTGTGCTACTGACATTTGGAACCCTATAATCCTTTGTTGTGGAGCAACTGTCTCAAGTGCTGTCAAATGTGTAACAGCATCTCTGGCTTCTACCCACTAGATGCCCATTGCTCCATCCCGGATGTGATAATTAAAACTTTCTCCTGAGCCAAGCCAAAGCATCCCCAAAGATGTCAGGAGAACAGAAGGGGAGAAGAACTGCCGGAGGGCAGGGGGGTTGGACAATGTTTCACTCGGCAGAAGGTCACTAGATCTAAACACAGCTGCACCTGAGGCTTCCCACTCATTAGAGGCCCACTCAGTGTCAAACTGTGAGGCCAGGAGTACAGGTCAGAGAGAACACTGAAAAACAGAAAGCACAAGCTCCACACACATAGCTGCCAGGTACAGGCACAGAACCAGGCACCCTCTGAGGGCTGCCAAGTCTAGCTTTACCCTCAGCACTCAAGATAACCAGAGCTCACGCCAGAGTCAGAAGCGACTCACTCATTGATTCATGAAATGGCTCTCTCCCATAGAGTTCCACCCTACTGCCTCCCCAAGCCTTCCTCTCAACACCAGTAGTACGCCCCCCCAACCCCAAATGGTGGGACAGACTCCTTAGGGAAGCGGCTGAGCATCCTAACACTAGTCCCTTTGCCTCCAACTGTCCCCACTGTCTACCGTACCAACTCAGTCCTTTAAAAATGACTGCATACACACGTGGAACCTTGCATCTTTTCGCTATGAGCCAGAGGCATTGGGGGGTGGGGGGTCTGAGCGGATCTGCAGACACTGCCTGCAATTTCTTCCCATCACAACCACCCTGGGCCTCAGAACTCTGGCCCCAGGCACCAGAAAGTGCTGGCAGACAGAGCAGGAAGTGCCCCCTGTATCCTTCCTCCGCCTAGGGATAAAGTCAAGGTCCCCACTTCGGGGGATGGAGGCGGGGCTGCCGTCCCACCGCCCCAGTCACCCCCACCACTCCCACCGTGCCAAGGCACACCGGGCGTGCCCCCGCCCCACTCACAGCACGCAGAGTGCGAAGGCCCCCGCCACGCTCTCGCTGTCTCGCACCAGGAAGCTGCCATCGCGGCCGGCCCGAGCCAGCAGCTCCTCCGCGGCAGCGCGGCTCAGGTCCCGGTGATACCAGGCAGGGGCCGGGCTGCCCAGCGCACCCCCGGAGCCCGGCGCCCCGCACGCCGAGGCCATGGCCCGCTCAGGGCTCAGCGCCGCCGGTGCCAGCCGCCGCGCGCCATCCGCCCCGGGAAGCTAGGAGCCGAGGCTGGGACCGTGCCTGGGTCTCGGGCGTGAGGATCCGCCGGGGATCCGGGTTCCACGCTCAGCCGCGCAGGCCGTCCGGTTCGGAGCACAGTAGCCGCTGCCTGCAGCGCCGGCCTCAACTTGAGGAGAAAGAAAAGTTTGTTCAGAGGCGGCGGGGGAGGGGCGGGAGCGCAGCGCGGCACAGGCCGGTCCCCTCCCCCTCCGCTCGGCCCAGAGCCCGGGCCGCCCCTGCCCCCAACCTCTCTGCAAGGACGATGCGCCCCCCCGCCACGGTCCTGCAGGACCCGCACCCCCAAACCGTTCAACGATCCTGCCCCTCCACCCTGCTTCCCGACCACTTGGGAGTCCTGGCCCTCCCCGGTGAATTCAACCCTCTCAGTATTCGCAATGAGATAACCCCTAATCCCCAGAAAAGTCTGCACTACAGACCCATTCCACTCGGCGCCCCTACAGCCTGGAGGGATCCGGGTTCTCAAAGGAAGGCAAGCGAGCAAGATTCCCCCCAAGTCTTGCGGAATCCAGCGCTCCTTCAGACCTGAACCCCCAGAATCCGGTCCCTGACATAACCCACAAAAAGGATACCCTCCAAAGAGATCCGATGCTCCTCCACACCCCACGGCCCAGGGTCCTCCAGTCCTCAGGCACGGGTCCCCGGAAAGTCCTCCAGCCCGCCACAGCCCCCCTCCCCCGCCCTGGCCAAGTCCCCTGGCACCACGCCCCACAACCGCAGGCCCGGGTTCTGCAGTCCGAGGGCAGAAGGACCCCCTAGACCATCCAGAAGAAAGTTCTCTCAAGTCCCAGGCTCCCGAGCCTCGGCCCAGAGCCGCCGCCGCCGCAGGCAGGCCCCCACCTCTGGGGTGGCTCGGGTGACTCCAGGCCAGGGGAGGCAGCCCTGGACTCCCCACGGCTACTTAAGATGGCCATCCGCCGCCGCCGCGCACCCCCGCGCCTCCCGCCCCGCCCGCGCCCCGCCCCCGAGCTGGGGCAGCCCCGCACCCCGCCTCACCGGCCCGCGTCTGGGTCCCCGCGCCGCACAGCCGCCGAGTGACCTCGGGCGAGTCCCAGCACCTCTCTGCGCCTCGGCTTCCCGCTCTCTACAATGGGGGTAACGTGACGAGGGCAGACTCAATGGGACTGTGCTCATAAAGCCTGGGGGCCTGGCACCCAGCGGGAGCTCCGGGACGGCGGCTATTTTTATTATTAATTAAGGAGTAACGAAGGTGACAGCTGTGTAAACTGTGAAGCGCGACGGGGGAATGAACGGGTATTATTAGCACCGCCCCCGCCCCAGCTACTCCTTCCAAGTCAACAAACTTGCGCCTCGGCAGGCCAGCAGCCGAACAGGGAGCTCCCGAGACCTCCCATCCACCCACCTCCCAGAGCGGAAGGGGGAACGCAGCAGGAGACCAGGGGGCAGGGCCCGAACGGGGGAGCCCCGCCCCTTCCCCCCCTAAAAAAAGACCTAGAAGGTGGCTGCGTCTCCAGGGATTTCTCTTCCTGCCCCGCCCCTCTGCCCCCTGGTTCCTTAAAGGCGCAGGCCTCCAGCCGTTTGTCTACAGCCGCCAACTCCTGAAAGACGTTGGAGCATCCCTTTAACCTGGGAGACAACTTTCCCTTTGGTAAATTTGAACCTGTTGACCGAGCCTGGGTCAATCCAGAGGAGTTTCCTCCATTTCAAATACGCCTTGGCTTAACCCAGCTGTGAGGACCTTCCAGACCAGATAAATACAATAACAGAAATCCTCCACCTACCCACTCTTGCCTCCAGATCCTGCCAGGAATCCAGTAACTCATTCTCGAATCTGTGACCAACTCCTCCCGTCCTTTTTCCAAGAAGGAAGATGATCCTGGTGTCAGGGGCCACCCTGGTGTTTTGGGCAGAGATCTGGACTAGGGATCTACAACTTGGGTTCTAGTCCCATCCAGCTGGGTCACCCACCTGTAAGCTGTTCTCAGACAGGTACTTGTGCCTCCCTGGGGATAACTGCGGTAACAATGTGAAGACAAAGACCATGGAGTTGGGTGTGGTGCTCGCATTTGAACCCCACATTGGGAAGACAGCTGTATCTACAGGCCCGGTCTACATAGTGAGTTCCATGGAGACCAGCTGCAGGTATAGGGAGACCATGTCTAAACAAGCAAACAACAACAACAAAAGCCACCAGGAAAACCATCCCCAAGGGAGAAGGAACACAAAAGACCCAGAAATCAACTATACAAAGCTAGAGCAAGCAGCATGGATTACTTGCCCAGGCCTGTATCCTATAATCCAGAGAGGAGAGAGAGAGAGAAAGAGAGAGAGAACACAACCCTCCAAAATCATATTTACAATTCCCAAAAAGGACAGATGTCAAAGAAGAGAGATGGCTGAGTGGGTAAAGGCACTTGCCACCAAGCCTGAAAATCTGAGTTCTGGAACACGTGGTAGACGGAGAGAGCCTCTAGCAGGTTGTCCTCTGACTTCCACACCTGTGCCATGGTGCCAGTGCAGCTATAGACATACACACATATACATAAAATAAATAACTTATGAGGGGGTTGCTGCTTCTACCTTTGGGAGCCTCTAAAGGCTTCTAACCTTTAGCCACATCTGTAGAACACAGCTCATGAGTATTTCCTCTACAGGGATCTTCCAGATTGTAGTCCCGGTTGATGCTTTTCCTCTTCTGAAGATCACAAGCCCCTTCAATCTACATTTTAGCCAGTGTGAATTGTTTCCCCCTTGCACTGGAATTCAGAACCTTTGCTGGACTATCTCCAGCTGTCCCACTGTAAGCTGAGCACAGATCTAAGCAGATGGGATGGAGACATGAGATGTGTTTTCTTTTTGAGACAGTCTCATATATCCCACGGGTTTCAAACTCTCTATGTAATCAAGGATGACACTGAACTTCATATCCTGCCTCCATCTCCCAAGTGCTGAGATTGTGCCACCACCATTCTCTAGGGCTTCCTGCATGCTAAGCACACACTCTCCCAACTGAGCTACATTCTCAGCCTCCAAAGGGGAAATGTTTGGGAACGGACAGAAATAATCCTGGACCTGCTTCTCATCTGGAACCCCTACAGGAACTGGATCCCTACAGACTATTAGTGTGCAGACACTGGGTTCACCTGTTTTCTAGGTAGAGGAAACTAATTACAACTGTTTTACATAGAAAGTGGCAGTCA
Organism: Nannospalax galili; assembly: GCF_000622305.1. Classification (NCBI taxonomy): domain Eukaryota; kingdom Metazoa; phylum Chordata; class Mammalia; order Rodentia; family Spalacidae; genus Nannospalax; species Nannospalax galili. Next base: position 317,868 of record NW_008355976.1, read on the forward strand.
GGAACTGGAAGGGATTCAAAAACTATGGAATCTGTCCCCACCTACCAGTAAACTCACAATGAAAATAATTCATCAGGTTCAGATATATCACAGATTTATTAGAACTGACTGTTATAGGAACCCCAGGCCACACCATGGAGCAGGAGTTGGGCAGCAGGGGTATGGAATGCAAGCAAGCTTAGCACTTCCTCATCCAGGCACAGGAGCTGACCTGATGACCTGAGCCCAGCCTGATCATCCAAACTGTGGGTAGAGAGAGGAGAGGTCGAGAGAGGACTGTCCTTAGCCAAGGAGCCAGTGTGGCAGCATCGGGACCAGGCTGGGCCCAAGAAGCCCCACGGCATGGAGCGTGGCCCCAGGTGTCGGAAACAAAGCATAAAACTTTGCCACCTCCTCATTGGGGTTGCTTGGGCTAGGTTGGTCAAACCACATCTAAATTCAGCAGACACTCCCTCTGCTGTAGTTGCTGACCTCGTAGGAGTGACTCCAGAGACCCTAACAAAGGTTGGTGAACGGTCAGGGAAGTAGTCCAGAAATGTGTGGCGGACAGCTGTAGCTGGGCACTCATTAAGTCCTGCAGGTAGCCATGATGGACATGGATGTTCAGCCCTGGGGTCAAAGCTCACTTCTGGTCACCCTACAAATCTTTAACCTCCCCTTTTCTAAATCCCACCTCCATCTCCCTACCCGCAGACCCTTACCTGAGGCCCAGTCCCAGCCTTTGTGGGACTCCTCTTGCAAGTGGAGGAGGTACAGCAGTTCTCTTTGCATAAGGGAACATCCAGGAAGCACTCTTTACACCAGCTCTGGTCCACTTATGGGTGTTGGTAGCTATACCTGTAAAGAGACTGAGTCCACTGGGAGTGGTGGCCCAAGCCTTTAATCCCAGCACTCAGGAGGCAGAGGCAAGCAGATCTCTGTGAGTTCAAGACCAGCCTGATCTACTTAGTGAGTTCAAGGCCAACTGGGACTACAGGGAGACCCTGTCTCAAAAAGACCAAAAAAATATGTGAGGTAGACACACATGTACCTAGTAGATCCAAGGTCCCAGGTTTTGGGACACTCATAGAGACAGGTATCTTGGATGAAATTATGCTTGCAGGCAGGCTCCATCTTGCCACAATGATCCCAGTAGAAGTTGTACAAGAGGGAGCTGTCCTTGTGCAGTTCCTGGGTAGTGTTGACCAAGCAGCAGGCATTTCCCTTCCAAGGACTACACTGGTTGAGGAAGGCACAGAACTGAGTCTTTCTACCCTACTCCCCACCTCCTGTCTCCTTTTAGCCTTGCTCCATTTGGTCCTGACACCCTTTTACCAAGCAGGCTGTTCTGTGAACACAAGGGCCCCTCCATATCCTTGGCGTCCAGGATGATAAAATGTGTGTGAAAAAGAAGCTATGAGAAGGGCTGAAGAGATGGCTCAGTGGTTAGGAGCACTGGTTGCTGTAACAGCACATATACATGACAGCTAACAATGATCAATAACTCCAGTTTCAGGGGATCAGATGCCCTCTTCTGGCCTGTGTGGGTATTCCAATCACAAGGTGCACTTACATACATGCAGGCAAAATACTCATACACAAAATAAAAGTAAATAAAATATTTAAAAAGAAGCTGTGAGAGCCCAGGGGAACCTTCCCTTTGGGGTAATAGTCCTCTTTCATATAGGGCCTCACACTTTATAAAGTTCAGCTGCGCATGTTGGCACATGCCTGTAAGTCAGGGGACTAAGGCTGAAGGATCATGAATTCAAGACCAGCCTAGACAAGGTGGATGAGATTCTCTCTCAAAAAAACAAAACAAAATATAATCCAGTCATGGTGGTGCACATTCGTAAACCCAACACTCAGGAGGTAGAGGCAAGAGGATCAGAAGTAAAAGGTCATCCTCAGCTACATCCTGAATTTGAAATCAGTTTGAACTACATAAAAGCTTGCCTCAAAAAAACAAATATGGACTGGAGAACTGGCTCAGAGGTTAAGAGCACAGGTTGCTCTTGCAGAGACTTGGGTTCAGTTCCCAGCACCCACGTGGTGGCTAACAACCATCTGTAACTCCAATTCCAGGGGATCCAGTGCTCTATTCTAATCTCCACAGGCATTGCACACATGGGTGCACTTGCATCCATTCTGGCAGAACGGTCATACGCATAAAATTAAAATAAACAACATTTAAAAATTTGGCCCCAGTGGAAAAGCCAGGACCAGACACAATAAGATATCACCTTACCATAAACACATCATAATCCACAACTTCTAATGTAGATGGGTTTCCTGAGGCTAAAAATAGTACAGCATTCAAGGTGGTACTGTGTTCTCTGTTCTACCAAAGCTATTCATGACTTAGAAAATTATGCCTGTCATGCTGGCATATGCCTTTAATCCAGCACTTGAAAAACAGACAGAGATGCCACAGCACATTTGAAGCCAACCTGATCTACACATCAAATTCCAGGCCAGCCAGGCTACATGGTGAGATCCTGTCTCCAAAGAAACCAAACGAGGAGGGAAAAAAAAAGGAAAGAAAAGAAAAGAAAAAAGTTTTGTCATAGGCTGGGCATGGTAGCACATACCATTAGTCCCAGCACTCAGAAGGCAGAAGCAGGTGGATCTCTGTGAGTTCAAGGCCAGCCTGGTCTACATAGTAAGTTCCAGGCAGCTGGGGCTACAGGGAGACCCTGTCTCAAAAAGATAAAAAATAAAAATAAAAAAGTTTTCGGACTGGAGAGATGGCTCAGCAGTTAAGAACACTGACTGTTCTTGCAGAAGACCCGGGTTCGTATCCCAGCACCTACGTGGCAACAAACTGTCCATAACTCCAGTTCCAGGGGATCCGACAGGCTCTTCTGTCCTCGGGCATCACACAACACGGGCGCACTTACCTACATCCAGGCAGTACACGCATTGTCAGTTCTCCTTAAAAGATTTTAGAGAGCACACCTGTAGTGATCTTCATTTGTAACTGCCCTACTCATCTGATTTTGTGAATATAAGTAAACATGCTATTTCTTAATTTCTTCTAGTAAAGTCATACCAGAGAGCTGACTGAAATATATTATTGGTACTTAGTATATCTTCCTTGGCTTAAAGTGGATTGACTTGGATTTTTTTTTTTTTTTTTTTTTTTTTTTTTTTTTTTTTTTTTTTTTCCCTTGTAGCCCCAACTGGCCTGGATTTGCTATGGAGACCAGGCTAGCCTCGAACTCACAGAGATCCGCCTGCCTCTGCCTCCCGAGTACTGGAATTAAAGGTGGGTGCCACCACGCCCAGCTAACTTGGAATTTTTTTTTTAAACTTTAAGATGGTACCATAGGGCTAAGCATTCAGTAAAAACTGTGCTTTTCATGGGCTAGCAATATGCAGTCCTTATTATGCCCCACACTGTCCAGCAATGTAGGGCAGCAAGCCACAGTTCCTCCTCAGGATCATGAAGTACAATAGTCCATATGCAGTGTACTGGGTGGGAAAGGTGTGATGTAGGTTAAGTATGTTACATCATTTTTGCCTTATGATGGGATTATCAGGACATAATCAGGTAGGTACAAAAGTGCCTGTACTTTTTGTTTGTCTTGCCTATGTATTACAGATAGATTTTTATTTTTATTTTTTTATTTTTTTGGTGTTTTTGAGACAGGGTCTCTCTGTAGCCCCAGCTAATCTGGAACTTGCCAAGTAGACCAAGCTGGCCTTGAACTCACAGAGATCCACCTGCCTCTGCCTCCCTAGTGACTTGGATTAAAGGTGTGCACTACCACACCCAGCTTATCAGTTTCCTTTCTTACACGGCTCAGGCCCATCTGTTTAGATTTATTTATTTATTTATTTATTTATTTATTTATTTATTGGTCTTTTTGAAACAGGGTCTCCTTAAAATAATAAATACAAAAGGGTATGGTGGCTAAAAAGTATAATAGATAATTAAACCGGCATGGTGGCGCATGCCTTTAATCCCAGCACTAGGGCAGCAGAGGCAGGCAGATTTCTGTGAGTTCAAGACCAGCCTGGTCTACATAGTGAGTGGCAGGCCAGCTGATGCTACAGAAAGACCGTCTCAAAAAGACCAAAAAAATAATAATGGATAATTCAAAAAGCATTTTCATCAGATGTGTTGGCTCAGCTTTGTAATCGTGGCACTCAGAATGCTGAGGTAGGTAGGAAACCTCCTCCTATAAACCCAAAGCCAATCTACATGGTAAGATCCTGGCTCAGAAAGAAAATTAAAATTTAAATGAGATTACAGGGGTGCCACCACACCCAGCTTATACACAGGTGTTTGAGCAAAGAGCATTTCCTGCCTTCCTGGGGCCTCATTGCCCCTGGGATAGACAAAGCAATAATAAAACGAACTATTATACAGTGAAGCATAAATACAAGTAGTTTGTTTTTTATTAGCCTTGGATTTCATTCCATAATGGAAAAGAAGGTCTAAACATATTTGCCATAAAAAGGATACATTGAGTTTAATAACGTTTCGATCTACTGGCATAAATGTTTATAGACTATGTAAATTACGGTCCCCACACCAAGTGTGGCTCTCACAAAAAGCCATCCCCGCTCTGCATTTGGCACTCCATGGAACTGAGGGTAAGAAGAGCCATTTCTCCCATGGTCTTTCACCTTCCAGATTTCTAGAGGAGCTTACCCTAGTCCTACCCCACCCCACCCCACTCCCACTATAATGCTGCTCATGTCTAATTCTTTTTTTAGTCTTTTTGAGACCTGGTCTCCCTGTAGCATCTGCTGTCCTGAAACTTGCTATGCAGACCTAGCTTGCTTTGAACTCACAGAGATATGCCTGCCGCTGCCTCCCGAGTGTTGGGACCAAAGGCATGTGCCACCACATCCAGCATCATGTCTAGTTCTTTTGTGTGGGTCCATGTGCTTCCATAGGTCTCTGTTTCTCTGTGATGCAGAGAATATCTACAGAACCATTGGGAGGGTGAAATCACATGGCATCTAACAGAAGTTCAGAGAATGATCACTGCATCATTGCACACACAAACTCACCTTACCACTCTCTGCTCTTCGCCTTCATTATCTCCCAAAGAAATAGCTGGGTGGGGAGGGGAGGGCTTCTCTGGCCCCTCGCCACCACCACCCTGACTTCCTCCTCCCTGGCAGCCCCAGCGCCCTCCAACAGAACCTGGTCATGCAGCTTGGCCTCTGGGCATGGCTTTGTCTTGTGGTATTTGGCATCCATGCAAACATTGACAGGTCCGTTTGGTCTCAAGCACAGCATGTGGTGGCAATCCAGGCCGGAAGCAGGAGTGGTATCAGTTTCCAGACCATGTCTTTCTGTCTGTGCAGAGGGAGCTGTGATTAGGGAGACCTAGACCTGAGGTGGGAAGAGATCCTTCCAGGATGCCTCCTTCACTCCCTGCCTCAGACTTTCTATCAGCACAGTGAAAGATGAGGTCAGACTCTCTTCATTGCTGGGGTCCAAGGTTCCCTGAGGCTGGAGTAGAGGTCCAGCAAGAACCCTCTCTCACCCCCTGGCATGAAAGGTTTAGAAGGAAAGCTGGGGTTAGTGTGTGGGCCCTCAGGAGATCTTCCCAAGCCAGAAGATATGTGATGCCTGGCGCCCTCATCTTCTCTCTGGGCTTCATGGCAAATAAATAGTTAAACAGTTTAAGTCCATGGCTTGCTACCTTACAAAGGACCAGAGACACAGGGTTCCTCATCCTGTCACAGCAAGTGCTCTGCACCAGATCCTGCATCACCTGGTTCTTCATGTTGGCCTAGAAATCCCTTTTAGCCCTGGGGAAGATGGTGACCCAGCCCTGCTGAGTTCACTAGATTGGCAGAACGATCAAGTGACATAACCCACAGGATGGTGTTTGGTTAAAGGGTACAGAAATGGAAAGAGTGGTGGTTTCTAAACGACTTTGCTTCCTGTCTTTTTCCTTCTCTGCTCTCTGAAAGCCATTCCCCACTTCACCTTATCCTGACCTCAGCTTTTGTGGGCAAAGGTATCAAATCTCACCTCACTTCTCAAAGAAACAAAAGCAGCTGAGGATGGTGGCCCATGTCTTTAATACCAACACTTGGGAGGCAGAAGCAGATGAATCTCTGTGAGTTCAAGGCCAGCTTGGCCAATATAGTGAGTTCCAAGGCTGCATAGTGAGACTGTCTCAAAGATAATAAATAAATAAATTAATTAATAATAATAAATAAATAAATAATAGTAACTAGAGCTGGCTCAGCAGTTAAGAGCACTGGCTGCTCTTGCAGCAGACCCAGGTTCAATTCCCAGTACCCATATGGCAGCTAACATCCATCTGTAACTCTAGTTCCAGGATATCCAACGCCCCCTTCTGGCCTCCATGGGTATTGGAAGCATTGGTACATTTCCATACATGCAAAATACTCATATACATAAAATAAAAATAAATTTAAAAATTAAATAAAATAAATGTAAATTTTAAAAATTTTAAAATAAGCTGGGTCTGGTAGCACATACCTTTCATCCCAGCAGAGGTAGGTGGATCTCTGTGAGTTCAAGGCCAGCCTGGTCTATATAATAAGTTCTAGGCCAACCAGGGTTACATACTGAGACGCTGTCTCAAAAGAACAACACCAGGGACTGGAGAGATGGCTCAGCGGTTAAGAGCACTGACTGTTCTTGCAGAAGACCTGAGTTCAGTTCCCAGAACCCACATGGTGGTTAACTATTGTCTGTAATTCCAGTTTTGAAGACCTGACACCCTCTTCTGACCTCCGCAAACCTTGCACACATGGATGAATTTACATACATGAAGGTAAAACACTCATACACATAAAATAAAAATTAATCCAAACGAAAACCAAATTAACAATTAAAAATAAACAAATACACCCCCCTTAATAGTTAGAACCAACCAGACAAACACTTGGGGTCATAGGATGTACTTGGTAAAAGTGATGATCCCCTTCTTTGTTTGTTCTGCCCTCATCCCACCCACTACACAACTGTTCCTCTGGGCTCTGCCACTGAAGCACCAAGTAGTTGATAATGGACACAAGACCCCTGCCTCTTTCTTACCATTCCTACGTGCTTGGATCCCTTCCGGAGTTCCCCTCTCAAGGCTCTGTGTTTGTGGGTCAGGTCTTTCTTCCAGGCTCTTCCTCTCTGAGGCACCTTCCTCGAAGAGGCCTCCCCTCCCCTCCCTCTTTCCTTGTTTTATTTTCCTTTCTGTGGAACTAGTTACAGGCCCCAGGACCTTGAAAATACTAGGCAAAAGCCACATCTCCAGTCCAGAGAGTGAACTTAGGGAAATGTATCCCCTCTCTGTTGCATAAATCTGCCAAGTGTCCCATTGTCCTTGTTCTCCTTTCCTGGCTTGGAGGATCTAACCTCAACCTCTGTGGCTACTGGTAACACACACAGGTATGTCAAGAGTTGAAGTCTTCCTAGTCTGGCAACTGATCCAGACCCTGGGCTGTCCCTAGCCTTCTCTGCTCACAGCATGGGGTAGAAGATAAAAGCTTTGGTAAGCCTTCTGCTCTTCCTGCTCTTAAGGTAACTCCACCCTCCTCAGAGCTCCATGAGTCCCTCAGTTTAGTTGTTTTTATTCATTTCTTTGTGGGTGGTTTTTTTTTTTTTTTTAAGATTTACTTTTTTACTTATTTTTAATTGTGTGTGTGTGTGTGTGTGTGTGTGTGTGTGTCTTTTCTCTTTGTGTGTCTGGGTGCCTGTGGAGGCCAGAAGAGGTTATCAGATCACTTGGCGCTAGAATTGCAGGAGTTTGTGAGTTGCCCAACATAGGTGATAGGAACTAAACTCCATTCTTTTCATTTATTTATTTATTTATTTATTTATTTATTTATTTATTTATTTATTTTGAGACAGTCTCACTATGTAGCCCTGGCTAGCCTGCAACTCAGAGATCCACCTGCCTCTGCCTCCCAAGTGCTGAGATTAGTGTCACGCCTGGCCAGAGGAGGGCATGCTCTTAACCACTGAACCATCTCTCCAGCCCCTCTACTCTTGTTGATTCACTTATTCCAGGATTCATATATTCAACATCCACCAGCATCTGAACAACTGCCCATCTCTGAGAGGGATGTGAAGTATGTAGGTACCCTAAGTGGTTCTTAGGATAAGGCTAGCTTGATTGAGGTAAAGCTGAGCAGACAAGAACCCAGGCCAAGCCAAGTGAGGTGGTGCACACCTTTAATCTCAGGACTTGGGAGGCAGAGGCAGGCCAGCCTGGTCAGGGCTGCATACTGGGACCCTGTCTCAAAACACAAACAAAAAGTTAGAAAGAAAAAAGAACCTAGGCTGTAGGGTCATGACAATGGAACCCAGTGAGAGCTCTATCCCTTCACAAGCTTTCAAGGGTCGTTAGGACTTGCCACATTTTAGTGGGCTCACCAGAACATTTTTGAGAATTATATATTCCCAAAAATGAATATATATACACAGAGAACTGAGGATTCAATCCTCAGTTCTTAGCATGTGCTACAGATTAAATGATTGCTGTCAGGTTCATTTGTGAGCAGCAGGGTAAACACAGGTAGAAGTTGACAGATTTTCTCCCGGACACAGAAAAGCTTAAAATGGCTTCAGTCTGATAATAATTATCTTGCTATTTAGCACTTCTGACAACACAACTAAGCAAATTCAATAGCCTTCTAAAAATGTGATTAAAATACACATTACATGGCTGGAGCGATGGCTCAGGGTTAAGAACACATGCTGCTCTTCAGAGGAACTGAGTTCAGTTCCCAGCACCCACATTGGGAGCTCACAACCACCTGTAACTCTAGCTCCAGGGCATCTGATGCCTTCATAGGTACCTGCATTCATGTCACATACCAACACACACACACAATTTAAAATAAAGACAAAAAAACCCACACATTACATGAATTTTAACATCTTAACCATTTCTAGCTATACTGTTCATTAGTGGTAAGTGGAGTCACTCTAAGGCACAACCACTATAACTGTCTCATCCTTTGAAACTGAGATTCCAGAGCCTGACCTGGAGGTATAGACCTGTAATCGCAGCTACTCAACAAGCTGAGCAGGAAGATCATGAGTTCAAGGCCAGCCTGGGCTACAGAGTGAGTTTGAGGCCAGTTTGGGCAACTTAGTAAGACTCTGTCTCAAAATAAAAAGTAAAAAGAGGGCTGGAAATACAGCTCTGTAGTGAGGCCGAGGATTCGATCCTTGGTTCTGTGTGTGTGTTCATGTGTGGGAGGGTGAACATGAGTATGCATGCATGTGCATATCCAGGCCAGAGTACAACCTCAAGTGTTGTTCCTCAGGTGCTGATTATTTTTGCTGTTGCTGTTTTTCCTCACTATGTAGCCTTGGCTGGCCTGGAATTCATTTTGTAAACCACACTGGCCTTGAACTCACAGAGATCTGCCTCCCTCCCCTTCCACCCCTCAAGTAGTAGGCATGCATCATCAAGCCCCGGGTTTTTTTTATTTGTTTTGTTTGTTTTGAGATAGGGTCTTTTACTGGCCTAGACCTCACCAAGTAGGCTAAGCTGATTAGCCAGTGAGACCTGAGGACACACCTGTCTTTGTGTCCCTAGTGCTGGGATTATAAGCAGGCACCACCAACTTCAGCTATTTAAAAAATTTTTGTTTTGTATGTGTGAATGGTTTTTTTTTTTTTGTTGTTGTTGTTGTTTTTTGGGTTTTTTTTTTTATCTTTTTGAGACAGGGTCTTCCTGTAGCCCCAGCTGTCCAGGAACTCACTATGTAGACCAGGCTGGCCTTGAACTCACAGAGATACGCCTGCCTCTGCCTCCCGAGTGCTGGGATTAAAGGCATGCACCACCACGCCGGCATGAATGTTGTTTTTTTTAATATTTAAGAAAACCTATGAACTTTAATTTCCAAAACATATTTTTTCAAAATTCATTATCCCTCCCATCGACCTAGGTAGGATATAAATGAACCTAGCTCTCAGTTTTTCTCTATTAGCTCACATTGAGCCAAGAATATCCTGCGTTCTTTTTTTTTTTTTAATAATTTATTGAGAATTTCATACAGGCATATAAGCATATAAGGTGTTTTAATTAAATCCATGCCCACTCCTTCCCCTCCAACTCCTGCCATATCTCCCATCACTTTTTTCTGATAACTTCATGTACTCTTCTTTTTTTTTTTTTAAATGGGGCTTTTTGCTATTCCAACATTCCCCCTCTGAAGAGGTAACCCTAAAATCTTTTAAGGATTAGATACAAGCTCCCAAATACTTTCAACATTTTTGGTCTTTGGAACAGAGTATATTGCTAAGAGGCCCAAGGACATTTTGACTTTTAGCCAAGAAACTGGCAACTTTTCTTTGAGGTCTTTTTACACTAACTGCCTAACCAATTCCTACCTCCTATTCTTATCACATCATCCTCTAAAGAGGTTACCCAGCTTGTGGATAGGGAATCATGACACAGACCATTTTGGTTTCTTCCATGCTGAACGGGGATGCAGGGTGAGGCAACTGTGGTACCCCTTCAGTGGGTCTATCTAGAAACTCCCAAATTTCATAAGAGAAAAAAGAAAGTCCTTAACTGATGGATAGGAGAAGTGAAGGAGAAGTAAAGGCAAGAGTAATTAGCATTACAAGTTGTAGACAGGGAACTAGAAAAAAGAACAGAGCAAATTTCAAATGTTCATATGAAAATCCAATGGAATTTCTTGACAAGAGCTTCCAAAAGCATCCCTATATTGGGTTCCTCCTAATTTTTTTTTTCTGCCAAGGCTTGACTCTAGAGTAATGGACTCAGGATTTGCTTTCAGGTCTTTTGATAGCTGTTGGAGTAGTTAGAATCAGTATCAGTTCCCTCTCAAACTCTTCTAGATAGGGGGAGAAAACAAATTTATCCATCATTTAGAACAATAGCGGGTTGTCTCCCTTAGCTACAGGTGGACACTGCAGTATTGCAGACCAAGATTTGAAGTCTTACATCTGAGCAGCACTTTCTGATTCAGAACAAAATCATCAATGAGAAATAATTGTCTAAATAACTTTTTATATGGACTTAAGCCTAATGTCTGAGAAGTGTAATCCCTTGAACTCTCAGAGAAATATACTGATGACTTTACTCTTTGGTTATACTTTCCTTTTGGGTGTTTAAGATCATACAGTTGTCCCAAATAAATCAATTTATATTTACACTTAAGGTTGTTTGAGGATCTGTTCCTCAGGGGTCTCATGGGCTTGGGAGGAGCCCCTAGCTCCTTTCTTTTACCATTTCCATCTATGTTAAGGTAAGTCAAAGGTCCTACTTGACCATGGCTGGCTTCACCTGGAAGCATGGAGGAGATGTTTCCTCTGAGTTGACCCTCCTCTTGGTAGACTGGACACTGGTTGAAGTCCATCTTGTGGGGTCTCCATGACCTCCCTAAATAAGAGGACAGGTGACTCACCATAGCTACAAGACATTTTGAGAGATGTTCCAGAGTCCCCTGGAACTTAGTCAACCTTGGAGGGCAGGGGCAAAAACTGTCCTTTAAGTCCCTCTGACCAGATTAGTATAGGTCTCAAAGTATGGCTGTTAAACATCTAATAAGGTTAGTTCCACCAGTCTGGTACTTTTAATTACCATGTGCTATGTAGATAAGGCTTGGGTAAAAAAAAAAAAAAACATTCTCAGATAAACCTTGACTAGATATATATTTTGTTCCTTAAACTAGCTGACTGAACTATGACCTCAGAAATTTTAAAATTGTATGTTATTTTTGTCTCTTCCTTTATATATCATAACAAACCTACACAGACCTTCATCACTTGCTTAGGCTTTCTCACTTTTTCTATTTTGGAAAATATCTCCATTCCTATATCCTTTTAACATCTTTTACATTCTCATTTTCTTTTTTAAAAATAATTATGACATAATAACATTAACAAATAAATTTTCCTTCTGTTGGGACAATTTCTTGGGTTACTAAGCAATGCTTATTCCTTTTTAAGGTTCTAGTGTCAAACCAGTGTTTGATTAAAGTTTTACTAGAGGACCAATGGATTTACTGAGCTTACTTACCGAGATAACTGAGGGATTGCTGAGGTATATGAATGACCTGAGGGTATACACACTGGAAAGCCTTTACCCAGCATGGGTCAAACCTTCTCTTCCTAGCCTTCCCCAGATTGTATACTTTAGCCCTCCCCAAATCTAGCAGACCATGTATGATTAGGGCCAAATTACATACAGTTGGCTGGAAAGAG
>NW_008355976.1:330139-332009 GCF_000622305.1 Nannospalax galili
GGCACTGCTGAAGTCGTGATGATGGTAGTTATTTCATGCAGAAGAGACTGCTGTACAGGATCATCTTATTAGAAGGGCATGGAATTTTAAAGGATTTGGTGCTAGGATCCACAAATGAGGGAGCATATAGGTCTTTTATTTTTCTGAGTCTGTGTTACTTCACTTAGTATAACAGTTTCTAGATCCATCCATTTACCTGCAAATTTCACTATTGCATCCTTCTTTACTGCTGAATAGAACTCCATTGTGTAAATACACCACATTTTTGTTAACCAGTTGTCAGTTGAGGGGCACTTAGAGCAGCAACAAACATGGTTATATAAGTGTCTCTGTAATAGCATTAATGAGTCCTTTGGGTATATGCCAAGGAGTGGTATAACCGGGTCATATGGTAGGTTCATTTTTTAGTTTTTTAAGAGTTCTCCACATTCTTTTCCTTAGGGGTTGCACGAGTTTGCAATCCCACCAGCAGTGAATGAGCGTTCTCCTTTTCTCCACATCCTCGCCAGCATTTGGTATCATTTGTTCTCTTGATCCTAGCCAGTCTGGTTGGGGTAAGGTGATACCTTAGGATGGCTTTAATTTGCATTTCCCTAATCACTAATGATGTTGAACACTTTTTGAGATGTTTCCTAGCCATCTTTATTTCTTCCTTTGATAACTGTCTGTTTAGATCTTTAGCCCATCTTTTAACTGGGTCATTTGGTTTCTCGTTTCTTTGTTTTTTGAGTTCTTTATATATTCTGGATGTTAAACCTCTCTCAGATGTGTCACTGGTGAAGAATTTTTTCCATTCTGTGGGTTTTCTCTTCCCTTTTTTATTGTTTCTTTTGCTGTACAGAAGCTTTTGAGTTCAATGAGGTCCCACTTGTTGATTGCTGACCTTAATTCCTGAGCAACTTCTGTCCAATTTAGAAAATCCTTTCCTACACTTATACCTTGTAACTTACTGCCAATATTTTCTTCTAACAGTTTTAGGGTTTCCAGTTTCACATTGAGGTCTTTGATCCATTTGGAGTTGACTCTTTTTTTAATTTTTATTTTTTATTTTATGTGTATGCATGTATTGCCTGCATGTAGGTAAACCACCCATGTCATACAGTGCCCATTGAGGCCAGAAGAGGGCGTCGGATCCCTTGAGTGGCTAAAATTGCATGTACTCAGGATTGAGTCTTCAATGATGCTCCATTGATCTATGTGTGTATTTTTGTGCTAGTACCATGCTGTTTTTATGACTATAGCTCTGTAGCATACTTTGAGATCTGGTATAGTAATCCCCCCAGCACTGCTCTTTGTGCTCAAGGTTGCTTTGGCTATCCGGGGTCTTTTGTGCTTCAATACGAATTTAAGGATTTTTTTTCTAATTCTGTGAAGTATGTCATAGGGATTTTGATTGGGATTGCACTGAATATATAGATTGCTTTTGGTAGGATGGTCATTTTCATAATATTAATTTTTCCAATCCTTGAACATGGGAGGTCCTTCCATCTCCTGGTGTCTTCCTCATTCTTTTTCTTTAATGATTTAAATTTTTCACTGTAGAGATCTTTGGTGTCTTTGGTCACATTTATTCCAAGATTTTTTTTTTTTTGCAGCAATTGTGAATTGAATGGGAGCATTTCCCTGTATTCTTTCTCCATTTGCTTGTTATTGGTATATAGAAAGGCTAATGATTTTTGTAGATTGATCTTATAACCTGCTACTATACTGAAAGTGTTGATCAGTTCTAGGAGTTTTCTGGTGGAACTTTCCTCAGGGTCAGCACACAGAGGGAACCCTCACCTCTATCTCAAGCTGGAAGCAGAACTTGGTAATGTGTAAGAGTCTCCTGCATGGTTCTGGTGTTGAAAGTGTGAAGGGGTCACAGAGA
>NW_008355976.1:332235-334446 GCF_000622305.1 Nannospalax galili
GATAAGGATCTAGTTTCATTCTTCTACAGGTGGAGATCCAGTTTTGCCAGCACCATTTGTTGAAAATGCTGTCTTTCCTCCATTGTGTGTTCTTGGCACCTTTGTCAAATATCAGGTAGCTGAAATTGCATGTACTTGGGTTTGGGTCTTCAATGATGTTCTATATATCTATGTGTCTATTTTTGTGCTGGTACCATACTGTTTTTATGACTATAGGTCTGTAGTATACTTTGAGACCTGGTATAGTAATCCCCCCAGCACTGCTCTTTGTGCTCAGGGTTGTTTTGGCTATCTGGGGTCTTTCGTGCTTCCATACGAATTTAAGGATTTTTTTTTTCTAATTCCATGAAGTATGTCATGGGGATTTTGATTGTAATTGCATGGAATCTATATATTGCCTCTGGTAGGATGGTCATTTTCACAAGATTAATTTTTCCAGTGCATGAGCATGGGAGGTCCTTCCATCTCCTGGTGTCTTCCTCTATCTCTTTCTTTAATGATTTAAAAATTTCATTCTAGAAATCTTTGGTATCTTTGTTCAGATTTATTCCAAGATATTTTATTTTGCACCAATGGTTTCCCCATACTCTCTCTTCAATTGCTTATTATTGGTACATAGAAAGGCTACTGATTTTTGTAGATTGATTTTATAGCCTGCCACTCCACTGAAAGTGTTCTAGGAGTTTTCTGGTGGAACTTTTGGGATCTCCTAGGTATAGTATCATATCATCTGTAAAAAGGGGTGGTTTGACCTCTCTTTTCCAATTAGTACTCCTTTAATTTCCTTCTCCTGTCTTATTGCTCTAGCAACAGTTTCAAGCACTATCTTGAAAATGAGTGGAGACAGTGGACACCCTTGTCTGGTTGATATTGAACCATCCCTGCATCTCTGGGATAAAGCCTACTCGTGAATGATCTTTTTGTAGACCTTTGTGTGTCTATATGCAGTTTGCAAGTATTTTATTGAGAATGTTTGCATTTATGTTCATTAAGGATATGGGTCTATAGTTTTCTTTTTTAGTTGTGTCTTTACCTGGTTAGAGTGATTCTGGCTTCATAGAAGGAATTTGGGAATTCTCCCTCTGTTTCTATCATTTTAAATAATTTTTTAAATATTTTATTTATAATTTTAATTTTATGTGTATGAGTGTATTGCCTGCATGTATATGAGGGCACCTGTGTCATGCAATGCTGCAGAGGTCAGAAGAGGGCTTCAGATTCCCCTAGAACTGGAGTTAAGGACAGTTCATAGCTGCCATGTGGGTGCTGAGAATTGAACCTGGGTCCTCTGCAAGAGCAGTCTGTGCTATTAATTGCTGAGCCATCTCTCCAGCCCCTTAAATAATTTAAGTAGCATTGGTTGGAGGTCTTATTTAAATGTCTGGTAGAATTGTGCTGTAAATCCATCTGGGCCTGGGCCTTTTTTAGTTGGGAGGTTTTGTATTATTGTTTTGATTTCCTTATACGTTATAGGTCTGTTTAAACTGTTGATCTCTTCTTGGTTTAACTTTGGTGGTTCCCATGATTTTAGATATCCATCCATTTCTTTTAGATTTTTAAATTTAGTAGAGTATAGGTTTTTAAAATATTCCCTTATAATGGTCTGGATTTTTTGGGTGTCTGTTGTGATTTTGTTGATTTGGATTTGCTCTTTCTTTCTTTTGGTTAAGTGGGCTAGGGGTCTGTCTATTTTGTTTAGCTTTTCAAAGAACTAGCTCTTAGATTCATTGATTCTTTGTATTGTTTTCTTTGTTTCTATTTCATTAATTTCTGCTCTGATTTTTGTTATTTCTTCTCTTCTGCTGGTTTTGGGTTTCATTTGTTCTTGTCTTTCCAGCATCTTAAGTTGCAGTGTTAGGTTATTTATTTGGGCTCTTTCTAATTTTTTAATGTAGGCACTTAGAACTATAAACTTCCCTCTTAGGACTGTTTTTAAAGTGTCCCACAGGTTGTGTTGTGTTGTATTGTCCTTTTTGTCGAATTCCAGGAATTCTTTTACTTCCTCCTTAATTTCTTCTTTGACCCACTCATTGTTTAGGAGTGTGTTATTTAATCGCTATGAGCTCCTGTAGTGACTAGGTCTTCCAAGTATTGATTTTGAGCTTTATTGCATTGTGGTCTGATAGAATGTATAGAATTATTTCAATTGGGGAGGGGGGCTGGAGAGATGGCTCAGCAGTTAAGAACACTGGTTGCTCTTGCAGAAGACCT
>NW_008355976.1:334627-342633 GCF_000622305.1 Nannospalax galili
TATTGTAATACCTTCTGGGTTAACTCTTCCTTTGATCAGAATGAAGTGAACCTCCTTATCTCTTCTGATTAGTTTTACTTTGAAGTCTTTTGTCAGATACTAGAATTGCAACCCCTGCTTGTTTCCTAGTGCCATTTGCTTGGAATATTCTTTTCCATCCTTTCACCTTAAGGTAGTGCCTGTCCGTGAAGGTGAGATGGGTTTCTTGCAGACAACAAAAAGATCGATTTTGTTTCTTTTTTCTTTTTTGGTCTTTTTGAGACAGGGTCTCCCTGTAGCCCCAGCTGTCCTGGAACTCACTATGTAGACCAGGCTGGCCTTGAACTCACAGAGATCCGCCTGCCTCTGCCTCCCAAGTTCTGGGATTAAAGGCATGTGCCACCACACCCAGCCTCGATTTTGTTTCTTAATCCATTCACTTAGCCTGTGTCTTTTGACTGGGGAGCTCAGTCCATTGATATTTAAGGTTATTATTGAAAGGTGTGCATTGGTTGCCGCCATTTTGATTGCTGTTTGTGTTCTCTGTATAATTTTGTGTTTCCTAGATTATATCTTTATTTTCTTCCGTTGCCCCTGGGGTATAGTTTTTCCTTTCTCCTCTCTTTGTATTGCTTCAAGTATTCTTTGAAGGGCTGGTTTCATGGGACATAAATTCTTTCAGGCTTTTTGTGTCATGGAAGATTTTTCTTTCCCCCTCAACTATAATAGACATTTTTGCTGGGTAAAGTATTCTGGGTTGGCATCTGTTGTCATTTAGAACTGTAAATACAAGGTCCAGGCTCTTCTGGCTTTCATAGTTTGCGCTGATAAGTCAGCTGTAATTCTTTTGGGATTTCCCTTATTGTTATTGTTTTTCTTTTTGCTGCTTTCAGTATCCTCTCTTTGTTCTGTACATTTAGTGTTTTTGCTATGATATGTCGTGGGGAGTTTCTTTTGTGATCCTGTCTATTTGGTGTTCTATGTGCTTCCTGTATTTGTATGGGGATGTCTTTCCTTAATTTTGGGAAATTCTCTTCTACAATCCCATTTAAGATCTGGTCAACACCATTAACCTGAAATTCTTCTCCTTCTGTTATGCCTTTGATACATAGATTTAGTCTTTTCATGGTGTTCCACATCTGTTTCATATTCCATTCCTGTGGTTTTGTAAATTTTTCATAATCTTTGTTTGAGTAGTCCAATTTTTCAACTTTATCCTCCACTGTTGATATTCTGTTTTCCATTTCATTCATTCTAGCAGTGAGGCTTTCCCCTGTTGTTCCAACTTGACTTATTGAGTTTTGCACTTCCTTCTTCATTTCTGCCCAAGTTTTCGTCAATGTTTTTGTCTCTGTGAATTCATTCAGAAGTTTATCCCTAGCTTCTTTTAGCTCTTTGATTTGTTTGTTCATGTGTTCTTTAAATTCGTTGAATTCCTTGATCATGTTTATGATTGTTCTTTTAAATTCAGTGTCCCTGGGTTATCTCTGGGGGTTTTCCTTGTAGAACTCTTCTACAGGACTGGTGGAGTGTGGTAGGGACATAGTGTTTCCATTTTATTATTCTTTCGTTGTGATTTTGGCATGTGTATTTCTTTTGTTGTTTGTGATTCCGATGAGAATTAAGTCGAAGCATGCTTCTGTTTGTATTATTGGTGTGCCTTGGTCCTTTTCTTATTGGTTATATAAAGCTGGTTAGTCCAGGTTTCAGGTTCTCTCAGGTTTTATTTTGGAGGCAACTGATGGCTTCAGATCAGCTACTCAGGAGCACCCACAGAAGCCCAAGTCAGGTTCCAGTCAGATACACTCAGACTTCCTTCTAAGGTTCGGACCCCTACTAGTGGGAACTCAGAGCAAAATTTGGGAAGATCCCTAAGGGGGAGCTGATTTGGGGACTCTCAGTTGGTCTGCTGAGTTCTCAGCCCTTATGCCAGAGGGAGGCCAGAACAGGCACTCTGGCAGTCTATTGAGATCCCAGCTGCTACACAGATGGAGGTCAGAACCCACCTTCTCAGGCTGTCTGCTAAGATCCTACCAAAGCCAGGTCTGCCCCAGGGCCTTGGGAGGGGCCTCAAGCAATCCCACTTAGGGGCTTGGGTATGGTGCAATGGAGAGACCCTCAGGTCCAAGTGGAGGCAGGATCTGGGCACTCTCCTGTATGAATGTTTTTCCTGCATGCATGTCTATGTTCCATGTATCTGCAGTGCCCAAGAAAGCCAGAAGAGAGTATAGGATTCCTTGGAACTGGAGTCACAAATAGTTGCTAGCCACCATGCTGGTGCTGGGAACCAAACCCAGTAAGTGCTCTTAACAACTGAACCATTTCTCCAGTCCCGCACCCCCACCTCCAACAGCTTTTTTGTGGACTCTCGGGATGGAACTTAGGGCCTCATGGTTATACAGCCAGCATTTTACCTACTGAGCTTTCTCCCTTGACCTCAATTCCCACTGTTGAAACAAACTGTGACTCCATATCATTAAGCACTGCTCCGTATGTCCCCTTTCCTCTAACCCCTGCCAGCTGTGTTCTGGCTTTTATTTTCTATGACTTTTGCTACTTTAAGTACATCATAAGCAGAACCACACTGTGTGTTTTTGTGTGAGTAGAATAATGTCTCAAGATTCATACAAATTGAGCCAAGCCTGGTAGCTCATGTTTATATTCCCAAGACATGGGAGGCTGAGACAGGAAGGCTGTCCAAGTTCAAGGCCAGCCTGGGCTCTGTAATGAGTTCTGTTCTGGAGGCCAACCTGGAATATATAGTGAGACCCTATCTAAAAAAAAAACAAGTCAGGCGTGGTGGCGCATGCCTTTAATTCCAGCACTCAGGAGGCAGAAGCAGGCAGATCTCTGTGAATTCAAGGCTAGCCTGATCTCCAAAGTGAGTTCCAGGCCACCTGGAGCTACAGGGAGACCCTGTCTCAAAAATTAGTTAACTAATTAATAAGATAAACCAAATAGCCATGCGTGGTGACACATGCCTTTAATCCCAGCACTTGGGAGCCAGAGGCAGGTGGATCTCTGTGAGTTCCAGGCCAGCCTGGTCTACATAGTGTTCCAGGTCAGTTGGGGAGCTATAGGGAGACCCTGTCTCAAAAAGACCAAGAAAAAAAAAATCATTCAGGTTGTAGCATGTGTCGGCTGGAAGCCTTGAGTTATTTTTGTCCTCTAGCTCCCCCTCTCCCCCAATATCCAAGTCTCCAATCTGGCAAATATTAGGCACTAAATATAGTCATGCATTACTCCATGACAAGGATTCACAGTGAGAAATGTATCATTAGGAGGTTCTGTCATTGTGCAAACATTGATGCACTTCCACAAACCTAGAGGGTCTGGGTCAATCACTCCAACTGGCATCTGGATGTAATCAAGAAATGCAAACATGAGATATAGGAGGCTGTTTTATAGTAAACTTTATGAAGGAATATACCTAAAATAAAGATTTAAAGTATAGTATAGTAAGCCAGGCATGGTAGAACTTGTCTAGAGTCCCAGCACTCCTTAGGAGGTTGAGGCAGGAAGATTGCCACAGGATCAAGGCCTGTCTGGGCTACAGAGTGAGACCTTGCCTCAGAAACAACACAAGAGGAACTTGAGAGGTGAGTTGGTAGTTAAGAGCATTTGCTGATATTTTAGGTGACCTGAGTTCAGTTTCTAGCATCCACATGGCAGCTCACAGCAGTCTGTAACTCCAGTTCCAAGGGATCTGATGCCTTCTTCTGGCCTCTGTGGACACCAGGCATACATGTGGTGCACATACATACATACAGGCAAAACATTAATACACATAAAATAAGTGAATTAAACACACACACGCACACAAAAGAGTTGGCAAGATGGCTCAGCAAGTAAGTAAAAGAGCTTGTTAAAAAGGCCTGATAAGGGGCTGGAGAGATGGATCAGTGGTTAAAAACACTGGTCGTTCTTGCAGAAGACCCGGGTTTGAATCTCAGCACCCACATGGCAGCTAACAACTGTCCATAACTCCAGTTCCAGGGGATCCAACAGCCTCTTCTGTCCTCTGAGGGCATTGCACGACACGGGTGCACTTACCTACATGCAAGCAATACACGCATACACATTAAAAAATAATAATAGTAAATAAATAAAATAAAAAGGCCTGGTAACAAGAATTGGAGCCCTCAGTGGGAGAAGCAACTTCTGAAAGTGGTTCTCTGAATTCCATATGCACACGCAAGTGCATGTGTGCCTGCATTCAAACATACACACCACATATCATACATACAATAAAAAATTTAAAACACAAAAAATCATTTTCCTATTTATCCATTGCTATTATACAGAAGTAAGCTGAGTCTGGCGTGATGTTGCACACTTGTAATCCTAACATTCAGAGATCAGGAAGACCATGATTTTGAGGCTAACCTGGACTGCATAGTGAAATTCACTCAAAAGAGAAAGAAAAAAAATGCAGTTAATTTTTGTGTATGGGTCTGGAAACCTGAAACTCGCTGAGCTCATTTATTAACTGATGTTTTGTGGATTCCTTAGAATTTCCTATGTATCATATCAAGACATCTATGAATAGTAATAGTTTCACTTCTTGCTTTTCAATCTGAATGTCTTTTATTCTTCTTGAACAGTCGCCCTAGCTACAACCCTAGTACAACATTGATAGGCACAGTGAGAGTGGGAATTCTTGTCTTACTTATTCCTGACTCTTAAATGGAGACTTTTACTGCTGAGTATGATATTTATATGTGGGCTTTAAAAAATTTTTATTTTACGTATATTAGTGTTATGCCTGCATGTATGTATGTAAGTGCGCCCATGTTGTACAGTGTCCAAGGAGGTTAGAAGAGGGCATTGGATTCCCTGGAACTGGAGTTAGGATTGTTGTTAGATGCCACATGGGTGCTGGAATTCGAACTCGAGTCCTCTGCAGGAGCAGAGGTGCTCTTAACCGCTGAGCCATCTCTCCAGCCCCATATTCGAGCTTTTAATAGACGCCCTTGATGTCGTCTTGAGTTGAGGATGTTCTCTTCTATTCTCGGTTTGTTCATTGTCTTGTTTATTTAATAATGAAAGATTGTGTGGCCCAAGCTGGCCTCAAACTCACTGTGTAGCTGAGTATGACAGTGGACTCCTGATCTTCTTGCTTCCCCCGCCACCACCAACTCAATACCATAATTACAAGTCTATAATGTTCCTTCTTTATATAATATAATCAAAGTATTTGGGATGTTAGACCTTAACAAAGTGGATAAATCCCACTTTGTAGTGGTATATAATACTTTGAATATATTGCTGAATTCAGTTTCCTAGTATTTTTTTTGGAAGACTGACAAGGTTATTCATAAAGGATATTGATCCTTAGTTTTGTTTTCCTTGTGTGTTTTTAAAAAATATTTTATTTTACTATTTTTATTTTATGTGTATGAGTATATTGCCTGCACGTATGTGAGTGCTCCCATGTCGTGCAATGCCGCGGATTCCCCTGGAACTGGACTTAAGGACTGTCTGTAGCCACCATGTGGGTGCTGGGAATCAAACCCAGGTCCTCTGCAAGAGCAGCCAGTGCTCTTAACCACTGAGCCATCTCTCCAGCCCCTTCCTTGAGTCTTTGTCTGATTTTGTATCTGGGTAATACTGGCATCATAGCATGGGCAGAAAGCGTTCTCTCCTCTGCTTTTTTTATTTTATGTGTATGAGTGCATTGCCTGCATGTACGTACACTTGTCATGCATCAGATCCTCTGGAACTGGAGTTATGGAAGGTTGTTAGCCACCATGTGGGTGCTGGGATTCGAACCTGGGTCTTCTGCAAGAACAGCCAGTGCTGTCAATCACTGAGTCATCTCTCCAGTCCCTCCTTTTTTTTTTGAGACAGAGTCTCCCTGTAGCCCCAGCTGGCCTAGACCTCACTATGTATACCAGGCTGGCCTCAAACTCAGAGATCTGCCCACCTCTGCCTCCTGAGTGCTGGTATCAAAGTTATGCATCACCACACCCAGCTTTCTTGTGCTATTTAAAAAAAAAAATTTACTACTTTTATTTTATGTGTATAAGTATATTGCCTGCCTGTGTGTAAGTGACCCACCAAGGAGGTCAGAATAGAGGGTCGGATTCCCTGGACCTGGAGTTACAGATGGTTATTAGTTGCTGTGTGAGTGCTGGGAATTGAACCTGGGTTCTCTGCAAGAGCAGCTAGTGCTCTTAACCATGGAGCCATCTCTCCAGCCGCTCTTGTGTTATCTTTAGTAACTCATGTCTTCATAAGAACCTGAACCACTAGGGGTGTAGCTCAACAGTAGAGTACTTGATCAGTATGCTTAAGGTCCTAGGTTCAATCCTCAGCAGCAGCAGGAAAAAAAAAAAAAATCCAGCAAGGGCTGGAAAGATGGCTCAGTAGGTAAAGGCACTTGCCACCAAGCCAGATGAATCTGAATTCGACCCCTGGGACCAACATGATGGAAGGAGAGAGCCTGGTATGATGGGTTGTCCTTTGATGTCCACTCATACATACACACATACGTATAACAGGATAAAAATTTTTAAATATTTTATTTTCTATATTTTATGTGTATGAGTGTATTGCCTGCATGTATGTAAATGCACCCATGTCATGCAATGCCCATGGAGGTCAGAAAAGGACGTTGGATCCCCTGGAAATGGAGTTAGGACAGTTGTTAGCTGCCATGTAGGTGCTGGGAATCAAACCTGGGTCCTCTGCAAGAGCAGCCAGTGCTCTTAACCCCTGAACCATCTCTCCAGTCTTTTTTTAAATTTTTTTTTATTTGAGACAAGGTCTGCCTAGGTAGCCCTGGCTGGTCTGGAACTCTCTTTGTAGACCAGACTGGCCTCAAACTCACAGAGATCCACCTGCCTCTGTCTGCCAAGTGCTGGGATTAAGGGCACATGTACCACTATGCCCAGCAAGAAACACATTTTTTGGTCTTTTTTGAGATAGGGTCTCCCCGTAGCCCTAGCTGGCCTGGAACTCACTATGTAGACCAGGCTGGCCTTGAACTCACAGAGATCTGCCTGCCTCTGCCTCCCAAGTGCTGAGATTAAAGGCATGTGTCACCACACCTGGCTTAGAAACAATTTTTTTTTAAAGAATTTGGTTGTTTGGTCTGTTTTGTTTATTTGGTTGGTTGGGTTGATTGGTTGGTTTGTTGGTTGGGGTCGTGTGTGTGTGTGTGTGTATGTGTGCGTGTGTGTGTGTGTCTGTGTGTGTGTGTGTGTGTGTTTGAAGTGTGTGACTACCACAATGTGCATGTGGAGGTCAGAGGACAACTTTCAGGAGCTGGTTCTCTTCTTCCACCATGTGGGTTCCAAGGATCAAACCCAGGTTGCCAGTCACTGGGCTGGTGCCTTTACACGCTGAGCCTTCTCCCTGGTCCTCTTCCTTCCTTCCTTTTTAAGTTTTTTTTTTTTCTTTTTATGTGTATGAGTGTTTGCCTGCATGTATGTAAGAGCACCCATGCATGTAATAGCCAAGGAGGCCAGAAGAGGACATAAAATCTCCTCGAACTGGAGTTACAGATGGTTGTTAGCCACCATGTGAGTGCTGAGAACCAAACCTGAGTCCTCTGTAAGAGCAGCCAGTGCTCTGAACTGCTGAGCCTCACCTGCTTCCTTCCTTTCTTTCTTCCTTTCTTCCTTTCTCTTTTTCTTCTTTGTTTTTTGGTCTTTTGGAGACAGCTGTAGCCCCAGCTGGCCTGGAACTTGCTAGGTAGATGAGGTGCCTGGCCTTGATCTCACAGAGATCCACCTGCTCCTCCTGCCTCCCGAGTGGTGGGATTAAAGGCATGTGCCACCACGCCCAGCTTGGCACTGAGGCAGAGTTAGGAGGACTGTTGAAAAACTGAGGTCCACCAAGGCTATATAGTGAAAAAATTAATAATAATAATATAACGCCGGGTGTGGTGGCTCACGCCTGTAGTCCCAACACTTGGGAGGCAGAGGCAGGCAGATCTCTGTAAGTTCAAGGCCAGCCTGGTCTACATAGTGAGTTCCAGGACAGCTGGGGCTACAGGGAGACCCTGCTTCAAAAAAGACCAA
>NW_008355976.1:342684-349197 GCF_000622305.1 Nannospalax galili
ATAATAATATAACATGGCAACTCTGTAAATCAGACAACACTCCCTCATGATCAGAGTTTATTGTTGTTGTGTATGGTTTTTGTTTCTTTTTTAAAGATTTATTTTTGTGTGTGTGTGTGTGTGTGTGTGTGTGTGTGTGTCTATGAGTGTACACCACCTGTATATGCCAGAAAAGAATGTATGATCCCCCGGAGCTGGTAAGTCACCAAACATGAGTGCTGGGAACCAAACTCAGGTCCTCTGGAAGAATAGTAAGTACACTTAACCATTGAGCCATTTCATCAACCCTCTTGGTTTTTTTTTGTTTTGTTTTGTTTTCTTTGTTTTAAGACTGGGGCTCATGTGTAGTCCCCGGGTCAAATTTAGGATTGTCTTGCCTCAGTCTCCTGAGTGCTAGGATTACAGACATGGGCTAAAGTAATTTTCTCTTTCAAAAATTTTTATTTATGGGCTGGAGAGATGGCTCAGCGGTTAAGAACACTGGTGGTTCTTGCAGAAGACCGGGCTTGAATCCCAGCACCCACATGGCAGCTAACAACTGTCTGTAACTCCAATAGCCTCTCTATCCTCTGTGGGCATTGCATGACATAGGTGCACTTACCTACATGCAAGCAATACATGCATACACATAAAATAAAAATAATAAATTTAAAATTTTTTTAAATTTTTTTATTTATGCCGGATGTGGAGGTGCACACCTTCAATCCCAGCACTCAGGAGGCAGAGGCAGGCGCAGAGGCAGGCAGATCTCTGTGAGTTCAAGGCCAGCTGGTGCTACCAGGAGACCCTGTCTCAAAAATACCAAAAAAAATTATTTATTTATTATTTTTATATGAGTGTATGCCTGCATGTATGTAAGTGCACTCATGTTGTACAATGCCCACAGGGTGAGAAGAGGGTGTTGGGTCCCCTGGAACTGGAGTTATGGACGGTTGCTAGGTCGCTATGTGGGTGCTGGGACCTGAACCCAAGTCCTCTGCAAGAGCAGCTACTGCTCTTTAACTACTGAGTCATCTCTCCTGCCCCATGGCTATAGTGATTTTCACAGACTAGTTCTATAAAATCTAGTTTCTTTATCCTGTGTGATCACTAAAGTTTCTCCTTGATTATCTTAGAAGTCAGCTAATGAGCTGAGCATGGTGATATCCCAGCACTTGGGAGGCAGAGGCAAGCAGACTTCTGTGAGTTCCAGGCCACTTTGGTCTACATAGAGAGTTCTAGGTCAGACAAGGCTACAAATTAAGAGCCTGTCTTAGGAAAAACAAAACAAAAAAGAAATCAGATAATGACTGGACTGATGTTGCCTAATAAGGCTTGAACCAATAAACCATCCTCTTCACTAGGGGCCTCTCTGTATGTTAATGGGTCCAGATTTTCAGTGCTCTGGCAATTTATCTTAACCTTCACTTCCTGATTGTGCGGGGCCTCAAGGTTCCTGGAGTGGAGAGTCTCCTTAGGCATTTGATGGACATGCAGTTTAGTGAGTGCCTATGGACCTCTAGATCCCCCAGGATAGGTCAGAGCTTTTTCTAAGGAACCTGTAAACATCTTATTCCCTGATAGTCCCTTTAAGCCTGGTGGCCAGCTTCTTGTGTATCTTGGTAGTCCTGACTCTGACAGCTAGAATGTCAAACAATGTGTTGCTAATGGTTTGAGCAAATACTATAGAATTTTTCACTACGTGAGCTACAAGTCAGGTCAAATAAAGGCTACAAATAATGACTAGCCCTTGAATCATTATTTTTTTCCAAGACAGGATCTCATTATATTCCACAGGCTGGCATTAACTCCCAAGTTTAACCAACCCTCGAGTAGATGGGACGATGGGCACAGGTCATGGCACCTAGAATGAGCCAGGACTTCTAGAGTGGGCTGCCAGGTGAGTCAGAGTAAGAATTTTCTAGGCTCTGGGGAAGGCTCCAAGCCCATCTTGCCCCCTCTAGTGGCTGCCAGACTGTTGATTTTCACAGCTTGTGAGACTTGATTTTGGAAAGCTCCAGTGATGGAGCTGGGGAGGAGCTGTCCTAAAAACAAGTGAAAATGCTTTGTAGCTCACTGTTCCAACAGAGATTCAGCCATTGTATGTGCCTGAGTGTGTATGTGCACCACACCTGTGCACAGGAGCCTATAGAGGACAGAAGATGGCTTATGATCCCCTGGTATTGCAATTACAGGCAGCCGTGAGCCGCCTCATATGGGTGCTGGGAACCCAACTGAGGTCCTCTGCAAGAGCAGTAAGTGTTCTTAACCACTGAGCTATCTCTCCAGCCCCCAGCCATTTTTTCTAAGGAATAAATGTTCCTTAGATTTTTGAAAGTTTTGATAAATTTCAAAATTTCTGGAAAAACTGATGTTAACATTTGCTAGGGTTCCTGTTGTTTTGATGGAGGAATTTTTCAGATGTCCTTACTCTGCGCTTCTAGAAGTGCTGGCTCCAATTCCTTCTATTTTAAGAAGTATACAGCTTTAAATGATATTGGTCTCTCAAAGTGTAACCTGTTTGACGTTTTTGTTGTTAGCCTTAGCCTTTAATGGCTGCACCATCTCTCCAGCCAGCCTAGCCTAGTCTTAACATGAAGAAAGGAAGGCATTTTTGTTTCCTGTATGTTTTCTGACAGCAGTTTAGTTCCTTACTCAACCTAAAAGTGAACTTTCACTTCTCGAAACACGTACTATTTTTTACTTTATTTTCTTATTTTAGTTTTTGGCTTTTATGCTAACTCACGGAAAACTCTCGGGTCATGCTTTAACATAAAATAGTAGAAGGATTCCCTGGTTCTAGAGAAGTTCCCGTATTTTTTTTCCCTTGTTTATTTGTGGCAATAGTGATTGAACTCGGGGCCGTGTGCATGCTAGGCAAGCATTTTATCACTCAACTATATACCAGCCTGAGAAATTATCATTTTTCTGTTTTTGTTTTGGGGTTCGCATGTGTGTGTTGTTTTGGGGTTTTTTGTTTGTTTTTTTGGGGTTTTTTTTTTTTTTGAAACTGTGTCTTCCTGTAGCCCCAGCTAACCCCAACTCACTATGTAGACCAGGCTGGCCTTGATCTCACAGAGATCCAGCTGCCTCTGCCTCTGAGTACTGGGATAAAGAATTGCACCACCTCTCCTGGCTTGACAAGATGATTTCATTTATTTATTTATTTTTATTTTATGTGTATTAGTGTTTTTCTTGCATGTATGTAAGTGCACCTGTGTTGTACAATGCCTGCTGAGGCTAGAAGAGGGCATTGGATCCCCTGGAACTGAAGTTACAGATAATTATGAGCCACCATGTGGGTGCTGGGAAGTGAACCCAGGTCCTCTGCAAGCACAGCCAGTATTCTTAACTGCTAAGCCATCTCTCCAGCCTGACAAGATGGTTTTAAAGTATAGTTTTATCAGTAACACAGCCAAGGCTAAGGACATTTCCTGACCAAAACTCTATCCTGTTGTTGTCTAAGATCAAATCCTATTTCAGATAATAATAGCAGTTTTGGGTTTTTTTTTTTTTTTTTTTTTTTTTTTTTTTTTTTGTCTCCCTGTAGCCCCAGCTGGCTTGGAACTCACTATGTAGACCAGGTTGGCCTCTATCTCACAGAGACCCACCTGCCTCTGCCTCCTGAGTGCTGAGACTAAAGGCATGAGCCACCATGACCCACTTGTCTCCCAATTGGCTAGTTCCTCCAAGGGGTGGGGCCTGCTGTGGAGCATGAGGGGCTTGTCTAAAAGCAAATCCTCTTTCAGATAATAAAATACGTTTTGTTTTTTTTTTTTTTTTTTTTTTGGTCTTTTTGAGACAGGGTCTCCTTGTAGCCACAGCTGACCTGGATTTGCTATCGAGATCAGGCTGGCCTCAAAATCACAGAGATTCGCCTGCCTCTGCCTCACCATGCCCAGCCAAAGCAGCTTTTATACCAAAATTTGTTTTGTACTTCCCAGACATCTGTTAGATTATACTAAAATTTTGCTCCCATGTAGTATATACATAGAAGTAAACAAGGTGGGGTGAGTGGTGCTTAAAATAGGTATAATTGGCATGCTGTCGTTTTTAATTTTTTTTATTGAATTGTGTATTTCATACAGAACATCTCAATCAGTCTTAATAATCTTTATACCCCCTTCCCCACTGGCACCCTCCCATAGCCCCTCCCCCCACTGGAATTCATACATTCTGTCCTTTATGTTAAGGCCTATTGTGTCAAGTTAGTGTCCACAGACGTGCCTCAGTGCAAGCTCATTTACTGAGGTCTAGTCAGCCTAGCTAGAGTTCCTCATTTCAGGAGAATCACCTCTTCCTCAGCCAGCAGTAATCAGTTGCCAATATTTCTTCAGCTAAGTTTGGGGTCTGCTGTCCATTTCCCCAGTTCTATGCTGGGTTTTCGTCTTCTTGAGTTTGCCTGGGTCTTGTGCATGCTGACACCGTTGCTGTAGGTTCATATGAGCAGGGTCCCAGAAGCCTGTAGGACTCTGTTTCCATATGGTCATGTACCTCCTCCCTGGCTCATAGTTTTGAAATTAGTTGGTCATATTATAAGATCTTTCAGGGCTGAAGAGATGGCTTAGCGATTAAGAGCACTGACTGTTCCTGCAGAGGACCAGAGTTCGAATCCCAGCTCTCAACGGCAACCACATCTGCAACTCCAGTTCCAGAAGATCAGACACCCTCTGCTGGCCTCCTTGGGTATTGCACTACATGAGTACACTCACATACATGCAAGCATAACACTCACACATTAAATAAATAAATAAATAATAAAGTTTTTTTAAAAAAGATCTGCCTCATCCATCATGCTCAGAATCAGAATGTAGAGGATGTCCAAGAAAAATGGGATGCTCACCCCCATTAGAATGCTCTTTATACAAAGTGAAGGGTTGTGACTGTAATCATGGGTTTTCCTGGATATTTAAAAGCACCCCCATGTTCCTGTGCACAGGCTTATGACTATCCATTTTATTGCCAAAATAATTTTATTGCTTTAGTTTAACCTTTTATATTGGTAGTAGTTGAGGCATATGCCTTTGAACACAAAACAGAATGTAGGGGAGCTGGGAAGATGGTTCAGCAAGTGGAGGCACTTGCTACACAAATGTGAGGGCCTGAGTTCAAATTCCAGAGCCTATGTAAAACCAGGCACTGTAGTGTACATCTGTAATCTCAGTGTTCCTACAGTAAAATAGGCGTCAGAGACAGCAGAATCCCCAGAATTGCAGAGTCTCATGGTGAGACTCTGTCTTAGAAAAAAAAAAAAAAAAAGATTATTTGCAAATACAATCACCATTTACATGATCCATAGAGCTCAGACAAAGAAAACAAATAGAATTATTTTAAAAAGTTCATATCCAGGCATGGTGGCACAAGGCCTTTAATCCCAGTATTCAGGAGGCAGAGGCAGGTAGATAGCTGCGGCTACATGGAGACCCTGTCTCAAAAAGACAAAAAAAAAAAAAGTTCAGGTAAGGGGACTGGAGAGATGGCTCCACGCCTAAGAACACCAGCTGCTCTTGCAAAGAACTGGGGTTTGGCTCCCAGCACCTGTACCCAGCTGTAACTTCAGTAACTCCAGTTCCTGGGGATGGGGATCTGACACCCTCTTTTGTCCTCTGCAGGCATTGCACGACATGGGTACACTTCCATATATGCAGGCAAAACACTCATACACATAAAATAAAAATGACAATTTTTTTTTTTAAGTTCAGTTGGGGACTGGAAAGATGGCTCAGCGGTTAAGGACACTGGCTGCTCTTGCTGAGAACCCAGGTTCCATTTCCGGCACCCATATGGCAACCAACAATCATCTGTAACTTCACTTCCAGGGGATCTAACACCTTTTCCTGACCTAAGTGGTCATTACACCACATGGGTGCACTTACATACATGCAGGTAATACACTCATATATACACAAAAATAAAAATAATAAAATATTACAAATAAAAAAATTCAAGCCGGGTATGATTATGCACTCCTTTAGTCCCAGCACTCAGGAGGCAGAAGCAGGTGGATCTCTGTGAGATTGAGACCGCCCTGGTCCACATAGTGAGTTCTAAACCAGCTGGGGCTACAGGGAGACCCTGTTTCAAAGAGATTTAAAAAAAAAAATAGTTCAGTGGGTAGACTGCTTGCTTAGTATGCACAAAACTCTGGGTCTGATCCCAAGCACTGCATAAACTAAGCATGGTGGTGCATGCATGTAATCCCAGCACTTGGAAGATGGAGGTAGGAGGATCAGGGTCATCCTCAGCAAACAAGAGAATTTGTCAATAAATAAATAGATAATAAATAAATAGCTAAATAAATAAATAGGGCTGGAGAGATGGCTCAGAAGTTAAGAGCACTGGCTGCTCTTGCAGAATACCTCGGTTCAATTCCCAACACCCAGAGTGGCTAACAACTATCTGTAACTCCAGTTTCAGGAGATCTAACACCTTCTTCTAACCTCTGTGGGCATTGCACAACACAGATGCTCTTACATACATGCCAGCAATACACTTATACACATAAAATAAAAATAAATAAAATATTAAAAATAA
>NW_008355976.1:349303-372765 GCF_000622305.1 Nannospalax galili
GTTAAACTGGATGAGAAAACTAACTAGACTAACTCTCCTGTCTTGTTTGCCTTTCCTGGGTTCTAATAATGTGTTCTTCTCAAAGTAGCAGTCTCAAAGTATGCTGAGACCCCATAAAATATAGCAGTCACCAGCATGTTTGTGCTGTTATATATCCCAGGAAACATTCTTCCCTCTTTCATTCTGATGCTGGAAACTGAGTGTTGGCCATCTAATATTGTCAATCGGTGGTTTCTCTTCCCCCCTCCAGTCTACCTAAAGATCCCTGCTATAATTTACTGACAGGAAATAGACTCATGCAACTGACATCACTGCCTTAAGATAACAATTGGATGAGTCAAACTCTTAGAGACCTGAGATCTGGGTTTCTGGAAACTTCCAGCTCCTAGGCAGAAGACATCTACAAAGGGAGATGCTCACCCAAGAAAATGCCATAAAAATAATTTCAAAGGAATGAGTCAAATTAATGAAGGTGACGAGGTGGTTCTCATCTTGGTATATTTTGGGTAATGTACTTCATATCCCTTTTTTGATTAGTCATTCGATACAGCCTTTTTTCTTTTCTTTGGCTCTGGTCTATAACCCTCAATTTAGCAGACTATACTTGTGCCAGCTGGAATAAATCCTCTCTCCTTTAAAAAAAGTCCTTGGTCAGTGGGCCACACCCCTAAATGTCTCCACTGGCCTGTCTACAGCCTGCTCCAAGAACAGATTTCCTCCTTGACTAATTGCCCCCTTGTTTTTCTCTCTGTCTCTGTCTCTGTCTCTCTGTCTCTCTCTGTCTCTGTCTCTTGCTCTCTCTCTCTCACTTTTCGAGACAACTCCTCACTATTTAGTCCAGGCTGGCCTGGAACTAAATCTAACCTCAAACTCGCTGTACTCCTACCTCAGCCTTTCTGGTCCCACGACTGGAGTTGTCGTAGAGTTGTATACCACCACAACTAATCATTTTTTTTTTTTTTTAGCTCTAGTTGGAATTTGCTATGTAGACCAGGCTGCCTCAAACTCACAACAATCCTCCTGAGTTCTAGGACTACAAGAGTGTGCCACCAAGCCTGGCTAATAACTGGCTTAGAAGAGTAAAATGTTTTTATCTTAAATTTCAGCAGTTCTAGGGCTAGAGATGGCTCAGTGGTTAAGAGCACTGGCTGCTCTTACAGAGCACCTGGTTTCAGCTCCCAGAACCCATATGGCAGCTAACAACCATTCATAACTCCAGTTCCAAGAGATCTGATACCCTCTTCTGACCTCTGCAGGCACTGCACAACATGGGTGCATGTGCATACATATAGGCAAAATACTCATACACACAAAATCATTTAAATTTCAGTAGTTCTAATATATCTGTAAATGTCTATTTAAAAAATTTTTTTACATTTAGTGTGTGTGTATGTATGTGTGTGTGCGTGTGGTGCATGCATGTGCACATGTGTATGCATCCATGGAGGTCAGAAGACTCTTTGTTGGAGTTGTTCTCTTTTCATCATATGGGTCCCAAGGATCTCAGGTCATCAGGTATTGGCAAGCACTATTATCCATTGAGCCATCTCAACAGCCTAGTAAATGTCCTAATTATTAATGGTGTAATTGGTTCTGCAGAGATTATGATATATCCATTAGTATTTTTTTGTTTTGGGTTTTTTTTCTGGATTTTGTTTGTCTTTTGAGACAGGGTCTCCCTGAAGACGCAGCTGGCCTTGAACTCACTATGTAGACCAGGTTGGACTTAATCTCATAGAGCTCCACCAGCCTCTCCCTCCCAAACGCTGAGATTAAAGACGTGCACCACCACTCCCAGTTTAATTTGTTTTGTTTTGCTTTGCTTTGCTTTGGTTTGGTTTCTTTCATTTTGTTTTGTTTTGGTTTGGTTTTTGACAGGGTCTCACTATGTAAACCAGGCTGGCCTCAAACTCATGGAGATCCACCTACCTCTGCCTCCCAAGTACCATCCATTAGCCTTGTTGTTACAAGAGTAAGGTGGTAGCTAGTAGATTGTTCCAATTTTTATGTTGCTATAGTCATTTCCATAGGTTGACAAAGCTAGTCTTCCTTACAAGGATCTCACTGAAAAGTTAAATTAGTAACTATGTGTTATAATCAAAATATCCCCTCAAAAGGTTTATGTGCTGAAAGCTTGGACTTCCATTAGTGCTGTGAGGCCTCTGACTTAATCAGTAAATTCATCCACTGATGGACTCATAATTTGATGGTAAACTGGACATGGTAGCTCACACAGGTAATTGAGAGCAGATGAGGTATAGAGTGAGGCCTGTCTCAAAATAAACAACAGGACAAATAATCTGATGTCATTATGGGGAGGTGTCAGAGAATAGAGTAGGTGTTGGAACAAGGTTGAGGAGAGACATCTAGTTCCTTGCTCTCAGTGTACTTCCTGGACACCATGACTGGTGGTGAGCAGTCTCTCTGCCTCCTGTTCCCAATGCCTTCTACACCCACTGCTTCCTGCTCTGACTCAACACAGGTTTAGAAATAGTGGAGCCAGTAGTCCATGGTCTGAAATCTCTGAATCTGTGAACCAAAGAAATCCTCCTATAAGCTATTTTCCTCAGGTATTTGGTCCTAGTGACAAAAGGGCTAACATACACAGCCAGAAATATAAACTGGTATTTTAGATATATAAGATAACAAGATCTTTGTAGGAGCCACAAATTGCTGGACAGATCTTGTGATTCTACTCCCTCTGGGCACATGATAGGATTATGTTTTCCTGGATTCCTTGATTTAAGCATGGTTGTGACCTCATTTGGCCAATGAAATATTGGATGAAAACGTGAAGGGCTTGTATGGAATTCAAATACTCCTGTCCTGCCTCCTGCAGTGTATGAAAAGATAGAACCTTCTCAGCTAGCTGTGGCAGTGTACACAGTGAATCTCAGCACCCTGGAGGCAGAGGCAGGTGGATCTCCATGAATCCCAAGCCAAGGTTATATAGTGAAACCTTATCTCAAAAATACAAAAACATCTTTTTTTTTCTTTTTCTTTTTTTCTGATAGAACCTTCTCTATCACCCTGAAATCCTGAATAAGAAGCAGAATCCCCCTAACAACCCACATTAAACATAATAGCTTGGAAATAAATGTTAGTTGTACTAAGTTACTAGATTATTAGAAACGGCACTTGTCTGGGACTAGAGAGATGACTCAGGGATTAAGAGCACTGGCTGTACTTGCAGAGGACCCAGATTAAGTCCTCAACATCCACATGGCAGCTAGCAACCCTCCATTACTCCAGTTCCAGGGATCTGATGCTCTCTTCTGGCCTCCACAGGCATTGCATGCATGGATGCACTTACATACACGCAGGCAAAACACTCAAAAAATAAAAATAAAATTGAAAACAAAAGTTTTAAAAGAAATGTTACTGTAGGAGCTAGAGAAACAGCTCAGCAGTTAGGAGTGTTTGCTGATTTTCCTAACCCACATCAGGAGCTCACAACTGCCTACAACTCTAGTTCCAGGGGATCTAATGCCCTCTTCTGGCTTCCAAGGGGCACTGGCATGCACATGTGCATACAAACACAAAGACACATACATAACATAAATAAAATTTTAAAAAATGACCCTGGCATTGTGGCACATACCCTTAATCCCAACACTCAAGAGGCAGAGACAGGTGGATCTCTATGAGTTTGGGGCCAGCCTCGTCTACAAAGAGAGTTCCAGGCCAACCAGGCCTACAGGGTGAGACTTTGCCCCACCTCCAACCAAAAAATAAATAATGTAAATCTTTTAAAAATAATATTACTGCAATGCTGGAGAGATGGCTCAGTTGGTAAAGTGCTTGCTGTGCAAGCATGAGGACCTTAGTTCAGATTCCCAGCACCCATGTAACAATCTGGGCTTGGAGCGAACATCTACAATCCTAGCACTAGGGCGGTGAAACAGGTGGAACCAAGGCTCATTGGCCCCACCAGTCTAAACACCTTGGTGAGTTCCAGATTCAGTGACAGACCCTGTTTCAAAAACTAAGATGGAGGGTGATTAAGGAAGACACCTGACATTGACTTCTTGCCTTTGCACACATGTACCCACATAAAGAGGTAAATATACCTCCCAAAGACACACAAAGAAATGTTACTGTAATGTAGCCTGATATGATACAAATGTTACATACTTTACTTAATATGGGAACATAAAAATCCAAGTCTGGGTCCAGACTTACCTCTATCAGATCCCCTCAGGCCCAGCTCTTCTGGACAGACATGGGCCCCTTAGTCCTTCGAGACACATGTATTTATTCACTTCTTGGGTGGAAAGGGCTTGATCTGAAGATTCTGATGGCCTGGGATGGAAATCCAGCTCTTTGGTAGGGGCGGCTTTGCCATGTTCCTTAATTTATGTTTGTTTCCACACATATATAAGTAGACATAAGACACTGAAAACTTATTGGAATAAAAATAAAGAACTTAGAAGTTGGGGGGCTGATGAGATGACTCAGCAGGTAAAAGCACTCACTGTGCAAACCTAGTGACCTGAATTTGATCTCTGGAACCCACAGTGAAAGGAGAGAAACAACTCTTGAAAAGTCTCCTGATTGGGCTAGAGAGATGACTCAGAGGCTAAGAGCACTGACTGCTGTTGCGAAGGACCCAGGTTCAAGTCCTAGCACCCACATGAGGGCTAACAACCACCCGTAACTCCAGTTCCAAGGAATCTGACACCTTATTTTGACCTCCAAGGGCATTGAACAACATGGGTACACTTACACACATGCAGGCAATAAATTCATACACATAAGATAAAAATAAAATATTTAAAAAGAATATTTAGGCTGGGCATGGTGGTGCACACCTTTGATCCCAGCACTCAGGAGGCAGAGGCAGGCGGATCTCTGTGAGTTCAAGGCCAGCCTGGTCTACATAGTGAGTTCCAGGCCAGCTGGGGCTACAGGGAGACCCTGTCTCAAAAAGACCAATAATAATAATAATAATAAATGTTAGAATACTAGGCTATGGGGCTAGAGAGATGGCTCAGCTGTTAAGAGCACTGACAGCTCTTGCAGAGGACCCAGGTTCAATTCCCAGCACCCACGTGGTGGTTAACAACTGCCTATAGCTCCAGTTCCAGGGAATCTGACACCTTCTTCTGACCTCCATGAGCATTGCACAACATGGGTGCACTTACACACATGCAGGCAATACACTCATATGCAAAAAATAAATAAAATATTTTTTTTAAATCCTAGACTTACTTGGGAGGCAAAGACAGGCAGATCTCTGTGAGCCTGGTCTACATAGCAAGTTCCAGGCCAGCTGAGGCTACAGGGAGACCAAAAAAAAAAAAAAAAAATCCTAGGCTTAGCTCTGAATTAGAGGGTTAATGAAAAATTAAATTGAAAACCTACAAATGTGGGAAGTGCTCCCACTCTTCTGTAAATAAACCCCCACCTTATGCTCTGTTAGCAAGCCCAATAAACTCATTAGGATTTTCAAAAAAAAACAAAAAACAGAGCTAATGGAAACCTTCATTATTCCACCAAAGCTGACCCCATGTTGGAAAAAAAGAAAAGCTACAAATGTGGCCCAGGTTAGGAGAATAATTGTCTGTAGACTAGCTCATAGGAAATGCCAGAGCTGGGAACTAACCAAGTTTAACTGGTGTCAATCAACGTGAAGTGGGAAGCAAAATAATTATATTCCCATTTTCCCATTCACAACCAAATAATTCATAAGACACATGTGGAATGTCTGGTTTATTTCAACTCGATGTTAGAGGCCCCACACCACAAAGGAGGCTGGGAGGGAACTCAGATGAGCACCCAGAGCAGCATTAAGGACAGGCTGCACACTAGTAGCCAGGCCCCATGGAGCCCCACTCCACTCATGGTCTCGGCATAGAACCTTGCCACCTCCTCATTGGGGTTGCCCTGGGCTGGGTCAAACCACATCTGGATGCAGCGGCCACTCCCTCGGCTGTAGTTGCTGACCTTGTAGGAGTGACTCCAGATGTCCTGGCACAGAGCAGCAGGTGTAGGGAAGTAGAAGTGGAAGGGGTGGCAGGCGGCTCCCACCGGGCACTCATTATGCCCTATAGAAAGGATGGAAGACCTTTAGCCACGGTACCTACAACTATCTCTGGTTGCAGCCCTGCAAGCCCAGATCATTTACACAACAGCTGCATGTCCCGACCCCTGCACCACTAAACGCCCCCTCCTTTCCACCCAGTCCTCACCTGAGGTCCAGTTCCAACCTTTGTGCCAGTTGCTCTTGCAGGTGAAAGAGGTGCGACAATCCTCCCACCAGCGCTCACAGTCCTCTTTGCACACTGGCACATCCAGGATCCGTTCTTTGCGCCAGCTCTGGTCCACCTGAGAGACAGTAGAAAAGGTTCCAGGTTCAGGAACCTCAGCATAGCAGCCCTGAGCAGAACTAGAGCTGGAGGCAAAGTCTGCAGAGATGTCTGGACAAGCCAGCTGCTCTGCTAGTTTCGGGGGTACCCAGAGGATACTCATACCTTCTGGATCCAGGGTCCCAAGTTAGGGGAGCACTCATAGAGGCAGGTATCTTGGATGAAGTGTCGCTTACATTCAGGTGTCATCTCTCCGCAGTGGTTCCAGTTGAATTGGTACAGATAGGAGATATCCTTATGAGCTTCCTGACTGGTGTTGGTAGAACAGCAGGAGTTCTTCTTCCAAGGACTGCACTGGAGGGAGGAAAACAAGGGTTGGAGTCCACAGCCAGCACAGCCAGAATATTCCACAGGCAGGCTTGCCCCTTGTAGTCCTTGACCACCCAGCTAATTCACATATTTTTTGTTTGCTTTGGTGGGTATTTTTTCTTATGTACAAAGGCATGTGTGTGTGTCTGTGTGTGTGTGTGTGTGTGTGTGTGTGTGTGCACACGCGCATATGGAATTACAGTTGTTAGCTGCCATGTGGGTGCTGGGATTCAAACCCAGATCTTCTGCAGGAACACTGTTCTTAACCACTGAGCCATCTCTCCAGCCCCCAACACCCAGTTTTTAATTCACATCTTTACCAAACCCCTACCTACCCTAACTCAAACATTGTTCAAGGGATAATATCCCTTGATAAAACACTAGGGATAAAATGATAAAAACTTATATGATAATTGTTTTTTGGGGAAAAAAACAAAACAGAGAAAAAGAATGTGAACTTGAGCTAGACATAGTAGTATATACCTTTAATTCCAGCACTTGGGAGGCAGAGGCAGGAGGATCTCTGTGAGTTCCATGCCAGCCTGGTCTACATACTGAGTTCCAGGCCAGCTGGGGCTACAGGGAGATCCTGTCTCAAAAAGAACAACAAGAAAATGTGAACTTGCAGTATCTACTAGATGGTTAGATTAGATTTCATTGAGAGGCACTAGAGAGAAGGCTTTGAAGTGAACAGCACTTGCTGCTCTTCCAGAGGACTCAAGTCTGGTTCCCAGGACCCAAATGGCAGCTCACAACCATCCGTAACTCTAGTTCCAGGGGATCCCATGCCCTCTTCTGGCCTCCTCAG
This sequence comes from Nannospalax galili, assembly GCF_000622305.1. Classification (NCBI taxonomy): domain Eukaryota; kingdom Metazoa; phylum Chordata; class Mammalia; order Rodentia; family Spalacidae; genus Nannospalax; species Nannospalax galili. The sequence goes on from NW_008355976.1 coordinate 356,789, forward strand.
GCATCAGGCATGCACGTGGGGCACTTACATACATGTAGGCAAAATACATATACACATAAAATTAAAACAAATGAAATCTTTTCTTTTTAAATTATTTCATTGAGAAGGTGACACAAATATCTGGAGAATAGTTCCAGTTACACCAGTTACATAAATATTCAACACTTACTGGTGAATGAAAGCCCTTGGCTGGTAACTCAGTACAGAGCAAAGTATTAAAATACACATTTTTAGCTAGATGTGCTGGCTCACCTGGGAGACAGAGACAGGAGGAACATGAGTTCAAGGTCAGCCTGAGTTATAAGAGACCCTGTCTCACAAAAACAAAAGCAGAGCTAGTGAGATAGCTCAATAGGTAAAGGCTCTTAACCTAGTCTGACAGCCTGAGTTTGATCCCTTAGACCCACATGGAGGAAGGAGATAATTAACTCCCACAGGTAGTCCTCTGACCTCCGTGTGTTGTGGCATACACACACACACACACACACACACACACACACAAATGTTAATAAAAAATTATTTTAAAAAACCAAAACCATTCAGTGTACACCTTTAACTAGCTCTTGAGAGGCAGAGGCAGGTGGATCTCAGCCAGTTCAAGGCCAGTCTGGTCTACACAGCAAGTTCTAGGCTAGCTAGAGCTATATCGTGAGACCCAGTCTTAAACAACAAAAACCAAAGAAATAAAAATTTTAAAGTATATATAAAAATAAAATGCACAGTTTAAAAAAAAATCAAGATAAACTGGGCATGCCGAAGCACACCTTTGATCTCAGCACTCGGGAGGCAGAGGCAGGCAGATCTCTGTGAGTTCAAGGCCAGCCTGATCTACATAGTGAGTTCTAGGCCAGCTGGAGCTACAGGGAGACCCTGTCTCAAAAAGACAAAAAAAGAGGGGGGGGGGGAGATGGCTCAGCAGTTAAGAGCACTAACTGCTCTTGCAGAGGACCCAGGTTCAATTCCCAGCACCCACATGGCGGCTACAAACAGTCCTTAACTCCAGTTCTAGGGGAATCTGAAGCCCTCTTCTGACCTCCGCGGCATTGCACAACATGGGTGGGCTCACATACTTGCAGGCAATACACTTGTACACATAAAATAAAAATAATAAAATGTTGTACCCATAAAATAAAAATAATAAAATGTTTAAAAAAAAATAATAATAATAATAATAATAATAATAATAATAATAATAAAGACAGTCAGGTAATAGCACCATTTGTTGGTCTAGACCTAGTGGCAGTGATTCAAAATAGCAGCAGCATGGAGGGAGAGGGGCACACAAGCCCCCGCCCCTAGCTGAGGAGCTATTGGCAGTTGATGGCCTAGGGAGAGAAAGTCAGTTTCTTTTTTTTTTTATTCCTTTTTATTTTATTTTATGTGTATGCATGAATTGTCTGCATGTAGGTAAGTGCACCTGTGTCATGCAATGCCCACAGAGGACAGAAGAGGCCGTCAGATCCCCTGGAACTGGAGTTAGGACAGTTGTTAGCTGCCATGTAGGTGCTGGGATTCGAACCTGGGTCTTCTGCAAGAACAACCAGCATTCTTAACCACTGAGCCATCTCTCCAGCCCGAAAGTCAGTTTCTTTAAGGGTGTGGTCCATGGTAGGCTAGTCATACTCCAGTTGACTTCACATTCATGCCTATATGGGCAGCACTAATCGTATTTTACTTACTACTTTTTTAAAGGGGGGTGGAGTAGGCTGGAGAGATGGACCAGTGGTTAAGAATATTGGCTGCTCTTGAAGAGGGCCTGAGTTTGGTTCCAAGCACCTATATGCCGTCTAAGAACCATCTGTAACCCCAATTCCAGGGGATCTGATGCCCTCATCTGGCTTCCACAGGCACTGCATGTATGTGGTACATTTACATACATGCAGGCAAATACTGATACACATAAAATAAAAATAACAACAACAACAAAAAAAAACAGCAAACATGGGCTAGAGAGATGGCTCAGTGATCAAGAAGTACTTACTTCTCTTGCCAAGGACCTGGTTTGGTTTCCAGCATCCACATTAAGCAGCTCACCACTGCCTGTAACTCAGGTTCCATCAGAGGGATCTGATGCCCTCTGACCTCTGAGGGCACCTGCACACATGTGATGCACATAAACTAAGACAGGCACACACACATACACATAGTAAATAAATCTTAAACAAAAACAGCAAATAGAACTGTGACAGTTTTCAGCTAATGAAATCAAAATGATCATTTATACACTGAAGTGCATGGTACAAATTGCTTTCTTTTTGTTTGTTTTTTAATTTTTTTCTTACCTGGGTATGGTGGCACACTCCTTTAAACTCAGTACTCAGGAGGCAGGGGCAAGCAGATCTCTGTGAGATCAAGGCCAGCCTGGTCTACAGAGAGAGTTCTAAGCCAGCTGGGGCTACAAAGGGAGACCCTGTCTAAAACAAGAAGAACAAAGCAAAACAAAACAAAACAAAATTTCTTTCCTTCTCTACTTCCTTTCGTTTTTGACAAGGTCTCATGTATCCCAGGCTGGACTGGAACTCAATATGTAGCTGAGACTTACCTTGGATTTCTGATCCTCTTGCCTCTACCTTCAGAGACCTGGGATTATAGCCACTTGCTACCACACCCAGTTTTTTGTGGTGCTGGAGACCCAACCCAAGGCTTTATGACTGCTCGACAAGTTCTCTCTAACTGAGTCACATCTCCAGTCCTATTTATTTTCTTGCTTTTTTGACATATGTTCCCCTGCGTTGTCTACACTGGCTGTGATATCCCAGGTTCAAACCATCCTCCCATTTTAGGCTTCCCAGTAACTGGCCTTCCGTTTTGTTTTGTTTTGTTTCTTCTTTTCACTTGCTGCATCATATTGATTTTACTAAATGCTTAGCTAGGTTCGGGATATTAAATGGATTGTGGCAAAACAATTGTTATAGAAGAGAGACCTCTGGCCCTACATGGTGGAAAGCCACAGTCCAAGTGTTTGCCAGATGCCTGGTTCCAAATACTTAGCAGCCAGTCCCACTGCTAGGAGAGAGTCACCTTTCTCAAGAGGTGGAGGACTGGCAGAAAGGAGCCACTAAGTACAGCAGGCAACTTCTCTCCTCCGATCCCTAGAGGAGACCTTCAATCTGAAGCTGAAACCCCCAAAATGGTCTCACTTGTTCATTCCCCAAACTCCTTCCTAAGCATACTTCCTTATTTGTGCAATGTAGAAACCCAGCTACCAAGAAAGTGAGATTTTGGCATTACACTGACAATTGGTAAACAATATGTGTAAAACAGTTGCCCATGCTAGAGAGAACTGAAGTTTTCCTCAGGCAGGTCTGTTGCCTCTACCACAGACTGGGGATAGACACTTCCATTGCCTGACCCACTCCTCCTCAGTCAGGCTCGTCACCACTCAGCCCACCTGTTCATGTAAATTATCCTCAGGGCCTGGCTTTTCCTTGTGATGTTTGGCATCCATGCAAACATTGAGAAGTTCAGTCCTGGCCCGAGTAGTCCTGGGCTGGACACCCCATGCGGCCGCCCACACCAGGAGCAGCAGCTGTGTTGTCATCAGGTGAGCCATGTCAGATCCTTGAAGAGAGAGCTATGGTCAGTGGCACCAAGAAATGGCGGAGGTAGTACCTCAAGATGTGGGCTCAGCTCCAGTGGGTGGAGCCTCTACTAGTGGATCAAGTGTCACCTCCTCCCCTCAGTCTTCCCAGACTCAGTGAGGATCAGACACCCTGGGGACAGTCACTGGCTTGGTGAGCCTTTTTGACTTCTCCAGGTAGTCCTGGAGCAATGCAATTGAAAACCAATTTGAGCAACTTGTAAAAATAGATGAGTTTTCCATATACCCATAATCCCTTATTGAAAATCCTTGGAGGCAAATGTTTCAGAGCTGAAATTTTTTTTGGTATTTATTGTTTTTATTTTATGTGTATGAGTGTTATGCCTGCATGTATGTAAGTGCACCAGTGTTGTGCAATGCCCTTGGAGGACAGAAGAGGCTGTTGGATCATCTGGAATTGGAGTTACAGACAGCTGTTAGCTGCCATGTGGGTGCTGGGATTTGAACCCCAGTCTTCTGCAAGAACAGGCAGTGCTCTTAACCGCTGAGCCATCTCTCCAGTCCCAAATTTTTAAAGATTTTATAAAAGGTGAATCAGGGCTGGAGAGACGGCTCAGTGGGTAAAAGCACTGACTGCTCTTGCAGAGGACCCAGGTGCGATTCCCAGCACCCACATGGTGTCTACGAACTGTCCTTAACTCCAGTTCCAGAGGAATCCAAAGCCCTCTTCTGACCTCCATGGCATTTCACAACACGGGTGTGCTCACATACACGCAGGCAATACATAAAATAAAAATAATAAATAAAATATTTTAATTTAAAAAAAAAGGTGAATCAGGTGTTAAGCGTAGGTCTGAAAATTTGGACAAGGACCAAGAGTGTAATATTAGGTGATGAGAAAGGGCAGAGTGTAGGCAAAAGGACACATGAATCATGGAGGGGGATATATAAAGCTAATTTTTTCTCTAGTTTCAACTTCATCATAGTTTTTTCCTCTTCCCATCCCACTGTGGTGGATACATGAATTCAACTTTCCCTGGACTAAAGTAGCGAGAACCATTTCTGAATCCAACGTGTTATTTCTTTGAGGCAGAGACTGTAATAGTTGAGCTTTCTTTTTTAATTCCATTTACTATTAGTACAATAGAAATTAGACATGACTAATCACTATACATTTGTAACATTGACCTATTTAGAAAAAAATTTTTTTCAGTTCTATTTAAACTTTTATTAAATCATTCTGTTAGAGAGTTATTTAATATGTAAGTTGTATTTCTATACATAAAGTATGGTTAAAAAAGCCGGGTGTGGTGGCACATATCTGTAGTCCCAGCATTTGGGAGGCAGAGGCAGGAGGATCTCTGTGGGTTCAAGGCCAGCCTGGTCTACATGAGTTCCAGGACAGCTGGGGCTACAGGGAGACCCTGTCTCCAAAAGACCAAAAAATAAAAATAAAAGTAAAAGGTGATACAAACTAAGGTAATATGATTTTCTTGTACCAGTACTTCATCTGGGTAAAAGTTACACTAGAAAAATAAATTAAAAGTTGAGCTGGGCTTGGTGGTGCATGCTTTTAATCCAAGCACTTGGAGGCAGAAGCAGGGAGATCTCTGTGAGTTCAAGGCCAGGCTGGTTGGTCTACATAGTAAGTCCCAAGTCAGCAGGGTCTACAGGGAGACCCTGTCTCCAAAAAAAAGGACCAAAAAATTTATTTATTTATTTCATGTGTATGAGTGTATAAGTGTACCCATGTTATGCAGTGCCTTCAGAGGTCAGAAGAGGGGGTTGGATTTCCCTGGACTGCAGTTATAGACTGTTGTTAGTGGCCATGTAGGTGCTAGGAACTGAACCCCAGTCCTCTTTAAGAGCAGTCAGTGCTCTTAACCCCTGAGCCATCTCTCCAGCCCTCTCCCTCTCCACCCCCCCCTCGCCTTTTTTTTTTTTTTAACAGAGTCTTCATTCCCTGGCTGACCTGGAACTCAATATATAGACCTGGTTGACCTCAAATTCAGAAATCCACCTGTCTGTCTCCCAAAATGCTTCAAATTGCTAAAATGTTTCAAAATCATTTCTCAAAAATCCTCTCCATGTCTGTCCCTGGAGCCCAAGTTTCTTACAAGAGTTGATGGCTAAGCATGGTGGTACATGCCTTTAATCCCAGCAGAGGCAGGTGGACTTTTGTGAGTCTGAAGCTAACCAGGGCTACATAGTGAGACCCTGTCTCAGAAAAAAAAAAAAAATGTTGATAAAGTTTCCCTGCTCACAGGCTTATCTTGTCTCTGCTTCTTTTTTTTGAGGGGCGGGGAACGTCTCCCTGTAGCCCCAGCTGTCCTGGAACTCACTATGTAGACCAGGCTGGCCTTGATCCTCCTGCCTCTGCCTCCCAAGTGCTAGGACTACAGGCGTGTGCCACCACACCCAGCTGGTCTCTGCTTCTTTAGAACGCGGTTGTCCTCAGGCTGCATATGCAGATTAGTAGAGTGTTTGCCTCGCATGCAAGAAAGCCCTGGAATCAACCTCAGCATTGCGTAAACTGGGCTCGGTGGTACATGCTTCTAATCACAGGAGTCAAGAGGTAGAGACAGGAGGATCAGAAATTTAAAGTCATCTTCACTTACATATCAAATTTGAGGCCAGCCTGGGATGCATGAGACCCTCACTCAAAGACATCAAGAAAGAAAAAAAAGTAAGAAGCAACAACCAGAAAACTTGAGTTTCCTGACAGTACTGTCAACAGGCTCTGAGCTACGGGCAGAGACTCCAGGCTGACTGCACAGCAGGACTAGATTAAGTCTGGACTTGAATGCTCACATAGCTTTCTCAGTTCCACAATCCTTTACTCTACATCCCTTCTCCCCCCTGACTGCCCCCGGCCCGTAGCACTGAGTATTGAACTATTGAACCTAGCTAGGGCCTTGCTAGGCAACTAAGCTATCTCACCATATATGACCAACCTTCTTTCCCTCTTTTTTTTTTTTTATTTTTATTTGTTTTTTTTTCTTTTGTTTTTTTGAAACAGGATTTCCCTGTAGCCCCAGCTGGTCTGGAACTCTGCCTGCTTCTGCCTCCCTGGTGCTGGGATTAAAGGGCCACTATGCCCAGCTTCTTTTCCCTTTTTTGAGACAGGATCTCACTAAATTACCCAGACTAGCCCAGGACTTGAACTTTTGATTTTCCTGCCTCAGTCTCCAGAGTAGCTGAAATTACAGGCTTACACCACCAGGCCCAACCTGAAATATTCTTCTACTTAACTCAATGTTTATTCATTAATTCTCACACTAGTTCATTCATTCCAGAGCCCACTCATGCTTCTGTTAACCCGCTAACTAATTTCTAAGTTCCAGCCAGGAAAATCAGTCCTATTGAAGCACCAGATGATTCTTTGGCGCCAGTTCCTGGGGGAAAACAACCTGGCTGCTTGGAGCACAGGGAGCCTGGGCCAGCCCAGCTCACCCCTCACTACACTCCCTGCTTGACCATGCAGAAAATAGACACAAATTATCTTCAGGACATTTCTTCACCTGAAGAGTAACAGTAGAAGGAAAAACACCACCAATAACAGCCAATTTAATCTATGTGCAACCAACAGGGCCTGGATTGAGGGGCGTGTTCCAAGTCACACAGCAGGGATGATCCAAGTCTGACCCTAGACCCCCGAGTCCAGGTCCATGCTGAGTCTCCCCCTTTCCCCACACTCTCCCTCCCGTGGGTACCTTCTAGTCCGCGGTCTCTTTTTGAGGTAGCCCTCCCTATGAGCTGCATCCTGCAAGCTCCTTTCTCATTTCCTAGTCATTCCTTCAGACCGTGGTCCACCTGTGACCCCTCCCCACCAACCACCTCATACACTCACCCAGAGGGGCCCCAGACTAAAAGAGCTGAGAACTTAGTGCTGGACTGAAGGGCAAGAAGCCCTTCACTACACTAACTTGTAGTTTTTAACCTTGCTGGTCATGCTCTGATCTGGCCTCAGTCTCCACCCCTGGATTCTCTGAGCTTCAAGCACACAGGACTTTCCACTTCAGCAAATCTTTACTACATGCTGGGGGTACCATAGGGTCTGTAGTCTCTAATGAGGGGTGTCAGGTGGCATACCTGGAGAAGGTGGCAGCTCTCAGACTGGCTCAGGCTTCGGCTCTTCTCTATCCTCACCTTGCTTTTTTTATTGCAAGGGACAGCCAAGGTTTAGTGGCCTAGGAGACAGGCTGTGGTGCAGGGAGTGGGAACGGCGCCCAGGAATGGAGCAGAGATTGGGCGAAGGCCACTCAGTTGTTAATTATTGCACGTGAGCACCAGCCGGGCCCCCATAGGGATGGGAGGGGTGGATTAACAGTGCAGGCCTGGCCTGGGGGAATAGCTCAGTGACTACATGGCTACAAGCTTGCTTATCTAACATGTGTAAGGCACTGGGTTCAATCCCCAGCACTGAAAAATGAAATGAAATCAAATCAAATCAAATAAATAAAATAAAATAGAAAAGTACAGGCCTAAATAAGGCCAAACATCAGGTCTGATAAAAATCCTGCTTTCAGCCCAGCTGCTCAGATCCACATCCATTTCCACCATCCCTGTCCTGTTACACAGATGAAGTGAAAGAGACCCAAAGAAGCTCAGCAGAGCCGATGATGGGACCAGCCCTAGAACATAGGCTTCCAACCTCCAGGCCAGCTGTAGAGAACAGGAACTCGTGTGTCCCCCAACTTCCAAAGGCCGCCAGTTCTTCCAACGTTACCAACCCAGGTGTCACCCACTTCCTGTCACAAAATCACAGTCTGAATCTTTTGACTATAGCCTCAGTGTTTTCAAAGTCTAGGCTTCCCTTTCTCCTTTGCAGTACTCTCCCTACCCTCTTTTTATCAGCCTCTAAGGGTCTGAGCTAATTTAGACTCTTCCCACATCCCACTCCAGCCAAAATAGAACCTTTTATTGCCCTCAGAGCCCAGAGTGGTGCTGCTGTCGGTAAAGAAAGTACGGAGTAGATCTGAGCAGGAGAAAATACAGAGCTGTTGGCCAGCACCTGTGTGAGGCCCCAGAGGAAGGGTCCAAGGTGGACACAGACATGGGAGCTCCTAGCCTATGTGTCTCAGTAGAAGTTTAGAGAAGATAGAGGTCAATACTGTGGTGAATGTGTGAGGCGGCCAAAGAGGAGAAAGAGAGGAGGTAGAAGAGGAAGAGCAAGAGGAGAAAAAACAGGAGGAAGAAAAGGAGAAAGATGAAGAAAGGGGGGGAGTAGGAAGAGGAGGAAGAGAAGGAGGAGGAAGAAAGGGAGAGAGAGGAAGAAGAGGAAGGGGAGGAGGAGGAAGAGGGGAAAGAGGAGGAAAAAGAAGTAAAAGGGGAGGAGAAAGAGAAGGACGAAGGCAACTGCTGGGTCTTGGAAGCACATCAGCCAAGGAGGAAGGTGCTACAGAGACCGCTTACAGGAGACCCCTGACCTTGTCTTGCTCCCCATTGTGTGGCCTCAGCAGCAATCTGTACCTGAATCCTGTGACACCCTGGGAGTGTTTGTCCTCCAAAGACCTTCACAGGTAGATGACTTCTGGAACCCCCAGGCCTCCTTTCTTGTTTATCTGTCCAGATCTTCCTGCTGGTTGCAGAAGAGTAGGCCAGGTGTCTAAGCAATGCCTGAAGCTGAAGGCCCTAGGACATGGAACCCTTTCCTGCCCTGGAGACTGATCATTAACTGGACTTTATGGCTCCTCCACTGCTGGAGTGAGGTTTGTCCCCTGGATCGGCTCTTGAGCTCCAAATAGTTCTGAACAAGTAGTCTGCCCAGTGGGGGCTGAGTTGAAGCTTAAGCTCGGTTACTGGAGTGAGCCCCCTACCCTTTGGTAAGCCTCAGCAGGGCCTTGTTCTGAATGTCTAAGCCTTGTACCTATCTGGAGCCTGGATACTAGGACCATTTGGCCAGTAGTGCGGGACAGAATCAGTCACCTTGGAACCAGTCCAGGGACTATTTTCCTTGAGCTGGCAGCTTGTTATCATCAAGACTGACCATCATCAGTATCTCTTCTTCAGCCCAGCCTGCAACTGTCTTGTGACCAGGCAGTGATAACAGGATGGTGTGTTTGCGCTCCCCCCACCCCGCAGCAGTAGGACTTGGCATCGAGAAGCAAGAGGGAGCCCCAGATTGAGGGAGGAGAGAGGCTGAGATTTCCTGAGTGCCAGCCCACATACACGCATGGCACACTGTTTATCCTCAGAGTTGCAGAAATGACACAAGGACACACTGGAGTCTGTCCTGCTATATGTCCTTCAGCTGCAAGAGAGAACTCTGTCAGGCACCCAGAGGACTGCATCCTAGGGCTTACAGACCCAATGCTACCTCCTTGACCTTCTCTCCTGCCTGTATGCCTTATAAAAATTTCTGTCTCAGCCATCTATGAATTCTGCATGCACTCTTAGAAGCAAGACTCACCTCATTATTGTTGTTGGATCTTGGGTCTATCTGTCCCCATTAGATCTTTGTAAGGGACTCATTCTAGTCACTTCCTGCTTGCCCAAGGGAGACTGTCATTTGTGCTCCAAACTTCCAGAAAGCCTCTCAGAGATGCCTGAAACTCAAACCCTGGGAACCTGTCACAAAATGGCATTGGCTGGGGGCCCTGCTTCCAGGTGTGCATGTTTTGTAAGGAGAAAGACAGGCCACAGATACAGTGGCTGTCTGCTTGGGGGCTAGAGTGGTGTAATGAGAAAACAGCTGGATGGCTGTCTTACATTGGTGACCAGAAGTCATTTTAGTGGGAAACTATGGGCTGAGGTCACAGGGGTCCTACCTCCAGGTGATGAATGAAGAGTCTTCTAGATATGCAAAGAGGGAATGACTGGAATGAATTCCAAGAGTGGGAAGGGAATAGAGCTTTTTTTAGGTCTTTTTGAGACACGACCAGGCTGGCCTTGTTGAACTCACTGAGATCCACCTGCCTCTGCCTCCTGAGTGCTGGGATGGAAGGTGTGTGCCACCACGCCCAGCCTGGAGCATTTTTTTTTTTTTAAAGATCTATTTATTTTTGGCCGGGCATGGTGGCGCACACCTTCCATCCCAGCACTCAGGAGGCAGAGACAGGTGGAGCTCAGTGAGTTCAAGGCCAGCCTAGTCTACTGAGTGAGTACCAGGTCATCTGGAACTACAGGGAAACCCTGTCTCAAAAAACAAACAAACAAATCAATAAAGATTTATTTTTGTTGTATGAGTGTTTTGCCTGCATGCATGTATATGTACTGTGTGCATGACTGGTGCCTGTGAATGGTATCAGATCGCCTGGAACTAGAGTTACAGATTGTGATTGGCTGCCACATGGGTGCTGGCAACCATACCTGGGTGTTCTGAAAGAGTAAGTAGCAGGTGCTTTTAATGCTGAGCCAGCTCTCTAGCCAGCCAGGAGTTGATTTATGAAAGTAGAAAGGGGATTGATTTGATACAAAGTCTAAAAAGAGAGACCAAGGTCTCTATACCACTGAAAAAGTTATGCTTTATGACAGATACCACAGAAACACACTAAGGGTCAACAAGGAAAGCCAGATATGGTGGCACAAGCCTGTAAATTCCAGCACTTTGGGAGGCAAAGGTTGGGGGATCACTGTAAGTTCAAGGCCAGTCAGAGCTACACAGCAAGACCCCATCTTGAAAAACAAAAACAGACAATAAAGCCAGTGAGGAGCCAGGCCTGATTGATGTGCCAGTGATCCCAACTACTTGAAAGGCTGAGGCAGGAGGCTCATAAGTTCAAGGGTGACCTAGGCTACAAAGTGAATTTAATGTTCTACTTGAATTCCAGAAAAGGATTGTCAGGTGAAGCATACAAATTATTTTGATAGTTAGAACTTCAGGAGAGCTATCAGTGTGGCCCCACCAAGAACAAAGTGTCAAGTACCAGACTATCTGTTTTTCCACAGACTTGTCAACACAGTACAGCAGGTAACCTTGGTTTTCTATTAACCTGACGTGGGGAAAGGACATCTCAACCTAGTTTCCCTCTCTCCCTCCCTCCCTCCCTCTCTTCCTTCCTTCCTTCCTTCCTCCTTTCTTTCTCCTCTCCTTCTTTTCTTTTTGATAGGGTCTCATATATCCCTTGCACCACCATGCCCAGTATATATGGTGCTGGAGATCCAAGCTGGGACTTCACACATGCTAGGCAAGCACTGTCCCAACTGAGCCACATCCCAGTCCTCAGTGTAGTTTGCCATGAGTCTTATAAGAACATTGTTTCTAAGCTGGTTGTGGTGACACACACCTGTGATTCTAGCACTCAGAAAGTGGAAGCAAGAGGATCAGGAATTCAAGGTCATCCTCTACTACACAGAAGTTCTAGGTCAGGCTGAGCTACACAAGGCCCTGTCTTAATTTAAAACAACCTAAAATTTAAAAACTGCATCTTTATAGCAAGGTGTGGTGACACAAGCCTTTAATATCAGCACTTGGGAGATAGGGGCAGGTGGATCTTTGTGAGCTCTAGGCCAGCCAGGACTACATAGAGAGACCCTGTCTCAAAACAAGCAAACAGGGACTGGACAGCAATTAAGAATATTTGCTGTTCTTGCAGAAGACCCAAGTTTGGTTCCCAGCACCCACATAGCAGTTAACAACCATCTATAACTGTAGTTCCAAGGAACTGACATCCTCTTCTGTCCTCTGCAAGCAGGCAAGAGCCTGCTGCTTTGCAAAAAAATCACTCCCTTTGGGTTTCTGTTTCCTCATTGTCAGCTGGAAGTTGGCAGGGAAATCTCTAAGTAACACTATGTACCTGTTGTATTCACGTGGGGAACATGTGGGGTTGGGGTTTTCCCATTCATGGTGAAGTTAACTTTGATCTTTTCTTGGGATCCTGTTTGCCAGGTTTCTCCACTACTATTTTCTCTTCTGTAATTAGTAAGTGTGTTGTAGGGTGAGAGCTACAGATAGAATATTATCAGCAGGCTTTCACACACAAGTTTTTACTATCTGATGGACATTCTAATAGACATTTTTGTTGTTTCAAAAGTCTCATCATGTAGCCCTTTCTGGCTTGGAACTCATTATGTAGACCAGGCTAGCCTTGAAGTTACAGAGATTCTCCTGCCTCTGCCTCCTAAGTGCTGAGATTACAGGTATGTGCCATTAAAATTTGTTATTATTCATTTATTTATTATTATGCGTCTGTGTGTGTGGATGGATGTGCACACGCCATGGTGCACACATGGAGGCAGAAGAAAACGTGTGGGTGTCAGTTCGCTCTTTCTACCATGTGGATCCTGGGGATCGAATTCAGATGATCTGGCTTGCCTAACATGTTGAGGTGCTGGGTTTGGGCCCCCTACTTGCCAGTGACTTGCAGGCTAGAGCTATCCATTTTGGGCTTTTCAATAGAGATGATAAAGCAATGTATAGATCCAACCCACTCATCCCCAAATTAGTTATAAGATGCAAGATACATATGGATGTGGCAGGAGAGATGGTTCAGCTTTTAAGAGCACTTGCTACATTTGCAGAGGACTTGGGTTTGGTTCTCAGCACCCACATGGCATCTCATAACCATCTGTAACTCCTGTTCTCGCGGATCCAGTGCCCACTTCTGGCTGCCACAGACACCTGCACATAGTCCACATAATCTCAGGCATGCACACATACACATAAAGTAAATAAATGAATTGTATTAAAAAGATGTATATGGGGGCTGGAGAGATGGCTCAGCGATTAAGAGCACTGGCTGCTCTCGCAGAGGACCTGGGTTCAGTTCCCAGCACCCACATGGTGGCTAACAACCATCCATAATTCCAGTCCCAGGAGATCCAATGCCTCTTCTGACCTCCACAGGCATTGTATAACATGGGTTCTCTTTCATGCAGGCCACACACTGATACACATAAAATAATTTTTTTAAAAAAAATGATGTATATGGAGAGCTGGGCATGGTGGTATTCCTGTAATCCCAACACTGGAGAGGCTGAGGTAGGAGGGTTGTAAATTCAAAGCCAGCCTAGGCTATGGAGTAAGCTAGAGGTCAACCTGGATTACATAGCAAGATCTAGCTTTATGGTTTCTGCTTCGTTTGCATTTTTTAAGATTTATTGTTTGTGTGTGTGCATGTGCACTCGAACGTTTATGTGCATTTGTATGTGGACGTCTACGGAGGTCAAAAGAGGGCATTAGATCCCCTGGAGCTGGAGTTACAGGTGGTTGTGAGTCCCTGGGAACCAAATGCCAATCCTCTGCAAGAGCAGCAAGTGCTCTTAATGGCTGGGCCGTCTCAAGCCCTGGCTTTTATTTTTAGACAATGACTTGTTATGTAGCTCTGGTTCGCTTGAAATTCTTTATGTAGACCAGGTTGGCCTTGAACCTGTGGGTGATCCTCCTGCTGCTGCCTTTCAAGTGCTAAGATTATAGGCAAGAGCCAACGTGCCTGAAGACCTTGACTTTAAAAACAAAAGTACCCAGATGTTATAACACATGTCTGTAATCTCAGCACTTGGGAGATAAGAGGCAGAAGGATCAGGAACTCAAGTCTATCATCAGTTACACAATGAGTCTGAGGCTGGCCTGAGCTACCATGTGAAACCCTGTCTTAAAACAAAATAAAACAAAACAAAACGACACATATGCACCTACCTGCTAGAATAGGATGTCAGAAGTACCCCAGGGGATCCTTCCTGATCAAGGTTTTGTTTGTGCTGTGGTAAGATGACTCAGAATCAAGGCCAGAAGGCCCTCTGAGCTCTGCTGTCCCTACAGTCATGTGTCCTTGGAGTATGATGGGACTGGAGATCAGGGGCTGGTCTAGGGGAGGCAGGACAGAGAAGCTATAGCCTGCATCTGGGCCTGATCTTGGACCTGGGAAAATGAGAAGCAATCCTAAGAAGGTAAATTTAAAGCAGTGTCTTAGTTACTTACCTCATTGCTGAGACCAAGTACCTGACTAAAGCAATTTAAGGAAGAAAAGAAAGGTTTATTTGATTCATGGTGTAAAGGTACTGGCTCTCACGGCAGGGAAGGCAAGGGAGCAGGTGTGTGAAGCAGCTGGACACTTTGTACTTGCAGTCAGGAAACGGAGGTGGTCAATTCACTTCCTTCTTTTTATTCAGTCTGGGACCCCAGCTCATGGAATGGTACCGCCCATATTCAGGGTGAATCTTCCGACCTCAGCCCACTCTAGAAAGTCCCTCACAGACATGCTCAGAGGTTTGTCTCTTAGATGTTCTCCATCCTGTCAAGTAGGCATCAGTATTAACCAGCACAACATATAAGACAAGTGGTAGAAGTTTCTCTGTAAATTGCTCTGGGCCAGGACTCAGAAGAGTTCAGTGAGCATGCCTCAACAGCTGACACTATCTGAGATGAACTCTCTCCTGCTTTGAATGAAGTGAGAAGGACAATGTAATAAATAGGTCAGGGTACTGAGGAGAAACTGTAAGGAAATCCATAGGGATGGGACCAAATCTACCCCTCTCTAAACAACCTGGTCTACACCCAGTGCTGTGGCTGATACATAGCATGCTTCCAGCCTTCCCCAGTTCCACCCATGCTCTTTGTTAATGTTCCAATTTTTGGCAATCCTGTAAAAGTACGTGCACTTCATGTACATGCATCTGACTCCACAGAGGTTACTTAATATAAAGAAAAGCACCCCTGGGGCTGGAGAGATGGCTCAGGGTTAAGAGCACTGGCTGATCTTACAGAGGACCTGGGTTTAGTTCCCAGCACCCACATGGCTGCTAAGAGCCGTCTGGAATTCCAACACCCTCTTCAGACCTCCACCAGCATTGCACTACACGCGTGCACTTACATAGATGCAGGCAATACACATACACATAAAGTAAAAATATAATAAATGAAATATTTTTTAAAAAAGGAAAGCATTCCTGGGTTGTAGGAGGGGCTAGGAAAAAATGGCTGCTAGATTTAACCCAGCTCTATGTATGCACCATTTCTTGGGAAAAAGGAAGGGTTCGGAAGGCTTTTAAGAGCAAAGGAAGGCTGGGCGTGGTAGTGCACACCTTTAATCCCAGCACTTGGGAGGCAGAGGTAGGTGGATCTTTGTGAGTTCCAGGCCATCCTGGACAGCTGGGGCTACAGGGAGACCCTGTCTCAAAAAGAAAAAAAAAAAAAAGAAAGAGTAAAGGAGATGTGGGTACAGGGCTTCAGTTTCATTGTGGGAGGATGAAAGTTCTGGAGACGGGTAGTGGTGGTGACAGTTGCACAACAATAGAAGCCTAATTCATGCCACTGAACAACTTTTTAAAAATTTTTTCATTTATTATTTTTATTTTATGGCTGTATTGCCTGCATGTGTGTGTATGTAAGTGCACCCGTGTCATGCAATGCCTATGGAGGACAGAAGAGGACGTCAGATCCCCTGGAACTGGAGTTACACAAGGTTGTTTAGCCACCATGTAGGTGCTGGGAATCTCTACACTTTGGCCATTTGTGGCCCTTTGTGTTCATTGCCTCCTGTTGCATGAGGGCGTT
>NW_008355976.1:373191-425596 GCF_000622305.1 Nannospalax galili
CAGAAGAGGGTTTCGGATTCCTCTGAACTAGAGTTAAGGACGGTTCACAGCCACCATGTGGGTTCTGGGAATCAAACCCGGCTCCTCTGCAAGAGCAGTCAGTACTCTTAACTTCTTATTGCTCCAGCCTTGAATAGCTTTTTTTTAAGAAAAAAAGCTGGGCGTGGTGGCGCATGCCTTTAATCCCAGCACTCGGGAGACAGAGGCAGACGGATCTCTGTGAGTTCAAGGCCAGCCTGGTCTACACATAGTGAGTTCCAGTCCAGCTGGGGTTACAGGGAGACCATGTCTCAAAAAGACAAAAAAAAAAAAAAAAAAAAGATTTATTTATGTGTGTGGGCATGTGTGCATGGGTGCCCATAGAGGCCAGAAATGAGTTTCAGATCCCTTGAAACTGGAGTTACAAGCATTTGTGAGCTGCCCAATATGGGTGTTGTGATCCAAACTCTGGTTCTCTGATAGAGCAGTTTATGCTCCTTAACCTCTGAGCTGTCTCTCCAGTCCCCTGAACAGCCTTTAATTTTAAGCACCGTCTTAAAGTAGTAGGCAGTGTGTCAGTATCATAAAATAATTAAAAATATTTGTATTACATTTATTTGTGTGTGTATGGGGGGAGGGGCAGACATGCCACCAAGTGCACATAAAGTTCAGAGAACAACTTGCAGGAGTCCATTCTCTCCTTTTCCACCATGTAGGTCCCAGGGATCGAACTCAAATTATCAGACTTGGCAGCAAGCTCCTTTACCTACTGAGCCAACTCACCAGGCATAAAATAATAAATTTTACATATGGTTTACCACATTAATAATTTGAGGCCAACCTGGTCTCCATAGGGAGTTCCAGGTCAACCAGTGCTATGTTGCAAAACCCTGCATCAAAAAGCAAACATTAAATTAAGCTAAATTAAAAAGACAAATGAAATATTGGAAATGTTGGCAGTGACTCGGGCATCTTGGGACTTCCTAACTTCCCTATATTAAGTTCAAGCCCCAGTGGCCGGGAGACTGTCCACACGGCAGTCTCTCCTGGCGATGTGAAACCTCGTGGGACGCAGAGGAGTGAAAAGCTGCAACTCTCTTGAGCCTGGAGTTCAAGTTCAAGCTCATTTGCCCTGAGCAGCTTCTATAGTCTTAGGTATGAAGTAGGAGTCCTGGTTCCCCTCCCCCTCCTCTGTGAGAGCAGCATCTGTAGCTCTGGCTACACCAAACTTGCCTCTGCTCATGCTGTCACACCACCCATGTGTGGATGCTGTCGTCTGTCAGGCTTCCCTTTCCTACTTTGTCTTCCTGGGAAACATTACTAATCCTCCAAGGCTAAGGTCAAGGTCAACAGCCCTTTTATAGAAAGTCTCCCAGAATACTGGTTTGTTGTCTTTTCAGTATCTAAGGGAGGTGGGGAACCTGACCTGTCTGTATGGCACATAATTAAGGCTGGGAAAGCTACCCCATTCCCTGTCTTCAATTCACTCATGTACTTGTGTCCCATCTAGTCCGATTTCCTTACTTGTGTAAGCAGAGAACACCACTCACTCAAGTAGACCCTTAAGGCTTATTCACTAATAGTACAAAGACAGCTCACGTGTTAGCTCCAGATCTCATATCCCCTTCTGGACTCTGTACACTCACACATGCAAATTCTCTCTCTCTCTCTCTCTCTCTCTCTCTCTCTCTCTCTCTCTCTCTCTCTCTGGACCCTAAATTAAATAAAACTTTTTTTTGAAATGAGGTCTCCCTGTAGTCCAGCTGGCCTGGAACTCACTATGCCGACCAGGCTGGCCTTGATCTCACAGAGCTCTGCCTGCCTCTGCCTCCTGAGTGCTGGGATTAAAGCTGTATGCCCCATGCCCAGCCGAAACTAAATCTTAAAGAAACTAAAAGAAAGCTGGGCGTGGTGGTGCATGCCTTTAATCCCAGCACCCGGGAGGCAGAGGCAGGAGGATCTCTGTGAGTTCAAGGCCAGCCTGGTCTACATAGTAAGTTCCAGGACAGCTGGGGCTACAGGGAGACCCTGTCTCAAAAAGACCACAAAAAAAAAAAAAAGAAAAGAAACTAAAAGAGGCTGGCATCGGGCGTGATAACACACACATAAGTTTGAGGCTAGCTTTGGCCACATAGTAAATTCTAAGCCAGCCAGGGCTGCACAGCAAGACTTTGTCTCAAAACAAAACAAGAGTCTCGAACAACAGGCAGAAGGGGCTTTCTCAGGCCTCAGAGAAGGAAAGGAGCTGGCCCAGTAAAGCTGGAGACAAGGCTTCAAATAGACAGAAGTATCAAGCAAAGACCTTGAGGTCAAAAGTGTTTTAGGGTGCATTTGGGGAACAGAAAGCTATGAAGAGGTTGACTCCATGTGAGGGTGGACAGAAAGGCAGAGGAGGCTAGCACATGGTAAGGATTTCGGCTCTTAGGTTGTAAGCCTGTAAAGCTGTGGGAGATGTGGCACTATGGGAAGAGAGAGGGAGGTTCACAGACCCAGAACCCAAGTTCCCAGCAGTACCACAGCAGGGAAGGCCAGTTGCATGCTCCCCCTTGAGCGTGTTTCCCCAAACTGTGCCTACTCTACAGGCTATTTGGGGGAGTTTTACTGTGTTGTAAAATATATATAATATAAAATTTACTATTTTTGCCTTTTCTGTTTTCTTTGTTTTGTTTGGTTTGATTGAGACAGGGTCTTGCTACATAGCTTAGGCTGGTCTCAAACTCAGACTGTATAGCCCAGACTGGCCTCAAACTCATGGTGATCCTCCTGTCCTACCCTCCTGAGGGATAGAATTTACAGGTGTATGATACTACCCCTGACCTCACTTGTGTGCTTTTATTTTATTCACTTATTTACTTTTATTTTATGTGTGAGTGTTTTGCTTTCATGTATGTAAGTGTATGTATGTATTTGTGTATGCATTGTCCATGGAGGTTAGAAGAGAAGAGGGTGTCAGATCCCCTAGAACTGGAGTTATAGACTGTTGTTAGCCACCATGTGGGTGCTGGCAACTGAACCCAGGTCCTCTGCAAGAGCAGCCAGTGCTCTTAACTTCTGAGCCATCCCTCCAGCCCCACTTTTACACTTTTTAAATGCAGTTTAGCAGCACGTTCCTAGTGTTATGAACCATCAGCCCAGTCATCTCCTAGAATTTATCGTCATTCCAAACTGAAACTCTGCAACTGCTAAACATTAACTCTTCCATGCCCCCTTCCCAATCCCCTGGCTGCCACCATTCTACTTTCTGTTTCTGAGTTTGGTACCTCCAGGAAACATATCAACGAACTGCCTGTCAAAGAACAGCACGTGTCCTTTTGGACTGGCTTATTTTACTTAGCATGAAGTTGGGTTTTTGGGGGGGGAGGTTTGAGTCAGGGTCTCCTGTATCCCAAGCTGACCTTGAAGATGTATAGCCAATGATGACTGATGACTTTGAATTTATCATTACAGCCAGTTTATGGGATGCTCAGGATGAACCCTTTAAGTTATGCATGTTAGATAAGCATTCGATCACCTGAGCTATAGAACCACTTTGAGCATGAAATCTTTTTTCAAAAGATTTTATTTTTAGCCGAGCATAGTGGCACACACCTTTAATCCCAGCACTAGGGAGGCAGAGGCAGGTAGATCTCTGTGAGTTCTAGGCCAGTCTGGTCTCCATAGTGAATCCAGGACAGCTGGGGCTATAGGGAGACCCTGTCTCAAAAAGACCGAAAAAAAAAAGGTTTTATTTTTAATTATTTGTATCTGTGTGTATGTGCACATGTGAATGCAGGTGCCATGGAGTCCACAAGACAGTGTCAGATCTCCTAGAGCTGGAGTCATAGGGAGTTTTAAGCTGCCCAGTGTAGGCACAGGGAACCAAACTCAGGTTCTCTGTAAGAACAGTAATCTCTGAGTCATCTCTCCAGCACTAAGCATTTCACAGTCATTTATGCTGCATATACACAGTATTCAGGGTAAACTATTGGTGTAAGATTGCTAAGAGTAGGATGCAGCAGCTGAGAGGGAGCAGAACAAAGGAAACACGAAGACTGTGGTCAAGAGTAAGGCTTTTATTCTCTACTTTCTGAATTTCTTAAAAACATTAACAGTCATTTATTATTGTCATCAACCGTTACATTTATTTATTGTGTGTTTATGTATGGGTGCACACAGCATGTGTCAAGGCCAGACAACAACTTGCAGGAATAAGTTTTCTCTTTCCACAATGTGGGATCCAGGAGTTGAACTCAGGTCTTCAGGCTTGTCAGCAAGCACCTTCACCCATTAAGTCATCTCGCTGGTCCATCTCTATACTTTCTTTACAACCACCAAGGAGCAGGCCTCAGCACTGCAGCACAGACCCAGCACACACACAAAGTCTGAAAGCCTTGTTCTTGCCATCTCCAGGTAGAGCCTGCTGATGTCTCTGGCTCTCCCTACATGTGTCCATCTAAGAGATTATGTCAGAGTGACTCAGGGTCTATCTGGACATACTACATGCTGTACGTGTATTCATTTTTGTCTTGTGTGTGTGTATTCACTTTCTATTAGTGCCATAACAAATTACCACAGACAGATTTGTGGCTGAAAACAACACAAAGGCATTTTACAATTCTGTAGATTACACATTTACAATGTGGGTCTCTATAGAGCTTGAGCAGGTTTCTGTTGCATTCTGGAGGCTCTCAGAAAATTGTGCTTCCTTGCTTTTTCCAACTTAAAGGTCACCTACTCATTGCCCTTCCTCCATCTTTAAAGATCCTGCCACATCTTCTTTTCTGGAAGCAGATGGGAAAGGTTGTCTGGTGGTTTGTTTGTTGGTCGGTTGGTTTTGGTTTTTTTTTCCTGCAACTCACTATGCAGACAGGCTGGCCTTGATCTTACAGAGATCCACGTGCCTCTGCCTCCCAAATGCTGGGATTAAAGGCATGTACCATCATGTCAGGCAAGGTTGTCTGGTTTTAAAGACTTTCCTACTTGGATAATCCAAAACAGTTTCCTCTTTTCAAGGTCCTTTATCTTTTTTATGGTCTTGGTTTTTTTCTTGTTTTCGAGACAGGGTCCTGCTACAAAGCCCAAGCTGGACTATAATTCCCTATATGACCCAGGTGATCCTCCTGCCTCTACCTCCTGAGAGCTAGGATTACAGGGTATGTCACCATACCTGACAAAGTCCTTCACTTTAATGTGTCTACAAAGTCCCTTTTCTAGTACAAAATGGCATACCCATGGGGTCTAGGATGAGGATATAGTCATCTTTGGGGGGTGGCCTTTGTTTCACTTGCTGTACCTGTGTGATAGGAAAGGTCCATATGTAAGTGTATATAGGCTTGTGTCTCCTCAGCCTTTGCTTCTGACACAGAAGGGCTCTCTTCTCATTTTCTGTCTGTTTTTACTTTGGTCTGAGAAAAACCCTAGCTGTGGTAAGCAAATATATGCAAACCCACCATGTAAATAGGGGCCTGGCTAGACCTCCCATCCTGGGGCTTGCATCTAGGAAATGGGAAGAGAATCCAAACAGATGCCCTCTAACTCATCTATCCATCTTATATTTTTTAATTTTATTTGTTATTTTTATTTTATATGTATGAGTGTATTGCCTGCATGTGTTTAAGTGTACTGTGGTGGTTTGAATGAAAATGTCCCCCAGAGGCTCCAAGTGTTTGGACATTTTGTCCCCAAATGATGGCGCTGTTTTGGGAGGTTTTAGAAGGTGTGGCTATCCTGGAGGAAGCACATCACTAGGGTGGGCTTATAGAGTTCTTAAGCCTTGCCAGATCTCCAGTCTCCCTCTTGCTTCCTGTGCCTGTGTGATGATGTGAGAGCTTCGCTTCAGCTGCTCCTGCTCCCACCACCTCCAGCCACCATGCATCCCTGCCATGACAGACTATAATTTCTGTGGACCTGTAAGCTCAAATAAATGCTTCCTTCTATAAATTGCTTGGCTGGAACTGTAAGCTCAAATAAACTCTTCCTTCTATAAATTTCTTGGGTCAGTGTTTCTATTACAGCAACAGAAAAGTGACTAACACATGTACCCATGTCATGCAATGCCCAAGGAGGTCAGAAGAAGGCATCAAATCCCCTGGAACTGGAGTTACAGACAGTTACTAGCCTCCAAGTAGGTCCTGGGACTCGAACCTGGGTCCTCTGCCATCTCTCCAGTCTCATCCATCCATCTTTTTTTTTTCCTTTCATTTTTTTTTGAGACAGGGCCTCCATGTAGCCCCAGCTGGCCTGGAACTTGCTATGTAGACCAGGCTGGCCTTGAACTCACAGAGAGCCACCTGCCTCTGCCTACCAAGTGAGGCGATTAAAGGCATGTGTCACCATTCCTGGCCTTCATCCATCCATCCATCTTAAACTAAGTCCAGAGAATCCTCAGTGAGGTATCCAGCAATCCTGAAGTAGAAGAAACCATATTCTAGACTAAGGTGCTCTGGGCCAGCTCTCCCTCTGGACCTCTCTAGCTCCTCATACCATTCTTTATCACACCTCCTGTATGGGCTCGCAGGGATCTCCCACGCGCCGCTGGGGTGCGGGTCGCGCACCATGTCTGCTATTCGGGTCCCTGTTTCTCCGAGTTGCTGAGGCTCTCCGCAGCTACTGGGGCTGGCAGCTCTAGAGGACCGCTGTCAGCTGCCCGGGCGGGTTCCATTCCAAACTACCGAGCACTCCCTCGAGGTACGAGATCCACTGGCCACCGGATCACGTGGGGAGGTGCGGGAACCACGAAAGCAGAGTCTTCGCAAGTTGTTTAAGAAGGGACGGCCTCCTCCGGGGAAATGCAGGATTCAGTGATACAGCTTCAGACACAGCTCCTGATGTAACTCCGATTTATTAAGGGGAAACCAGGATATTTATACTGTGGGGGCAGTGGCAAAAGCCTTAGTTGATAGGTGCTTTTAGGATGCCCCATTTACATGTGGTGGTGGGCTTCTGCCAGGCTGCCAGACATTGTCTGATTATCACACAGGAAAACCTGGCAGTTCCTATGCCAGAGGCCATGTATCTGTGACAGCTACTTCAAAGATGAGTCAGGAAGAGAGTAGGGGGGCGCCCTGCTGAGAAAAGGAATCCTTCCATTCATGCCAAGCCGGCATGTGGCTATCCGGACATGGAAAGACTACAACCCAAAACAGCAGGAGTCCCCAACACTCCTGTCCTGCCTGAGCATTCTCCTCACTCCCCCACAGATCCACCCTGCCCAAGGCATCCCCTCTTTCCAGGATTGCTGCCTGCCTCTCTTCTTTTTCTCTGATTCTCTAACCATGAGGCATCCTTTGAAGTCTGTTCTCTCCTGCTCAAGAAAGCCTTTCTCAGTGTCTCCTCATAGTCCCACAAGGTTATGTGTCATGCGTTGAGGACAGGACATTGTCTTTTGGCCCTGTTTCTCCACAGTGCCCATTGCCATGGTGACCACACAGCAGGCCCTCGGTCAATGTCATTCCCAGGCACATTGCATGCTCTTGGGCCTTGTCCCTTCTTGACTGCAGTGTCTGCTGACTCCTCTATTCTGCAGGTCTCACTTCCTCTGAAGCGCGGGCTCCATTTCCCTCCCACACATTGTTCTTCTCAATGTCCCATTTTTCTCTTTTCAAAAGAACTCATTTCCATTACAGCATTCCTCACATGAACTGACGAACATGAACACATGAATGAATGGAACAGCAAATTCGTTAGACGAAAGGAAACAAACACTGGGTAAACATTTACTATGCAGGTGCTGGGGAAATAGAGGTGAACAGAGATCTGCCCTCTAAGAACTAATGGTCTGCTTTATGCTTTCCACATAAGACTGGGTACTGCCAAGGGATGAGGACTCAGATCTGATTCCCCTGTAGGTCTTCATACCAAGCACAGGTGGCCATAAGAAAGCTTTTAGGAGTTGGCAAGATGGGTCAGTGGATAGGGCACTTGCTGCCAAGTTCTATCCCCCAGACCCACATGGTAGAAAGAAGACAGAACCAACTCCCACAGGTTGTTCTCTGAACAACATCCAGGCACATGAATATATGTGTACATACAAACACATACACACACACATACACACAATAGATAAATGCAATTAAAAATATTTTTTAAAAGCAAGCTTTGTAAAATGAGTGCAAGAAGGACTTTAAATTTTTTTTTTTTGAGATAGGGTCTCATGTGTACAGGCCAGCTTCAAACTCTATGTAGCTAAGGATGACCTTGAATTTCTGATCCTCCTGCCTTTACCTCCTCAGTGCTGGGATTACAGGTACAGGCCACACACTCAATTCATGCAGTGCTCAGGATCTAACCCAGGCTTCATGAAGGAAAGGCAAGCACTCTACTGACTTCACCAGTTTGACATTATTCTTTTTTAATTATTTAATAACCATATGATTAGAAGAAGCATTTCATTACAACAGCATTGATATATTCAATAACAATTTCCAAAGCAAAAAATGCATCTCTTTCAAAATTGGCTATAAATTTTTAGGTTCACAGGTGATTTAATACAGTTATACAATATTGTACTCAGTATAAACCCTATAAGACAGAAACTTGAATGAGGTTTTAACCTTTAAAAAATATCTCCACATGCCTGTAGTCCCAGCACTTGGGAGGCAGAGGCAGGCGGATCTCTGTGAGTTCAAGGCCAGCCTGGCCTACATAATGAGTTCCAGGACAGCTGGGGCTACAGGAAGAACCTGTCTCAAAAAAAAAAAAAAAGACCAAAAAAAAAAAGGATCTCCATTTCATTTTATATTTTTATTTATTATTTTATTTTTTTACATGTATTCATGTATTCCCTGAATGTAGGTAAGTGCACCCGTGTCGGGCAATGCCCACAGCAGTCAGAAGAAGCTGTCGGATCCCCTAGGACTGGAGTTACAGTTGTTAGCTGCCATGTGGGTGCTGGGATTCGAACCTGGGTCTTCTGCAAAACGACCAGTGTTCTTAACTGCTGAGCCATCTCTCCAGCCTCTCCATTTCATTTTAAAATATACTGTTTCATACAGAAAAACTCATTTTTAATGCAACTAACACTTGGATCTTTGCACATGCGTTTCTATATATGTCTGATTATTACTAGTCACAGTCAGTTATTTCTGAGATCCTTGGCATCTGAGCATGGCTATAAAGTCATTAGGTAGATTTCAATGATAATGTTTTTCACCTCTACTAATTAACATGAAGCAAATTTTTATGCTTCTTCCTCAAATATAACTCATTTTTTAAATTGATTTTTTTGTGTATATTTCATAGCGAACACCCCAAACAATCTTATTCATCTATATACCCACATCCCAAATGGCACCCTCCCATAGCCTTCCCGACCCCTCACTGGAGCCAAAATACTCTGTCATCCATTACTGTCCACTGTGTTGTCAGCACCCCAGCCATTCCTCACTACTTGTCCATCAGCTGAGTCTAGTCAGCCTATCTAGAGTTCCTTGTTTTAGGA
This sequence comes from Nannospalax galili, assembly GCF_000622305.1. NCBI lineage: Eukaryota > Metazoa > Chordata > Mammalia > Rodentia > Spalacidae > Nannospalax > Nannospalax galili. Next base: position 382,589 of record NW_008355976.1, read on the forward strand.
AGATCAGCTGTTCCTCATCTAGCAGCAATTAGTAGTCAACATTCCTTTAGATAAGATTGGGGTCTGCTGTTCATTTTCCCAGTTCTATACTGGGTTACTATCTGGGAGTCTCTTGGGCCACCCTGGCCAACAACTCAAAGGAAGGTTTCTCCTGTCTAACATTGTTTCTTGTTATGTAGCCTTTAGCTCTAAATATGGACTCTTAAAGAATTATATTGATCACTTTAATCTTTGGTTATACTTTCCTTTTGGTGTTTAAGACCATGTAGTTGGCCCAGATAAACCAATTTATTTTTACTCTTAAGACCGTTTAAGCTGGGCATGGTGGCACACTCATTTAGTCCCAGCACTTGGGAGGCAGAGGCGGGTAGATCTCTGTGAGTGCGAGGCCAACGTGGTCTACACAGTGAGTTCACAGGCTGGCTTCACTTGGAAGCATAGAGGAAATGTTTTATCTGTGTTGACCCTCCTTGTGCTGGATAGCTTTAGTGTCAACTTGACACACCTGGGTTAAGGGAACCTCAATTGGGGAATTACCTACATTGGACTGGCCTGTGGCCATATCTGTGGGGCATCTTCTTGATTACTGAGTGATGTGGGAGGGCCCAGCCCACTGTGGGTGGTGCCACCCCTGGGCAGGTGGGCCTATGTTGTATAAGAAAGGTTAAGCAGGGGCCAGGGAGCAAGCCAGCAAGCAGTCACCCTCCATGGCTTGTGCTCCAGTTTCCTGCCCTGAGTTCCTACCTTGGCTCCCTGATGAACTGTGACCCAGGAGATGTAAGCTGAATAAACCCTTTCCTCCTCAAGTTGGTAGTGGTCAGAGTGTTTTGTCACAGCAATAGAGAAACAAACTAGGACACTCCTCTTTTTTAGACTGGACACTGGTTCAAGTCCATCTGGTGAGATCACCATGGCCTCCTTGATCAAGAGGACAGGTGACTCACCAGTTACAGCAGTTTGATATTATTTTTTAAAAAATATATTTTATGAGCCAGGCGTGGTGGCGCATGCCTGTAGTCCCAGCACTTGGGAGGCAGAGGCAGGCGGATCTCTGTGAGTTCAAGGCCTGCCTGGTCTACACAGTGAGTTCCAGGCCAAATGGGGCTACAGGGAGACCTTGTCTCAAAAAGACGGCTCAGTGGTTCAGAGCACTGGCTGTTCTTGCAGAAGACCGGGTTCAAATCCCAGCATCCACATGGCAGCTAATGGCTGACTCCAGTTCCAGGGGATCTGTCGCCCTCTTCTATCCTCTTCAGGCACTATATGACATGGGTGTACTAACACACCTGTAGGCATAACATTCATACACATAAAATAAAATATACATATTTTATTATTTTTTAAATTTTATGTGTGTGTATTACCCGTATGTATGTAAGTGCACTGTATCACGAAATGCCCATGGAGGTCAGCCCACAGAGGTCAGAAGAGGGGTTGGATCCCCTGGAACTGGAGTTACAGATGGTTATTAACCACCATGTGGCTATTGGGAACTCAACCTGGGTCCTCTGCAAGAGTAGTGCCATCTCTCCAGCCCCCAGTTTGACATTCTTAAGTGGTAGACTCAATTCAGCTAAACCACTTTGCTTTCTTGAGTCTCAAGTTTTCCTTCCTTTTTCCTTCCTTCCTTCCTTCCTTCCTTCCTTCCTTCCTTCCTTCCATCCTTCCTTCTTTCTCTTTTTGAGACTGAGTCTCACTATGTAGACCAGGCTGGCCTTGAACTCACAGAGATCTGCCTGCTCCTGCCTTTTGAGTGCTGGGTTTGACTGTGGAATCTTCCAGACTTCAGTGCTAGAAATGGGTTGACACAGGCATCCATCTCATCCACCTCCTCTACTTCCCACACTGCACCTCTTCTGGGACGTGCCTGGCCCCTGACAGTGGACCCTGGCTGTGCAGATGCTCCTGGTACTTCTCTCTGCCTCCTGCTGTCCCACTGACCTCTCTCTTCTCTGTTCCTTCTTCCTTGAATGGCAAAGGGATCTCTTTGAGTTTGAGGCCAGTCTGGTCTACATCAGTTTCAGGTCAACCAGTGCTCCATAGGGAGACCCTGTCTCAAAACAAACAAACAAACAACCCAAAGAAACAGAAAATCCTGAACCAGTTTTCCTTTTTTTCCTTCCTTCCTTCCTTCCTTCCTTCCTTCCTTCCTTCCTTCCTTCCTTCTTTCTTTTTCTTTCTTTCTGCAAGTATATGAAATTTATTCACTGACTCATATAGAAAGGCACTAGTCCTAAACAGGGCAAGAGAATGAGTTGTAGAGAAATGTCTTGGAGCCTTTGTTCTGTGATCAGCTGGCAAAGGATTCCCAGGGTGAGGGTGAGGACATGAGACTTGAAAATGAAGCCTCTATAGTCATGGAAGATGGTGGCTGGGACAGTCTCCTCTATCCCCTGGCAGGGCCAGCCTTGCTTCCAAAGCTAATGGGACAAGTGAGTAAGCAGCATTAACTGGTCACTGAAGTTCACACCACTCAGTCCCAGCCCTTCCTGGATCCTGGAAACTTCTCTACAGAGTCACAGGTTTCCATCCAGCCTGTGGGCTCTGGATTTATTTCTGGTTGTTGGGACATCTCCATCCTAACCTTGCATTTAATTTTCCAGGCTCTGCTTCATGAAAACACAAAAGAGTAGATAAAATTTCATGGCAGAGTGCTAGGCATGGTGGCGCGTGCCTTTAATCCCAGCACTTGGGAGGCAGAGGCAGGTGGATCTCTGTGAGTTCAAGGTGGCATGATTTACATAGTGAGTTCCAGACCAGCTGGGGCTACAGGGAAACTGTCTCAAAAAGACAAAAAAAAAAAAAAAAAAAAAAAAAAAAAAATCATGACAGAAAGTGCCAGGTCTGGTGAACCTCTTTCGTGGAGTCACCTCAGAGCTGGAAACAGGGTCAAGACATTAAAGAAAATGGAAGCTTGGGGATGGGAAGTCACCTCCCTAAGGTTCCCCCAGAAAGTCAACGATAGGACCAAGGTAAGACCCCAACACTCAATGCCCATTGCACCCAGTTCATGTCATCACCTCCAAAGTCCTTCCCCATCTGGGTCCCCTAATATTAGTCTTCTAGTCCTATCTAGCTACTTCTGGGTTCTCACTGTTCTTCCAACATATAATCACTTTCTCTTGAATGAGTACACTTCTTTGTACGCCCCCTTCTCCCGGTTGTCTACCAAAAGGATTAACTCCTCCTCCGTTCCTCAAAGCCCACTCAAATATTTCCTTCTTGGAACAAGATAGTGTAAATTCAGTTTGTCAGGAGCCCATTCACCTCTGCATTTTCTGCATACGTTAATTTTCACATTAATCACCTTCCTCTATAATTGTCTTAGCCCTCACTAGACTTCATTTTTATCTAGGGCAGGATTTTTTTCTGTTTCGTCTCTTTTTTAGGAGCCTAACAAGATATTTAGCACTCAGCTGACATTCAATGACTATCACCAGCTAATTAGTCACTATGACTTGGTGAACCTGACTGAAGAATTTCAGGGCCGGGAACTGGAAGCTATGGGGAATTTCCAGGAGACCAGAGCTGTCAGGAAGGGTGAGAGGTGAAGGGTTCTGAAGTAGTAATCCTGCAAGAAAAAGCAATAGAGGAGAGACAGCTAGGGACGCTAGCCATAGGACTGAGGTATCCAGAAGGTACAGCTGGGCCCCAGTGGCACAGAAATCATTCGGTCTCTGCCTTCTAGAAGCTTCTAGTCTGCTGGGGAGACAAACAGAAACACAATTTTGTACAGAACTAGACTCCAGTAGTTCACACTTCCCCCCTTCAGTATACCATTTCTGTACTCAGTTCCAGGATACCACCCAACTTGCCTGGCTTTCTACATATCTTTTGAAATTTCTCCATCCATTTGATTTGCTGCTCTCTCAGTTTTCTCAAAAATTTTAATATAGAAGGAAACTATTTTCCATCTATATTCACTCCTGCAGTGAGGTCATCCAGACCTGTAACTTAACAGAACTCCTGAATTAAAATAACTAACCCAGGTCCCACTCTTGATCCACAGACTCATGCCTCAATATCTCTATTTTTTTTTACGGGGAAGTATTTTAGAGACAGAGTCTCCCTGTAGCCCCGGCTGGCCTGGAACTCATTATGTAGACCAGGCTGGCCTTGAACTGACAGGTGCTGAGATCAAAGGTGTGTGCCACCATGTCCAGCCAACACCTCTACTTTAACAGACATTTCAAACTCAACACATCGAGTGTCCCACAAAAAAAGCACCTACAGCTTTTTCAACCTCAGAAAATGGCACCACCAATCTTCCAATTGTTCAGGTCAAAATTTAAGGTTTCTTTCTTCCCTGGATGCTCTAAAATCTACATCCAATCTCTCAGAAAATTTTGTCTCTACCTTCTAAATATATCCAAAATTCAACCACTTCTCACCTACTACTTCTGGATTTTTTTTTATTTTTTAAATTTCATTTGGTAGTTTTATGTGTATGAGTGTATTGCCTGCATGTATCTCTCCAGCCCCATGGATTTACTTTTTAGATTTTAATTAATTTTTTAAAGATTTATTTATTTTGAGTAGGGTTGGGGAGATGGCCCCAGTAGTTGAGATCACTGGCTGCTCTTGCAGAGGACCTCAGTTTAGTTCCTATCATCCATAGTTGGCTTGCAGCCATCCATCCATCCAATTCCAGGGGACCCAGCACCCTTTTCTGACCTCCACAGGCAATGTACCCACAGATGCACTTGCATGTATGCTGGCAATACACTCATATACATAAAATATTTAAAACTTTAAATTAGAAATGTACAAAAATTAAATAAAAATATACATTAAAAAAGCAAAAAAAAAAATAGTGTGTGTGTCTGTATATCAAACTCAGATCATTAGGCTTGGTGGCTAGTGCTTACACTGTGCCATCTTACCAGCTCTTATTTTTAAGAATTTACTCTTGGTTTTGTGAGACAGAGTCAGGGTCTGACTGTGCAGCTCAGGCTGGCCTCAGACTTGGTATATAGCCCAGTCTAACCTTGAATTTTCCATCCTTTTGCCTCAGATTCTTGGGTGTTTGGATTATAGGCCTGGTCTACCACAATTTTGGGGGGTGGTCTTTTTGAGACAGGGTCTTTCTGTAGTCCCAGCTGGCCTGGAACTCACTATGTAGTCCAGGCTCGCCTTGTACTCACAGAGCTCTACCTGCCTCTGCCTCCAGAGTGCTGGGATTAAAGGCATGTGCCACCACACCGGTCCACACAATATTTAAGAAGCAGGGCTGTTAAAGTTAAAAAAAAACAAGAACTTATTGGCAATATAACAGTCACTCTTCACATCAGCCTAGGACAGGCAGAGCGCTGGGCAGATAATGATTCCAGTTAAAGAAAAAACAGTGTAGATAGAAGGATTTGCAGGCCTGGGGAGATGACTCAGAGGTTTAAGTGCTTGCCTTGCTGCAAAAGCTGTGAAGGCCAGAGTTTGGATCCCTAAAACCCACATAAATGCTGGGTGGAAAGACCAACCGGCCTATAATTGTAGCTATGACAGGGACTCCCCAAAGGAAGCAGCTAGCCAGACTAGCCATATCAGCAAGCTCTAGGTTTCACTGAAAGACCCTGCCTCAACGCTATGTGCTCACCTGTACACACACGCACACACACATTTGAACATGTATGCACACACGCACACCACACGCATGAAAAGAAAAAAAAAAAAGATTTACCCAAATCTGTTTGAGAGAAGAGTGGCACTAAGAATGGTTGCTGGACTTGAAAAAGGTCGGAAACACTAAATTGGAAGCAAGAACAGAAGCATCAATAAAAAAATGGAAGAGGTGACCAAGATGACCTCTAAGGGGATCTGGGTCACACCTGAGGGCCAGTTAAGTTTTCCAGAAACAGAAAGTTGTGCCTACGGCTGACTAGTTCCTCAAGTCTGTCCTAAGGATTTTCAATGCCCATGTTCATAGATTTATTCCTGGCTTGTAGCAGAGCCTGGAACAGATAAGAAACTCCACTTTTGTCCAAAGCATATATAAACGAACAATTAAGGCCGGGTGTGGTACACACATATAATCCCTGAACTCAGAAGGCAGAGAAAGGAGGTTTCTGTAAATTCGAGGCCAACCTGGTTTACAAAGAGAATTCCAGGCCAGCCAGAGTTATAGAGCGAAATCCTGACCCCGTATATGCTCAGTGTGAAACCTGTAATCTCAGGGATGGGGAGGCTGAGGCAGGAGAATCTTACATGTGAAGCCAGTCAGGTCTAAGAAAGTTCCCAGCCTGAGCATATAGAAAAAAAATTAAAATGATGTAGTTCAGTGACAGAGGGCTTGCCTAACATTGTCAAGGACCTGGGTTTGATCCCTAACACTGCAAAAAGAAAAAAAGAATGAATGTGCTCAAAGGGGAAACTGAGTCTGAGAGAATAGATAGGAATGGTAGAAACAGATTTTCCAGAGACGCTGACAGCAGGAAGGGATTAAAAGAACCCTGACAGGGAGGCCAATCTGAAGCATCCCACCGGCTGAGATTTAAGGTGCGGCCAATAGGTAGGCCTGGCAAATTAATTTCCTTCCGCACCTAGTTCGTTACTAAGGTGTGCGTCACTTCCGGTTTGTGGGCCTGAGCGGGAAAACAAAAGGAGACAAAGGACGCATGCGTTGAGTGAGTCCGGATTCTGGTGGGTTCTTCCGCTCCGGCCTGGAGAAGCGCTTCCGGGTCGCCGCCGGCTGCCGGCTCCGGGCGCGGTAAGTACGGAAGCGAAGCTGCAGCCAGCTCCTTCTTCTTGCTTCCCACCTCCAGAAAACCCCAGTTGCTCCGACTCGCCTCCTCTGGAGCTTTACATCCCGCTCCTTCACCCTTAAGGAGCTCCTGCTTATTGGCCGCTTCCTAGAGGCTAAGCCCCGCCCCTCGCGCAGACCCGTCAGTCATTGGTTTCACTTCCTGTCACCCAGCAGTTCTTCCAGTTAATTGGCTTTGCCCAGCCCGCGCTCATTTTGGGCTGAGCTACCCTATAAGGACTAGAGCCTGTCCGAGACCGACCCCTGCTTCCTTCCTGTTGGCAGAGTGCCCGCTCATTACCATAATGAGCCAGGAATGGGCGGGGGTGGGGAGGGCAATAGGACGCTGGCTCTCCGGCCTGTCAGGATTTTGGGGATGAGGGTGGCCACCGTCGTACCTGTGCTCACGGGCCGGGGAGCCTTGTTCCCGGGAATGGCAGCGGCTAGTCCTGGGTCAGTCGAATAAATTGGAACAAAAGCAAGGGAGGCGATACAGATCCTGTTTATTTCTGTGCTCTTCCTTCAGTGCTGAGCCTGGATCCCGTCCCTCTGAGGAGTTATAAGCCCGGCTCCTTAATGCAGCCTACTCAAGTCTCTGCCTCTTGCAGATTCTATGAACTGATTGGTTTTATTTATTTATTTTTGTTTTCTGAGAAGGGGTCTCACTACCTAGCTCTCAGTGGCCTGGAATTCACAGATACCTTCCTGTCTCTGCCAGATGCTGGGATTAAAGGCAGGCGCCACCACATCCAGCAACTGATGGGTTTTAATTCAAATTCTTAGTGACCTTCCTGTTCAGCAGCCTCAGTGCCCAGAGTTGATTTTACTTGTTTTCTTGCTGCTAATACATCCATTCACTCTTCCATTTATTTGTGCCTCTTGAAACATCCATCCGTGCATGCATGAATGCCATGCAGTTTTGACTGTGGTCCCTGAGAGAGGTGTTTAGTATCCAAAATATTTTTGCCCTGGGTGTGTGTGGTATGGATCATCAAGCAACAAAAATGTTTTAGGGTGGGGGGGAGAAGATAATTTTAGTAAATCTCTGTTAATTTCATATAATGATAATGCCAGCCTCCATCTCTGGCTCCCAGTCTCTTCTCTTTGATCAGTCTGCAGCTTTATCCATTATTTTAATTATCAGAAACTTTGAGGGTGATATAATTGTTATTATCCCCATTTTACAGATGAGGAAACTGAGGCCCAGAGAGGTTAAGTGTACTGGCCAAAGTCAAACAGCTAGTAAGTGGTGGAGCCAGGACTCAAACTCAGGTCTGTCTGATTTTAAGATGGAATGGCTGCTTCTCTGCTACCTCCCTCTCTGCCCCATTCCTAAATCAAATTACAACCAAATTTAAAACAAAACAAAGCATTTACTTGGACCCTTTCTCTCAGTCTAGGAGCCATGTCCACCTTGTTCCCCTCACTCTTCCCCCGGGTGACTGAGACACTGTGGTTTAATCTGGATCGACCCTGTGTGGAGGAGACAGAGCTGCAGCAGCAGGAGCAGCAACATCAGGCCTGGGTGAGTGAGGACCAGGGACTGAGATGTACCCTCCTTGAGCTATGACCCAGCCTTATCCTAGAGACCTGCCCCAGAAAACCATTTTGCTGTGGGTTGGGAGTAGTCAGACTGGGAGCTTGGGGGCTAAGGTACTCACTTTGTGGTGTCCTAACTTGCTGAGGCACCATAAGACTTATGGGCTAGATTAGAGGCCAGACTCCTAACAGCCTAAGCTTTTTTCTAAAAATCTCAGGAATTAATCATTTTAGCTACTTACTGAGAACCTAGAAGATGCCATGTTCCAGGCTGTCTTTGACTTCCACCTTGCCCCAATTATATGAAGAAACTGAGGCCAAGAGATGAAAGTATTACCATCAACTTTATAAGGAGCAGACACCAGGAGAAAAAGGGATTGGATCTTCCTGAGAACTGGGGGGAAGCTTCTAACATTTGGGGGGATCTTTTAAGGGGTAAAGTAAGCCAGTCTCATGCCCCTGACCTGCTTGCTTGGGCCTTGGCCCTGCTTTTCCCCATACTGCTCTGCCCACAGCTCCAAAGCATTGCAGAGAAAGACAACAACCTGGTACCTATTGGCAAGCCAGCCTCAGAGGTGAGTGGCCCCAGTGGGTGGGGCCTGTTGAGGCCCAGTGGACCAAGGCTTCATTTTAATTTTGAATGATTTTGCTTCTGACTCAGAGCAATTCTGGTTCTCAGTCTGGGTTGAGACCAGAAAGGAGAACTTGAGGGGGTAGGCACTGGGCCTAGCACTAAGGTCCTACACATAGCCACCTGCCAGACTCTAGGTGGGCAGGGTCGGGAAGAGGGAGGCTTCAAGCGGGCCAGTGCTTGACCTGATCCAAGTAGTCTTGAAGGGTCTACAGGCTCTCCCTTGCCCCCCCAGCACTATGACGATGAGGAAGAGGAGGATGATGAAGACGATGAGGACAGTGAAGAGGATTCAGAGGATGATGAGGACATGCAGGACATGGATGAGATGAATGATTATAATGAGTCACCTGATGATGGAGAGGTCAATGAGGTAGGCGGGGTGTAGGGGAGTGCCTTTGTTCCCGGGCTCCTGCCCCTGATTTAATTGATGGCCAAGGGATGCAGAAACCCTGGCTCCACCCAGGGGCAGGAACTGGGCTGAGGCTGGCTGAGGCCCCTCCCCACCCACACCCAGCCTCCTCTTCAGGTGGACATGGAAGGCAACGAACAGGATCAGGACCAGTGGATGATCTAGGTAGACAAGGCAGGGTGGCCTCAGGGTGATTCCAGGCCACTCCGACCTACCTTGTATCCACAGCCTCAGCCCCTCAGCCCTCAAAACCTGCTTGCAGCTGCAGTACCTAAAGCTTTCCCTTAGGTACTTCCTCAGCAGCTGCCAGGACATGGTCTCCTTGGGCCCTTCCAGGCCGTTGGTCTTCCCTTGACTCCCTAGAGCCTGAGTCCACCCCACCTTCCTGGCCAGTACCTCATTCCTTGGTTGCCAGGTTTGGTCCCTTTTTAACCCTCTTTAATAAAGACATAGGACTGATTCTTTTCCCCAATGTCTATTCCCTGTTTGTTGGTGGGTCCAGAAGAGTCCAGCATCTTCGCTTAGGCTGTGGGAAGGGGGCACTCAAGGGATGTCTAGCAAACCTAATGGGCTAGGTGGGCCAGGACTAGAGATCTGGGCCCAGGCTCCTGTGATAGATAGTTCTGTGACCCAGCTTGTACCCAGATGCTCCTTCAGGGATTCTCATTGTCTTCAACTTCCTCTGATCCCATCCGGAATGGCATGCACTAGGGATGAAGCTCAGAGCCAAGGGCCTTAGTATTAAGAAAGGAGACTGAATCTCAGAGGAGGGAAGGACTCTGGTGGAGTTAGAAATCCCTAACAGAGCTGGGTTGAGAGCTCAGACCTCTTGCCTGCTAGTCCCTGGCTTTCTAGGAGTGGAACCTTGTGGGAACAAGTAGCCTGATAGAATTTGACACTTTGGATCAGTATGAAGGCCGGAGGGGGGCAAAGTTGGGAAGAAGGCCTCCCTAGCCCTGAGCCCAGCATGTGTTAGACCCTAAACAGGAATGAAAGGGGAATGTTCTGAGGTCCTTGCTTGGGTAGGGCTGGGGTACATCAGTAAATACCACAGGTTCTAGACCTCAGCCAGGTCCAGCATAAGTGAGCTGAGCTATACCATCTTTGATGGCGGGGAAGTCTGGGAGGCTGGTGTGATGGAGGCGGCAGCGATAGCGGCCACAGCTCTTGGCATATTGTAAGAAGCGGGGTGCACCAGGAAAAAGCACATGGTCAGCCAACACAGTGGCACCAGCTGGCAGCAGCACATGAGCCTCCAGTAGCTGCAGGTCCCGCAGGTAATACCGGGGTCGATGTGCCAGGAGCACCAGGTCTGCCTGACTCAGCTGGTGCTGGGATCGTAGGTGTGGGATCACCTCCTCCGAGCTGCCTGTGATGAGCTCCACCTGTAGGGGAAGGAGGAGCTGGGGGTGAGGGTGGGAAGGATTGCCTTCCCACTCTAGACCCCACCAGGATCTGACTCATTCACCCCAGGCACTGGTCTAGGTCCCCACAAGCATCTCACATTTCCTCTGGCCTCAGAACTCCAGAGGTCAGGATCAGTATTGTGATTTCCATTTTGTGCCTAGGAAGAAGCTGAGATTGAAAGGATGTGTGCTTCGCCTGAGGTCACACAACTAACAGAAGTAAGATTTGGACTCAGGTTTGCTGGGCTGTAGTGAGCTTGCTCTGAGGTAATGCTTTTGTAACCCAGCAGGAAATACATACAGATGACTTGGGACTAGGAGGTAGGAGCTACAGGCCCTCCAAGATACCAGCTGCCTGAGTGGAACTGCTTCCTCTTCCTTGGATGGGAGTCCCTCACAAAGGAGGCCTGGCTAGACCAACTTATGTGATGGCAAACGAGATCAGCTTTGGGGAGATAGGGAGGCTGACCGTTCTCTCGTCAAAGCCAGCCAGTCGGATGAGTTTTTCAGCCACTGCTGCTGTGCGTGGGTCCCACTCCACCGTGAGAAGGCGACTCCCAGGGGGTAAAGCACGGGCAATAAACAGTGTAGAGTATCCGCAGAAGGTGCCCAACTCCAGCACACAAACAGGGGCTTTCTCCTCCACCAGCCGCATCAGAATCTGACCTACGGGGCAAGACAGCTATTGTAGAAGGCATGTGAGATGGATGCCAGGCCCCTGATAAAAAGAAATCTTAGTCAGGCATGGTGATGCATGCTTTTAATCCCAGCACTTGGGAGTCAAAGGTGGGTTGAGCTCTCAGAATTCAAAGCCAGCCTGGTCTACATAGTTCTGCAGGCCAGCCACAGCTACATATGAGACCCTGTCTCAAAAAGAAAAAAAAATGTCAAAAAGATCTCAGATGTCCCCCTTCTTCCCTGTAGCTCCCAACCAGCTGGAGTCTCACTTCTAGGGGTTAGAGTGCCAGCTGCTCCATTGGCCCCTGCCTCCCCAAGTCTAGACTTCACATCAGCCATGACAAAACTCCTTAAAAATCTTACCCCGTCAATCCCTGTGATTCTAAAAGCCAGTAGGACTGAACTTGGGATCCTCAGCCTAGCATTTGGGGCCTCCTTAGACTGCATCTTGTCCTACCTTTTTCCAGTCTCAGCTCTCAGCTCTTCTCACCTATAGCCTATATCCAGGCCAACAGCAACCATGCCCAGGATCAACTATGCTGTGCTATTCCTTCATGTTGCATTTATATATGGGGCTGACTTTGCCCCTCCCCACCCCCATCCTCCTGGCCAACTTGAAACCACTCCTAGGCTCAGTTCAAATGTTCTTTCCTCTCTGAGGGCCCAGCCAAAAACAACCACCCCATTTTCCAGGTCTCTAAGGCTTTCTGTTTCATCCCCTCGGCTTCCCCCTTATCCTAAGACTTAGAAGCAAAATTCAGGAGGCAGACAGCTCTCCTGAATTGGATGTGGAAGCCTCTATGGTAGAAAAGAGACTTGGACACAAATAATTACAAAGCTCTGAGTTATGATTATTCCCTGTGTATTATGCTGTGTTTGAGGCCAGCATTTGTGGCTGGTTCACCTCTGTGACCTGTACCTCCTTCCTCACCACCTGGTACAAAAGAGTGGCAATAAATGTCTGCTGGATGATTGAATGATTTAGTCCAGGCTCCTCATTTCCAGATGAGAAAAAAAGAGACCCTGACACAACCACAAAGCTGCCCAATTCACCTTCATCATCTTGGGGTTACTTGTGAAACAGAGGCTTGAGAAAGGAACTCTGACCTTTAACAGGTCCCATGTGGCCCAGGTACTCAAAGCAGCTGCTCCAGTGGTCTAGGGTAGTGAGGATGTGACCAGGGTCCCCAGACAGGGCATGGGTGAGCACATAGCTGAAGGCCCGCTCCTCAATGCGCAGTCCTGACAGGCAGTCTCTGAAGCTCCTCAGCAAGACTGTGCGCACCAGCAGTCGGAAGTGGTGCCGATATCTCACCAACATTGTCACCACGAGTGGCAGGAATGCCAGTGCGATGGCAGGGGACATTGTCCCTACTTGGGTCCTGGGGTAGAGGGAGGTTGGGAGGGAAAGCCATACTTATCATTTGCCTGTCATTTGTGCAGCCTTTACCAGTGGCAATTACTATGCCCATATTCTACAAACCATGCCTAAGAAAGGCTGTCTTCTGCCCAGAGTCACACAACAGAACTGGGACTAGAATCCAGGTGGTTGGGATCCAAGCCTGTGCACTTTCAAGGACTACACAGTGCCCATGTTCGGCATCCAGCCACAAACTACGTCTTTCTAGTCCTGGTCTGTGGGTCTCTTTCAGACTGCTCCCTGAGCCCACCCATTTTTTTTCCTCTTTAACATCACCCTTCTTCAGCACCTCTTTCATCAGTTCCTCCTGGGATATCTTTCTTCCCATCACCCTCCACCTGCCTGGTCTCCTCTGACCCATTACTGTGTAGCAAAAGAGAAAAGCTTTGTAGTCAAAGCCCTTCCCACTGTCACTGTGCTCTGCCTCAGTAAAAGGCAAACAGGATGCTTGGTATGTTGGTACACATCTGTAATCCCAGCATTAAGATGAAGCAAGAGGATATCAAGTTTGAAGTCAACTTGGGTTACGTTTGAGACCCCGTCTCAAAAACAGACGCACACCCTCTACCATGTTAGGCTGGGATGCTTTTTTTCTACCCAGGACTCCCCTCTCTGCTCTACCCTGGACGCATGAGTCCTCCTTAATTCTATTTTTTTTTCCAGTCCTATCTCCCTTCTTTAATACTTCCCTCCACCCCATACTCTCTCAGAACTTTATGAGTGCATACATGCACACAACACACCCCATACAGTATCTTTCCACTTGGCTTTCTTCTCCAGGACCCCTTATAGGGAATAGCCCTTTTTTCATCCATCCTCTCACTCCAGATCTGACTGTGGTCCAGGCCTCTGTTGGAGGGGGAAGTTTATGCTAAAACAGAGTGTATTCGTGAATGTGAAGAGGTGAGTGATGTGGGGCATGAACTGGTGTGCTGGGGAACCCACACGGCCCTGCTTACCTGGGCTGAATGCTCCTAGTGATGACCAGAGCACCAAAATGGGAAGTCCTTGAGAAGAATAACCCGAGGGAGGAAGCTGGACCTGCTGTCAATTATTGATGTTGAGGCTGTTACCTGAGACCTGCAGTTCAAGTTACCAGAACCAAGAGCAAACCCCAGCTGCCTCCTATTCTTCAGGAACCTTTGAGAAACCTAACAGAACTCTAGGGTCTTGATCTGAAGGATTAGAAAAATGGTACTTAGCCGGGCATGGTGGCGCATGACTTTAATCCCAGCACTTAAGAGAGGCAGAGGCAGGCGGATCTCTGTGAGTTGAGGGCCAGCCTGGTCTACACAGTTCCAGGACGACTGGGGCTACAGGGAGACCCTGTCTCAAAAAGACCGAAAAAAAAAGTTACTAGGTCCGCTAACTTCAACCCCTTGGGATCAGGACATGGAGCATGGTGGAAGCCAAAATGATTGAGACTAATTTACTCAGTTCAAAATTCAAGCTTTCTCTATGGTGTTAGGGCATAGGCCACTAAGAAGTCGGAATCTGGGGACTCCTCCAAGAGACTCCATTCAGCAGAAGAGGTTAACTCAAAAACAAGAACAGAATTGTGATTACCAGATTAGAGGTTTTACAATTGGAAGGACTTTTGTTTTCTGATCAGCTGCTTATCCAAATATACTGGGTGGCACATTGTAGACAGTAAAATGTGTTAACGAATGAATGATACTGGATTAAGCAAAGAGCTGGAGGTGCTCAGAGAATGGGACCAGAAAGGCAAAAACGAAGATGAGGTTTGTACTGAGTCTCGGAAACTAGTAACAACCTGATGAGATCAAGTGTGCTACCTGCCTGTGAAACTGCCAAATAGTGTGGGGAGATAGCACAGTGGCTAAAGGTGCCACTACACGCTGTCAGGCCTGACCACTTGAGCTCAATCCCCAGGACCCACAAAGCAAGCCAAGGAGAAAACCAAATCCTGAAAGTTGTCCTCGGACTCACCTATACACACAGGCACTCAAAATAGAAATACAATTTTGCCAGGTGTGGTGTTTCATTCCCACGCCTTTAATCCCACCACTGGAAGGAGAGGCAGGCAGAGCTGTGAGCTGGAGGTAGCCTGGTGTAATAGTGACTTCCAGGCCAGCTGGGCTGCACAAAAACAGCTACTGCCACGTATTCCCCCGGCTCCCCGCCCCCACCCAGGGTATTGCTCCCTCGCGTGCACATGCAGAGTTTATTCAGGCCCGACCGGGGGCTTCGGGCCACGTGACCAGGTCAGATGAGCACTCGGGCCAGGCAGCGGCGAAATCACGTGGCCCGCCCCCCTTGGGCCCCGGGTCACGTGATCCATGGCCATCTCGTAGGGTGCACCTTCCCATTGGCTGGTGGCGGTCACGCGGTAGGGGCGGGACCGGAAGTCGGGGCTCGAGCCCCAAGCGACTCTGGGACAGGGTCGCCGGGGGAGGAAGGCCGCGGCGGGTCATGTGACCGGAAGGGCTCCTGACGGACGCCGTCCCTCCTCGGCGCCGCCTGAGCGCCCGGCCCGACCCCGGCCATGGGGTGCTGCTACAGCAGCGAGAATGAGGACTCGGACCAGGTGCGGCGGCACAGGCGAGGTTGGGACGGAGGGCCTTGGCCCGGGGACCTGGGGCCCAGAAAAGACCCCGCAGAGGGGAAGCCGGACTGCAGGGCTCACTGAGTACGGAGGCCTTGAGGGGACAGACTACAGAGAGGACGCCGAGCCGGCCTCCTACCCCTGTACAAGAGCCAGGTGTTAACACTCCCAGCCTGTGGTAACGCCGCCTGTCTGACTAGGCCCTTGCCCTTCCACCTTCCCGGACCCTCGTCCTTTTACAGCTCCTAGGATTCTCAGCCTGGGTGCCTGGGAAGCACTGCTTTTCCCAGATTCCGTGGGCTTTGTGAACCCATTGTAGAGATGGGTAAGCTGAGGCCCTGAGTTAGTCACCCGGGATAAATGAGAAATTTGTTAATCTTTTGTTACTAGTGTTGGAGAAGTAATGTCACTGCTGGTCTGGTATCAGAGGAGGCTTCTAGAAGTTTAGGGGTATTTGAGTTGGCCAGTGAAGAAATCAGTAGGTACAGTGAGGACATGGAGATTCTGGGGAAGCAGTAAGTCGAGTTTACCTTTGGCTGATTTAGGCGAGAAAAGATCACGGTGTGGGGAGCTTATTGTTTCTGAGTTTGGCCTGCCTCAGGGCAGGTCCTGTCTGGTGCCTGAAGTCCTCCAACTAGAGAGTGCCTGTGTGGAGAAGGCTGTAGATCTGATTCCTGGGAGAGACTGTCCAGCTTCCCTTGGTTCAGTCTCATTCTCCACACTGCCCTGCCTGGCCACCTTTGAGAACCTTTGCAAGCAGGAGCCTCCTGCCCCCAGCACACCTTTATAACTGCCTCAAGGTCTGGGTTCTACCTTTCCACACACAGGACACAGAGAAAGGATAGCCATTCTAGTGGGGGATGTAGCCACCGAAATAGACTGTATGACTTTACTTGGGGAGTCCTTCTTTCCCCCGTGACAGTACTTTGGGTTAGGAACTAAGTTCAGGAAATGTTACTTGGATGGTAAAAAGAGCTGATCCTGATGCTCAGTGAACACAAATTCTCGTCGGGCACACCTCGTGGCCAGTGTCTCCCATTTCATCCAGAGACAGCAGCAAAACAGCCACCCACAGAACAACAAAGGGGTTAGCAACAGTCCAGCCTGACTGGGACTCACACGGAGAGCTGTGCCCTGGAGGGAAACTGTCCCTTCAAGCATGTGGTCAAGATGAGGAGGCAGGGTTAATATGAGAAAGGAGAGCAGCTTCTATGTGGGGGAGCTAGGCTTCTCCCCTAAATTTCCACCTTCCCCTTGATGGGCTCTCATTTCTAGTTTGGTTTTTAATTTTGAGACAAGGTCTCATATCTCAGACTTGCTATGTAGCTGAGGATATCCTTGAATTTCTGATCGTCCTCCTTCCACCTGAGTGCTGGGATTACAGGTATGTGCCCCCATGCTCAGTTTTATGCAGTGGTGGTGATTAAACCCAGGGCTGTGTGCATTCTAGGTAAGCACTCTATGACTGAACTACCTCCCCATCCCTCTTTCAATTTTTGAGCAGTCCCATCCTGTCCTTACCGGTCATTTTATTAAATAAGGCCATTTGTGTCAGCTTACACCTAACACTCTGGAGGCCGAGGTAGGAGAGCTGTTTGTGGCCAACCTGGCTACATAGTAAGTTCAGCACTGGCATTGGGCTACAGAGTGAGACTGTCTCCAAGAAAAAGAAGAAAGGTCCACACATTACATTTGGTCCTTATTTGATTCTTGCCAGTCACCTCAGTATGAGTTAGATCTGTTTAGTGGTGAGGGAAAAGTTCAGAGATCTAAAATGATTTAGCCAGCCTGAGAAGCAGTTGCCAAGGTCGTGTTCTAACATCAAGCCATGCTTTATTTGGCCAGGCTGTCAGGGTCAGGTATGGGCAGGCCCCATGGGTCTGTGCTAAAGTAAATAGTCTAACCTTGACTGAGGTTGTATTGGCTCCGGGGGCAATCCTTGATGTGACAAACCTCCCCTGTGTTCCACTCATGCTTTGGGTATGGGGTTATCTGTCCTCGTAGTGGGATTGCAAGGCCTCTTCAGGGAATCAGGAAAACCACCTTGTTCTTGAACCCCTGAACAGGGAGAAACCACTCTGTCCTGGAGGAAGATCTGTCAGGAGTGGGGCTGGGGAAACACAGACCTAAGAAGCAGTGTGGGCCTCATTCTGAGCTGTCCTTAGAGATATTTCCAACTTTGGCAAGCTTTTCACCTGTTAATAGTGAGGAAGGGGGAAGACAGGCTGTCAGGGAATGGAGAGGTGATGGGGCAGGAGGCTACAGCTGCTTTCTCATACAATGGTGACCTAGATCAAATGGCCTGGTGACACTTGGGCAATCTGGGCCTGAAGAGGAAGAACAAGGTGAAAGGCTGGGCTTGATTGAGGTGGGGCAGGCAAGGCAGGAGGAAGTAGCCCTTTGCAGGGAGAGTTGTGGGCTGGAAGCTAGCTCCTGCTACAGGGAATGCCAAATAGACCCGCCTGGAGGGGCGTACTGAGTGGAGTAGGTGAGTTATCAATTAGCCAGGATTCACCCCATGCCATCTGGGCTTGTCCTGAGCTCTTCATGGTTTGAATAGACACCCAAGCGGTCTGCTTAACCAGTTTGCAGCTGACACAAAGCCAGCAAGGATTTGCAGCTGATGGGCTGAAGACAGTGTTGGGGCCAGAAAGCAGTAGATTAGAACAAGGGCCTGAGAAACAAAATCATTAACAGGACTAGGGAGACAGCTGGTCCTAGATCAGTTCTGGGGGTTGTGTAGCAGGGCTGCTGAAGACTAAAAAGGCTGAATTGGGAGAGTGACTAGGTGAGAAGGAAAAGTTACACTGTTATCTCAGGTCAGTATGTACCAGGTACCAGGCCAGAGCACAGGAGGGTGAATACCCAAGAGGAGAAAGGACCTGCCCTGAAGAAAAAGTACCTAGCACACACCTGCAATCCCAGCACTTGGTAGGTAGAAGCGGGAGAATGGCAAGTTTGAGGCCAGCAGGGAAGGGCTTTGTCCAGGGGATCAGGAAGGCTGTTCTTTGGTTTCTGACATGCACTGATTTCTCCTTGACTTTTTTTTTTTTTTTTTTCTTTCAATTTTTTTGAGACTGGGTTTCCCTGTAGTCCCAGCTTGCTGTGGTTTTTGACATGCCCTTATTTTTCCTTTCTTTTTTTTTTTTTTTTTTCCTTCAATCTTTTTGAGACTGGGTTTCCCTGTAGTCCCAGCTGCCCTGGAACTCATTATGTAGACCAGGCTGGCTCTGAACTCACAGAGATCTGCCTGCCTCTGCCTCCTGAGTGCTGGGAATACCACCATGCCTGGCTTCCTTGACCCTTATTTTGGTGTTTTCCCATCTCCTCTAACTTCTAGTCTCCCAATATCCTTTGTCCAGCAGGTGCCCAACAGGTTCTCTGAAGCTCCAAGGCTGTTGTTGAATGCCTACTCTGTTCTTTTAATTTTTTCAGGTTCTCTAAGTTTATCCTAGATCACCAGTTGTGCTGAGGTGCCGAGGGGCAGGCAGAGACTGAAGGTTGTCTGACTTCCTATCCAGTTAGGCACTTGGGATAATCTTTATAAAAATAGTTTTAGTAGTTGAAGATCAAGCTGGACTGAGAAGAGAATCTCTCAAGGAAAGGAAGGTTGGACTTAGATACTGGGCTGACTTCTCTGATGGCCCCTCTAGGACCGGGAGGAGCGGAAGCTGCTGCTGGACCCTAGTAGCACCCCTACCAAAGCCCTCAACGGAGCGGAGCCCAACTGCTACAGCTTGCCTTCAGCTCGCACAGATGAGCAAGCCCTACTCTCCTCCATCCTCGCCAAGACAGCTAGGTGAGTGTCACAGGACCAGGCCAGAGGCAGAGGCATTCTGGGGCATGGGGAATGGGACATGGTCACTGGGGAAAGGTGTCTCTGGGGCTGCCCTGCTCCAGTGGGCATGCAGGGGCATTGGTGTCAGAGAGCCCTGGAATTGGCACCTGGCACTGAGTCCTGTTTGTCCCTCTCTGAAGCCCCTGTCATGTCTTCTCTGTCTCTTCTCTTCAAAGCAACATCATCGATGTGTCTGCTGCAGACTCCCAGGGCATGGAGCAACATGAGTACATGGACAGGGCAAGGCAGTACAGGTGAGCTCAGGGCCAGCCAGGCCCTGCCTCTTCCCTTCACCCTTTTCAGTTTTGGCGTCTGGTCCCCAATCCAGGCTCTTTCCTTGGGTGCAGCCCAGAAGACTGGTAACAAATCACTTAGGCAACTCAGGTCAGCCCTGTTTGCCCTATGTATTCAGTCAAAGGTTCTCAGAGTGAGTTTGAGATGAAATGTACCCTGTTACCATGCTCCTTTGGCCTAAGGGAGTAAGGCTTGCCTGGGTTGGACAGGGCAGGGCACGGCACAACAAATTGTAGCCTAATTAACTCTTCCCTGTCCCCTCCCTCTTGGCCAGCACCCGCTTGGCTGTACTTAGCAGCAGCCTGACCCATTGGAAGAAACTGCCACCGCTGCCCTCTCTGACCAGCCAGCCCCACCAAGTGCTGGCCAGCGAGCCCATCCCCTTCTCTGACTTGCAGCAGGTGAGCAACCCCTGGCCTGTACCTTTCCCACACTGTCTACAGTATAGCAGGGTTTACTACCCTACCTCAGAAGAGGGAGGGCGCTTGGCACTTGGTGCATCCAGCTTTTTCCCGCCTTGCTTTCTTAGTTTTTACAATCTCCCCATAGTCCTTTACTGTAACCTTTATTCTCCCCACATCTGCCCTTGATCTTTCTTTTTGAAACAAGATCTCCCTGTAGCCCCAGCTGACTTACTGGCCTAGAGCTCACTATGTAGACTACCAGGTTGGCCTGGATCTCACAGAGATCTGCTTGTCTCTGCCTCATGAATGCTGGGATTAAAGGCAAGCGCCACCGTGATACCTGGCCCGCCTTTGCTTTTTTAAGGTTTTTACTATTTTTAATTATGTATAACACATGTATGTGGGTCCCCATGGAGGCTAGGGGCTTCAGACCTCCCTGGAGCTAGAGTTAACAGCAGTTGTGAGCTGCCTGACGTGGGTGCTAAGTACTGAGGTCGGGTCCTATGTAGGAGCAGTACTTGCTCCTAACTTCTGAGCCATCTCTCCAGCCCCATGTTGTCTTATTTACCCACTTCCCTTCTTCCCTCTCTCCTCTTTCTCGCTCTCATCCTTCCAGAGAACCCAGGGCTTTTTGCATGCTAGGCAAGTCCTCTACTCTGGCTTTGAACTCAGAGATCCACCTGCCTCCCAAGTGCTGGGATTAAAGGTGTGTGCCACCACACCTGGCCTAGCCCTTCGTTTTTTGAAATAAGGTCTCAATATTATAGCCCGGGCTGGGCTTGAATTTGTGACCCTCCTGCCTTAGCCTTCTAAGTGGTGGGATTATAGGCAAATACCATCACACCGGGTTCTCTTTGGCTTACTGTCCTCCATCATTCCTTCTCTCCTTTGTTGCCATCCCTACCACCACTTTCCCAATTCTCCCTCTCACATGTCTTCTCTCCTCCCTGTCCCTCTGTCTCAGGTATCCAGGATAGCTGCTTATGCTTACAGTGCACTTTCTCAGATCCGTGTGGACGCAAAAGAGGAGCTGGTTGTACAGTTTGGGATTCCATGAAGAGAGGGGTTCTTGGACAGCTCTTCTCTCCTCTTCACCCCGTCTCCACCCCTCCTCTCCTGGCCCCCAGGCTCACTGCGGCTTATACAGTACCTAACCTGCTACTAATCACAGAGAAGAATGTGGAGGAGGAGGAGAAGAAGAGTGAGGCTAGAAGCCTGAGCAAGTGAGGACTGAGCAAGGGAGGGCAGAACCAACCAGGACTGGCCTTCAAAGCCCTGGCCAGGGTGAGGTTGGGGCCAAGAGAACAGGTCCTGGCAGATCTTCACAGTCATTAGGAAGATGGAGATGCCACTGTAGGGGTGAACACCGGGGGACCTGGAGGATCCCCTTCCCACCCTTTCTCTTGGCCTCCGCAATTCACTCTCGTCCCCTTCCCTGACTTGGTGCTCACATGCACCTTACTAGGGATTGTGACCAGGGTCTAGATGAGCTTGAATCTGAATTGAGTTTGCATTTCTAGCACCCTGGGTTTTTACATGTTTGGTCTTTTTGTTTTTGTTTGTCACCCCTCGATAAAGAAAGTATATTCATCTGTGTGTTGGTTCACCCCCTTGTCCTGCCCACCACTTTACTGTTGCCTTGTGACTACTCCAGTCTGTGAGGAGTGAGATGTGGGAAGGGGGTATCTTTAGGGGTATTACAGACAAATCAAAGTGCAGGATTCCCAGATCTTAGCTGACACCTTGGGATAACCTCTACTAGATAAGACTGTTCATGTCTGTTTTCCAGTGATGGGAACACTTGTCAGAGCTATGCAGATTTGAATCTTGGGCAACTGTGATTGTTGGGGATCCAGCCTCAGGCTCAGTGGAATTACTGTCAGCCCCTGGGGATAGGAGGAGCCAAACTCTGCTGATCATTTTTTTTAGCAAATGAAATCTTAAGCAGAATCCCAGCCTAAGAGTAAATTTACTTGGCTCAGGGCTGGAGAAATAGTTCAGCAGTTAAGAGCACTTGCTGCTTTTGCTGAGGACCCAGTTTCTGTTCCCAGCACCCACGTATATCAGATGTGTCTCAGCTATCTGTAGCTTCAGTTCTAGGAGATCCAATACCCCCTTCTAGTCTCCAAAGGCACCAAGTACACATGTGGTACACATACATGCATCCAAGCAAACACTTATATACAAAATAATCCTCTTAAAAACAGTGCACGTGCCCATGGACACACATGCACACACACACAAGAACTGCTCTGACTGACGATCAGAGCTATCTTCTGGGCCTACCCATGGAGGTTGTAGGAAGCTCCATGGACTTTGGCACTCTGAAGAATTTGGGCCAGGCACAGTGGCTCATGCCTATAACAGCAACTCTAGAAACTGAGACGAGGATTGCCACAAGTTCAAGGCCAGTCTCGGTTACAGATTGAGAACTTGTTTCAAAAAACATAATTTGGAAATTGCTAATCTACGCTAGTTCCATATCTGTAAGATGAAGAGTACAGAGGGGGCCCAGAGAGGATAGAAAAGTTTCCCATGTGGTGACCCCAGGCTCCTGGGTCTCAAGCCAACAAGTCTTTGCCTTAACTACATGCCTCAGTGAAATGCTACTGGCTCATGGTGGAGGGCATTTTAACAAGGTACAGGGGACATCTAATCTGCTGAACAACTCAAATCATTTATTGTTAAACCAAGTTGATCATCTTCAGGGCATTAGGAGAGCTGGAGTCCTGCGAATCTCAGAGTATGTCCTTCTTGTTCTGGCCCTTCTTTAACTTGATGTTCATGCGTTTCCAGACTTCCGCTGTGGTGCGATCTGCTTTGGTGACCCCACTGAAGTCGAATGTGGTGACACGGGGCAGGTTGCACAGCACATACTGCCTGTGGGGAAAACTTGGGCTGGGGGCCAGCCCCCCCAACAGAACCCTCCCTGTCTACCAGTTGCTGCTATCTCCCGATTGCAAGGAGTGGAGGTGCTTGACTGATCTGGGGAGACTACGTTCATTCTGACTGATAGCCAGGGAAATGCTTGGAGGTCTGCTTCCTTCTCTGGTCCACATGTGGCAGAAGAATGGTCTTGGTTTTGTGCGTGCGCGTGTGTGTGTGTGTGTGTGTGTGTCCCATCCCTTAGGAGAGCCCATCTTGACTTCAAGGACAGGACAGGATGCTTACCTGTATCCCTTCTCTTCCTCTATGGGGTTCCCATGGAGGGTCAGGCTCCTGAGACAGGGGAGGACAGCTAGCTTATTCACCTCCCCCAGGCGATGGATGCTGTTGCCATGAAGGTAAAGGACACTCAGGTTGAAAAACGTCATTAGGACCTGTTGGGAGGAAATAGCCAGGCTGGATAGGACCCTGGATCTCTGCTCAGGGTGGACTAGCAATGCTATTTATTTTTCTTCCTTCCTTTTTTCCTTCATTGCTTGCTTCCTTTCCTATCTTCTTTTCCTCCATCTTCCTTTCTTAGGTAGTCCAGGCTGGCCTCAAACTCACTGTGTAGCTGAGGATGACCTTGACTCTATCCTCCTGCCTCCACCTTCTAAGTGTTAGGATTACAGTCGTGTCCCAACATACCTTGGCCAAATTCTGTTTATTTCTTAAACAGAATCACAGAAATTGATATACTTTTTTGGGGGGTGGGGGGTATCTTTGAGACAGGTTCTCCCTGTAGCTCCAGCCATCCTGGAACTTTGTAGACCAGGCTGACCTTGAACTCACAGAGATCTGCCTGCCTCTGCCTCCTGAGTGCTGGGATTAAAGGCGTGTGCCACCACGCCTGGCTTCTACCTACCTCTTCTGCAGTAGAACTCAGAAGACACAGTAGGTGCCCAATGATGACAGCTGCAGTTTTGCTTCAGCCACTGTTGTACCAGTTTCATTTACTCCTAAAAAATCTTTATGATTCTGGCATCTTATCCTCATTTTTCAAACAGGCTAAGGTGTTATGTGGCTTGCCCACAGTCACACTGTAAGATGCAGACCCAAGATTTGAACCACATCTGTGTGACCTTACAGCTATAGGCTTTGAACTGCAGCATATTGCCTCTGCTTCCTTGATAAGGGAGTGGAAAGACTGTGAGCTGGACACTGGCTTCCAAGCCATCCCAAGACTGAATTCTAGGGTTGGGAACTCACAGGGTCGATGGAAGTCAGGTCATTGAAGGACAGGTCGAGCCAGGCCAGGTTCTCTGGGTGCTCCAGAAGCTGTGAAACCACCTGGCTGAAGTCTTTCAGGTCACTGAGGACATTGTTGTTGAGCCACAGAGATTGGGTCAGTGACTTTCCTGACTTGGAGTGCTTCACTGGTCGTAGACCTGTCCTTGGCTCCTCACTTACCAGATCTGTGAGGACAAAAGAAGGCTTGGGTTTATCATCTTTGCTTTCATGCCTTTGGTGAGTTAAGAGGGGCTATTAAAAACAAGCATGCAAGGTCTAGCTGGAGGGTCTGGCAGGGCCACAGCACTGTACTTGAGTGTAATAAGACCCTATCTCAGGCTTCAGTGATCAGAGTAAGTTTGGAGTAAGGGCCAAAGACTTCCCATCCAATTCTTCTAGGTCAGATGGTCTCGTGTCTCTTGTATGACTAGGTTCTGTGCCACACCTGTGTTGGTGTTGAGGTAGGGCAGAACCACTCCCATATTACAGAAAGTATAACCCTCTCAGAGTTGTTGGAGTTGAACCAAGATGACAGTACAAAATACAGAATTACCCGCTAGTAGAGCTTATAGAATGCACTTCAATGAAGCATTTCCTTCCTTCCATTAATGAGCTACAACATACCAGATAGTATGCACACAGTAGTAAACAAAATGAGAATGTGCCAGGCTCTGGATGAGCAGTAGGGCAGGGATAAAGCAGATGTTTGTGCTCTGGAGGACTTTCAGTGGGCAGATGGAAACAAATTGGCAGTAGTACTACATGGTAGTCCACAGTCGCAGCCATGAAGAGGTCCTCACAGCAGAGCCTGAGAGCTCAGGGAAGGGGAAGACTAAGCAGCTCTCGGATTAGATATAACCAGGCAAAGGGGTAGAAAGGATGAGAACAGCATAAGCAAAGACGGAGAAAGCAGTGTGGAGGTGCATGTGTACGAGGGCTCAAGGAAGAAAACGGGGCCAGGAGCCAGTTCTTACGCTTAAATGCTAGGCTAAGATCTTGGGTTTTGTCCTGTAGGTAATGGGAAGTCATTGGAGTGTTTAAAACCGGCAATTCAAATTTTCACCTAAAAGGTTACTTTGAAGCTTCTATCTAGAAATTACAGATTTTAGGTGGTAGGTGGAACTCAAAGATTAGTGGCTGTTTTAGTTAGCCTGAGACCAGCTAGATGCAGCAATCGTCATGATTTAGCTGACTGATGTCAAGGTAGAAGGCTGTACGAGGATGGTGGACAGCTTTTTGTTCAGGTGACTGAGTATGGATATAGGCCGAATTAACTGATGGAGAAACAAAAGGAGAAACTGGGTTGGGAAGTGACAAGTTCATTAGCTTGGTTTTGGTGTGTTAGAGGTTCCTGTCCTATGAAAAGGCAAGAGAAGCCAGGGGGACATGAGTGAAGGTATGAGGCTTAGGAGATATCCTGGAGAATCATTACTACAGGGCATACAGGTTAGGAAAATAGAAGCGATACCTCAGGAGGGTCAAAAAGGAAGAGGAATCCATTACAGAGATTAATGAATGGCCAGGAGAACAGGAGGGAACAGTTTTAAAACCATTTGGAGTCTACAGTATATTGGAGGAGTAAGTTCCGAGGAAGACAAGGGCTGAGCACTCTTTCTGGTGGCTCAGAAGTTGCTTGGTAAGAGCCTGAGGCCCTGGAAGGACAGTGACTAGACAACAAGGAAGCACAAGCTGTAGTCTGAATCCCAGGTCAGAAAGTGAGGGCTGCAGAGGACGCACACATGCACCCCTCCCTGCTATTTTTTTTTCTACATTTTTTAAATGTGTATGAATGTATTGCTTGCATGTAGGTAGGTATACCCATGTTGTGCAGTGCCCAAGGAGGACAGAAGAGGGCGTTGTATCCCCTCCCCGCGCCTTGTTTCAAATGAGGTTCATAAAAAAGGTAGGCCTGCTCAAGCTGGCATCAACGTGAAAGCCAGAACCAGACTCCAGGTTGAAGTGATGACATTTTTCCTACTGCCTCTAAGCCTTTTAACAGGCAGCCTATGCGGAAGAAAGGACTTAGCATGTGCTAAGTCTAGCCAGTCAGTCTTCACACTCCTTTATTTCACGCCACACATTTTTCCACCCCAGCTGACTTCCTCTCGTTAGCTGCAGGTCAGACAGCATCCACCAGGTGGCTGTCTACTTTAGTCTTGGAGTAAGCAGGACCTACAGTTGCCTGAGGATGGATAATGGTGCAGAGCACCTCCACTCATGAGTAGACTTCAAATCCTACCTCCCTCTCACACCTCCAAAAACCTTCAAATGAAATGAGTCAGATGAATAATAATGTTACAATAACTCCATATGAACTAGCGCCTAGTCTGATAAGGCAGAAGCTCAGGAAATACCACCATACATAGGCTGATCCCAAGCTGTGAGGGAACCACTGGATGGAGTTGTCTATAACATGAGGCAGACTGGAACGCCTGTTACTTAGGGTGGAGAGGGGCATCTATAATTGCCATAGGAACCTGGTCCCCTCAGGTTTCACCAAGGCACCACAGAACTTAAGCATGTGTTAAAGCATCCTTGCCGAGAATAGGCCAAGGCAGGGCTGGATACTGGACTACAAGTGTCGACACTTAACAGAATTGGGAGGCACTGGCTCTAGGAAGGCCCAGGGAAGCTTTGATCCTCCCTATGTCTGAAGGGTTGCCATGCAACTTTTCCCACGTGTCTCCAGAAGGCAGGAGTCATGTGATAGGAAGAACTTTTGGTGTCATCTATCAGTCTCCACAGTGGAAGGGATTGGCAGGTGTTTAGGTGATAAACTCCCTAACAATGTGTCTGTAGTAGATATTAGAGGGTTCTTGGGTTTTGCATGGGATAAGCCCATGTTTGGTGATATTCCCAAGCTTCTCTCTGATCAGGTAGTACAGATTAGATGCTCTGTTAAGTCACTGCTGTTCAGATAATTCAGCAAAATGTCCCAAGAACCCCTAAACTTGATCCTTCCTTTAACCTTACCTATAAGTGTTTCTGAAGCTCTGGGGAACCTGAAGAGACTCTGGTGTTGGGAGGCTTTGATAGGCCTCTTTTTTCTACCCCTTAACACACTTAGCAAGAATTGCACAATTGCATGGTATATATGTATGTGTACATGAGTCCATAATAGAACTATTGGCTGGAGTATGAGGCATCTGCAGATTCTGTTTGCAGCTGAACAGACACCCTTGGTAGAACTGACTTGTCTCCCCTCATTCTGAGAATTCTCATGCTACAGTGGGAACCATTACACTCTACCTCCCAGTCACTTCTGCTATCTGCTATCTTGCACAAAGCTATTATTGCAGCTAAAACCTTGCAAAATGTGAACTATATATCAATCAGAAGTGATGCAAAGCACAATAAAGCCCACAGTAGGTGGGTGTGTGCTGGGAAGAGACAGATATGCATTAACACTGTGGCAGATACTAACTCAAGTAGTACCCTAAAGTCAAGGCTAATAACACTTGAGCTAATGGGTGGCTACCTGAGAGAAAACCAAAGCCAGACCATGTATGTAGGATAGTGAGTGTGGACATGTGTTCTGTGAGGCCAGTAACCAAACACAAGGGTGGCAGAACTGGGGAGGAACCGCCTACTTGTTTTTTGTTTGTGTTTTTTTTAATTAGTGTATTGCCTGCACATAGATAAGTGCACCCATGTCATGCAATGCCCGTGGAGGACGGAAGAGGCTGTTGGAGCCCCTGGAACTGGAGATACGGACAGTTGTTAGCTGCCATGTGGGTGCTGGGATTTGAATCCAGGTCTTCTGCAAGAACAGCCAGTGTTCTTAACCCCTGAGCTATCTCTCCAGCTCTGGAACTGCCTACTTCTTGAACATAGGATATCTGAGAGAGCTTTGCTTCGTCCCTTCCTGAAGGGACCTTTAGGAAGACATTGAATGGCAAAATAAGAATGCATGTGGCAGGTTGGAACCACAGTGAATGTGTGTGATGATATAATAAACTTGGTATGGCTGGAATGAATGGAAGAGATTTGTCAAGAAAAATTCAAACTGGAAACATGCCAATTTTTTGCTAGGAAGACTGCTCATGTTTTAGCAGTGATCAGAACAGGCCTCTATGTTCCTAGCAGAAGAGACAGCGTTCTGCCAACTTGGTAGCAGCCTATTTTTTCTCACTAGTTTCCTCCTCTTTTCAGATAAAAACATAAATTACTGGCCAATAGACTGATTTCTCAATTTTCTTCATGATTTTCCTGCTGTAGCCTGGGTGCCCCTGAAGATGGTCAACTACCTTAAGAGGGCTCTGGTTGCTTTCAGATTTTCTACTTTAAGAAAATCTGAAGACTGGAATTATAGCCCAGTGGCAGAATATTTGCCCAATATATGTGAGACCTTGGGTTCACTCTCTAGCACTGTAAGACAATAAGAAATTCCTATCCACCCCCTCTTCCTTCAAAGACAAAAAGTTGGGAAAAAAAATCTACTTAGGCTTTTGAAGTAGAAGACTGAGGCTTCTCCCTAGGTACCTACAGCCTGCTGCCATGATGTGTGGAGTGCTGTGTTGGTGAGCTGACCTGGGATCACGTGGATGCTTCTGAAGGAGTAGTCAAGAGGAGGCTCCTGCACCGAAGTGTTCATATAGTACCGTCTGCTCATAGTTCAGGCCATCATTCATCAGGTACAAGCATGGGCCCTAGAATTCTGGGTTCAGCCTGGGAGGACAGAGAGAAAGTGTTCCAGGTATGGATGGGGTCATCTACCCTTGGGCTTCCCCACAGCCCTCCACCCTGCTTTCTACTCTCTGTAACTAGGTTTGCCCAGCTGCATTTCCATGTTGAGATACTTGCATATGTGGGATACTTCTTACTTCTCAGAGCATCTTCACAACACTTAGAACTAATTTGATAGTGATAGCAACTATTTCTTATGGGGTTTTTGTTTGCTTTGTTTTATTGAGATAAGGTCTATGTAGCTCAGGCTAGTCTCAAACTCACAACCCACCTGCCTCAGGAGTGCTGTGATTATTGGTTTGCACCATCACACTTGGCTATAGCACCCATTTCCATTTTTCAGATAAAGAAACAGACCCAAAGGGTAAAGGACTTGCCAGTATTAAGCAGAATCAGTTGTGGACAGCAATCATAGTCCCCTGAACCCTACTCTGAGAGCCTTTCTGCTACTCCACAGTAGTTACCATGGAGATTGTCTTGCTGCCTATTCTCTAGTGACATCAGCTGGGCTATTCTATTGCTTAACAAACTGTTGAAGGACAGCACTGAATCTGGTTGGTGTCTGAGAGCCCTTCACTTTCTGACCCAACTGGAGATTTGCTGCCTTCTCTGTTCAGCATGTCAGCCCTTTCTATCTGAAAACCCTACTTCTAGTCACATCCTGGATGTAACAGTGTGAAGAGACAGAAAACCAGAGTCTACACTCACTCACCTGTCACTGAGGCCTTAGGGCTTCATTCCTTTGAGCTCAGGGATTGTTCCCTGTTAAAATGGAAATGCTCCAAAAGAGGGGTAAAAACAAAGTTATCAGACATTTGTAATGTGGTATGAATTGTCTTATCCAATCCTTTCCAATAAGTTAGGTAAAATAAAACTGGAGACTGGGAAGAGTTGTGGAATACTACTCACCTGGGATGAAGAAAGCTGGAAAAAAAAAAAAAAAAAACACTTTACCAAGGGCTGTTTTGTTTTCTTTTGTGTATGTGTGTGAATCATACAAAAGACGTTCTGATCAGCCTCCCTTTTATCACTTCACCCACTGTTGTCACTTCCTCTGCTTTATTTCCTTAGGCCAGCCAAGGCTACCTGAGACCCTATCTCAGAAAAAAAAAACATAAGAGCTCTAGGGGCCAGTGACAGACCAAGCAAGCAAAGATGTTTGCTGCACAAGTCCAGCAACCTGAGTTTGGTCCCTGGAGCCCACACAATGGTGGACGGAAAGAAAAAGTCCCATGTATTCCACTTTGGTCTCAAACTCACCATGTAGCTAAGGATGACCTTGAACTTCTGGTTCTCCTGCTTCTACTTCCAAGTGCTAAGATAATAGGAGTGCACAGCACACCAGCTTTCCTACAGTAGGTATGCCTTTGAGGCATACCTCAACTAAGTCCTCAAACTAAGTCCTAGATTTCCACACCACCGAACTTTTTAAAAATTTTTTTAAAGGCATGTGCTACCATGCCTGGCAGATATATTCTTTTAATTGTATGTGTATGTGTGTGGGCCTGAGTGTATGTATGTGCACCAGGAGCCTGTACAGGCCAAAAGAGGGTGTCAGATCCCCTGGGTTGCAGACAGTTGTAAGCTGCCATGTGGGTTCTGGGAACTGAATGCAGGTTTTTTGCAAAGCAGCAAGTGCTTTGATTTGCTGAGCCACTCCTCCAGCCCTTGAACATGTATTTTAAAATACCAAAGAAAAAATTATACTGTTAATTTCTTTGGTACTTCAGAAATGACTTTGTGTAGCACCAACTTCTGATGCATTTTCTGAACAAGTTAGGATTAAAATGGAGCCCTAAGAAGGTGGATGAATTTGGTTGATTGAAAGGGTTGGTAATTACTGTTGTCTTATTTATCATCACACCAGAACCTGGCACTTGGGGAATAAGAAACTTTCCAATACAAGGATTTGTTTGGGGAGAGCTGATGCTGAGGTGTTCTTTCCAACAATTGGCTCCTAGGTTCAGCTGTTTCATTCCACACCTCACTCACAGTAAGATATCAATTTGAGCCTGCAAACATTTGTTGAGGGCCTGCTTCTAGGGCCTGACCAAAAGGCATGAAGCAAAGGCACAAATAATAAAGCCCTGTCAGTATCCCAGAAATACCCAAATACCTACTGGGTTTCTATTGATTGTGGCAAAGCAGTCTGTGGCCAGCCAGTTCCAAGTGATGTATGAGTTTCAACATTTAGCCCTAATGTATCTCTCCTCTTCCTCTTCCTCCTCCTCTTTTTCTTTCTTTTTTCTTTTTTTTAAGGCAGGGTCTCTCTCTACAGCCCTGGCTGGCTGGAACTTGCTATGGAACTTGCTATGTTGACCAAGTTGACATAGAACGCAGAGATTCATCTGCCTCCATCTCCTGTGTGCTGGGATTAAAACCTGTGTGCCACGACACCTGGCAGGTGTACATTCTTGTGTTTATGATTGTGGGTGTGCTGGGCATAGTAGCTCACACCTTTAATCCCAGCACTTGGGAGGCAGAGGCAGGCAGATCTCTGTGAGTTCAAGGCCAGTCTGGTCTACATAGTTCCAAGCCAGCTGGGGCTACAGGTCTCAAAAAGACAAAAAATTGTGGGTGCATGTGTGTGTATAGATGTGCATGTGTGTGAGGACAGGGAACAACCTTGGGTGCTGTTCTGCAGACACCATCCACTTCCATTTTTGAGACAGTGTCTCTCAATAAATAGCTGGAAACTTGCCAACAGGCCTTAGCCCCTACTGTCCCTTCTTATATACAATCTTTTTTTCTTTTTAGAAATTATATGTATGTGAGTGTGTTTCTCCCTTGGAGCTGGAGTTACAGGTAGTTGTGAGCCACCAGATACAGGGTGTTGGGAAACAAACTTGGGCTCTCTGCAAGAGCAGTATGGGCTCTTAACTACTGAGTCATCTTTCCAGCTCTCTTTTTTTTTTATTAAAAAAAATTTGTATGTATGGTATGTTGGCATGTATGTAAGTGCACTTGTATCATGCAATGCCCATGGAGGCCAGATGAGGGTGTCAGCTCCCCTGGAACAATTGTTAAGGACAATTGTTAGCCATCATGTGGGTACTGGGAACTGAACCTCGGTCTTCTGCAAGAGTAGGCAGGCCAATGCTCTTAACCTCTGGGCCATCTCTGCAGCATGCCCCCTTTTTAAAAAGTAAAAAAGTAGACAGGTTCTCACATAGTCCAGCTAGTCATGAACCCACTATGTAGCTGAAGATGACCTGAATTTCTGATCTTTCTGCCTCTATCTCCAAAATGCTGGGATTGCAGGCATATGTGGCTTTATAAAACCTTTTCTAAACAATTTTTTTTTTCTGTTTTAGACAGGGTCATCCTGTAACCCTAGCTGGCCTGGAATTTGCTATGTAGACCAGGCTGGCCTTGAACTCACAGAGATCTGCCTCTGCCTCCCAAAAGCTGGGATTAAAGGCATGTGCTACCACACCTGGCCCTAAACAATTTAAAAAAAAATTATGTGTATTTTGCCTGAGTAATTTAAGTAAGTGCATCACATGTGTGCAGTGCCTATGGAGGCCAGAAGAGGGCATCAGATCCCCCAGAACTGGAGTTCCAGACAGCTATTAGTCACCATGTGGATGCTGGGAATGGAACCCAGGTCCTCTATAAGAGGACTTGCTGAGCCATCTCTCCAGCCCTGTAACAACCTTTCTTTTCTAGATAAAACTAGATCAGTGTGTCTGGTGTTAGATTGTTTCAACGATTCCTATTCATAGTCTCCCCTATATCCATCCTCTTTTGCCCTATAATTTTGTAGTTCCATCCCACTCTGATGATGAGCTCGGCATTTATGAAGGAAAAAGGGCCAGGTGTTGTAGTGCATGCATTAATCCCAACATTCAGGAGACAGAAGCAGTTTGAGGCCAGCTTGGTCCACATAGTAAGTTCCAGGCCATCTGGGACTCTATAGTAAGACCCTGTCTAAAAAAGATTTAAAGGGGTTTTTTGTTTGCTCTGTGTGTGTGTGTGTGTGTGTGTGTGTGTGTGTGTGTGTGTGTATTTTATTTAGTTTTTTTTTTGTTTTGGTTGTTTTTGGTCCTGGACACTGAACTCAGGGGCCTTGCAATTTGCTGGGCAAGTGCTCTACCACTGAGCTACATCCCCAGTCCTGCAAAAGCTTTATAAGAAGGCTTGCTTTCTTGCTGTCAGTGGGCCGTTAAGAGGTGTGCAGGTGAGAGACATGTGAAAGTGAGCCAACAATCTCAGCTGAGGCCAACCCAGACTAGCCTATAGCCAGCCCACTCCCACTGTCATGACCAGGAGGGCCACCAACCCATAAATGATCACAGGCATATAAATGAGCTCAGCCAAGCCCAGAAGAACCATCTGAATAACTCAGAGACATGGAAGTAAGAATAAATGCTTATTGACTTAAGCCTTTGTTGTTTGCAATGGTTTGTTACATAGCAATAGCTAATGGATACATGTGTCCAGTTGACTTTGAAAACTTTATTGCCATCTGTTTTCTTGTGAAATGTAGACAAACCCTACCTTAAGAACTATCCTGTGGACTATCCTGTGGACCATTTGTTCAATAAATGGAAGTTGTACTCTCAGTGCTTTTCTGTGTGTGGTACTGGGGATTGAACCCAGGGCCTTGTGCATGCCAGGCAAGCACTCTACAAACTGAGTTATGCCCTCAGCCCTCTGTACTGGTTACTATTTTCTGTCTTCTTCCTGTAATCTTGAGGACAGGAACAAGAAGTCAGATTTCTGTTTCCATAAATACTCCATTGAATTTGGCAAAGACTGGGTACTGTTTTGACAGATAAATGAGTAATGAAAGAAGAAACAAGGGAATAAATCATGACTCCAAGGTGTCACACAGAAGGCCTGACTTCAGGAGAACTGAAAAAGCTGGATGCTGTGTTGCTTGCTCCTGCGGCTGCACTCTGGGGTCAGGGTTTCCCAGCTGCCCTCTTGACTCATAGCTAGAAGACAGGGTAGTCATCTCACCATACTGATGACTGATTTACCCAATGATAGGGTTAGGGACATATTTTGTTTTGAAATGGAATGTTTTAACATCAGTTTTAACTGTAGAAGTTAATATGATAGCTGAAGTCAAGTCAGACAGCACAGAGAAGTGCAGGCAGAAGCGGAAACAAGCCTTACTCTCAGTTTGGCCATCACCTACAACATATCTAAGATGTTAGATATTTTTAAAATAAGCCCTATGTATTCCTATGTAGGCCAATTTTTTTCTTTTCAAATTCTGGTACTTTTTATCCTTTTTAATAGCTGCAGAGTGGTCCAGAGTATACATCATATTTTAACTTTTTTTTTGGGGGGGGGGTCTTTTCGAGACATGGTCTCTCTGTAGCCCCAGTTAGCCTGGAACTTGCTATGTAGACCAGGCTGGCCTCGAACTCACAGAAATCCACCTTCCTCTGCCTCCCATGTGCTGGGATTAAAGGCAAGTACCACCATGCCTGGGTTAACTTTATTATTTAATCAACTCTAGGTTGATAAAAATTTCTTTCCAGTTTGGTGAAATTACTAATAATTAGACTCTGATTTGTTGCTAGCCCATTTCTATCCTTTCTTAAGCATGTTGTGACACGATGTAGGAGACTTAAAGCAATCAGATGAAGAAAGTTGATAGAGACTGACAGCCTAATTTAAAGAGGTATCTGCCTATGGGCTGCAGGTGGAAGAAGAATGCCATGAACAATCTGCTACATAATCCGAATATATTCAGGAAGATTATTCCTGGATGCTGAAGGGAAGTTCAGGGACAGCTTGGCTCCTGCCTGTCTACTCCCAGCTCTTATCTTCACCATATTTTGCAATTCAGCCAAATTCAACAACTCACAGTGAATTCGCTGCACTTGCTCCTGGGCCTCTGTGCTTGAAAGAGTTTCCCCTTCCATATCTCTGTGTGGAATATAGTTTCCTTCAACTCTTTCCTTTCTTACTTCAGGACTCAGCTCAGGTTTCAACTTTTCTGAAAAATTTATCCTCATCCACAAATCTGGATATGGAACTTCTCTTGGTTCTCACAATAACCTATGCTTATTGCCATGGTAGCACTCAAACATTGTAATTATCTGCTCACAATTTATCTGACTATAAACTCCACCAGGGCAGGAACCACATTTTTCTCATAGATATATCTCATAACAGTGACAAGTAGACAGTACCTGAATACCACAACTGAATAAGATGACAGAGAAGGACATAAGCCTGCTATAATTGAGGGATTGGACCTGGTCATTTCTGAAGAAATGATTGAAAGAATGCTGAAGGATAAGTACAGGGGAAAAGCACAGGACAACAGGGGGAAAATATGAGCTTTCTAGGGGTGGTGGATCAGTGACAGAGTGAGTGCTTAGCATGTATGAGACTCTGGGTTTAATTCCCAGAATCCCCTCCCTGCAAAAAGGACAGGCATTTCAGCTGTGGGCAAAGGCCAAGGCTCCATGCTAGGGGGTGAGGGGGTGTACTCAGAAAATTTGAAGACTCTAAAATAATACAAACCTTTAATTCCACACCTTTAATTCCAGCACTCAGGAGACAGAGGCAGGTGGATCTCTGTGAGTTCAAGGCCAGCCTGGTCTACATGGTGAATTCTAGGCCAGCTGAACTACAGGGAGAGCCTGTCTCAGAAAGACCAAAAAATAATAAAAATAAAGTAACAAACTAGACTGGAAAAGGGGCGGGTACATATGGCTAGAGTGCAGGCTGGAGAGGTGGGCAGAAGCTATCTTGAGATACTGCTTTATTCTAAAAGCAACAGGAAACCACAAAGTATATATTGAATTGTGGGTAGAGGAGCGTATACAACATCAAATTTCCATTTTGAATAATTATTTTGGTTGTATCATGCAAAATAGCTAGGAAGGAAGGCAGGAAAGACAGGATGGTAGCTAGGATTGGATAAAAGTTACACTTGGGAGGCTGAGGTGGGAGAATCACAAGTTTAGACCAGCCTGGGCTATATAGGAAGACACTGCCTCTAAGAAAAAGCAATGGGGCTGGAGAGATGGCTTAGCAGAGAGCATTTGTTACTCTTTCAGAGGACTGAGTTCAGCACCCACATCAGGTGGCTCACAACCACCTGTAACTCCAGCTCCAGGGGATCTTATGCCCTCTTCTGGCCTCCAGGGCCACCCCACAGACATGGTAAACACATATGCAAACACACACATACACAAAAATAATAAAAATATATAACAGTTAGCTGGGCATGGTGACACACACCTTTAATCCCAGCTCTTGGGAGGCAGAAGCAGGCAGGTCTCTGTGAATTTGAGGCCAGCCTGGTCTCTAAAGCAAGTTCCAGGCCAACCAGGGCTACATAGTGAGGACTCTATCTCAAAGGAAAAAGAAAAAAAGACATTTAAAGGGATAGGGTCAGAACTGGATGGGAAGTAATGGGATGATTTGGTCAAAACACATTATATACATACATAACATTCTCAAGAAATAAGAAACAAGGGGCTGGAGAGACTGATTCAATAGTTAAGAACACTGGCTGCTCTTGCAGAGAACCTGGGTTTCAGTTCCCAGCACCCACAAAGTGGCTAACAACCATCTCTAACTTCAGTTCCAGGGGATCCAATGCCTTCCTCTGGCCTCCATGGACTTTGCATGCACAGGTGCACTTACAGACAGGCAAAACTCATACACACAAATAAAATATTTTAAAAATAAATAAAAATAAGAATTTAGGTATTACTAAAGCTGGCAGAACTTTATGCCGGGTGTGGTGGCACATGCCTTTAATCCCAGTACTTGGGAGGCAGAGGCAAGCAAATCTCTGTGAGTTCAAGGCCAGCCTGGTCTACAAAGTGAGTTCCAGGCCAGCTGAGGCTACAAAGAGACCTTGTCTCAAAAACAGACCCCCCCCCAAAAAAAAACACCCAAAAAAAACCATGGCAGAACTTTATGAGAAATGGATGGTGGCACTTGGGTTTTTTGTTTGTGTACATTCATTGAGAAACACTGGATGAGATCCAGGCTTGAAGGAAAGGTTGGGGTGCAGAGAAATGCTGAATTTGGCTTTCCTCTAAGATATCTTGAAGGAGATGTCAAGCACACAGTTGGTTATACAGACATGGAGCTTAGAGATGAGGGCTTGGCTAGAGACAGCCAGGAGGCAAAGGTGTGGGTGTGGTTGAGCACCAGGAGGAGAATCTAGGGAGGTGAGAAACAGAAGACTAAGTCTGTAAGAACTTCAAGATAGTAAGTGGCTAGTCAGGGCCAGTGAATGGCGGCTTCAGAACTCCAGTGTCCCACTTCTTGTTTAATTTAAATGTGTTTGATCCCCACTGTCTTCTGCCTATAGTTTCCTTTCTAGAAATTGTAAAGTGTAAATAACACAAAATAGGTCATACAGGTTCCTTTTCCCTGGGGAAATTTAACTTCATTCTTGGGACAAGTTCAAGCCACAGCTGCAATAGGTTCAAGCGAAAAAGAGTTGACTTGAAGAACTGGAATCTACTTCTAGCTTTGTCATTGATTTGGAGTGTGGTTTTGGATGAATCACTTCTCTCAGGGTTTCAGTTTTTCAGTCTGTGAAATGGGGATAAATATCCTTGAGACACCAAGCTGTTATGAGTAGAAAGAGAGGCTGTGAACGAATTGGGGAAGTTACTAAATGTACTCGTTCTGTCATGAGAACCGTGAAAGAAATGAAGAACTGTAGCTTCCAGAAAATCAAGGCCGGTGCAGGTGGAAGAGTCTTCGGCAGACAGCACCATTAACACAAGTGTATGGGAAGAATGTACTGACTCCCTGAAAAGGGTCTTCTTGCTTGGAAGAGTAAGGAATAGGGGGGGTCCTACAATCTCCTTATCATTTTTCTGCATCTCCTGAATTAGGGCCGTGATTTACTCTAACGTGAATTGTAGAGTGTCCTGGCTTCCCGGAGGAAAATGAACCCCATGCCTGATGGCATTTCTGATTTCCCAGAGTATGAGACCTGAAACATCCGTATCGGGAAGAACATACTCGCTATAAGGGGCTCGTAAACAACCCTAAATATGTATGAGTATGAATCTCAGCGACCTTTACGTCTTACCCCCACCCCCACTTTATCTCACAGTGTGGTGCTCACCGTGAACGGGAAAGAGGGTTGCGGAGGGACCTAGGGTCGCGGAGTCGTTAAATTCTTATTCTGTGTAGCTCTAGTGTCCCAGAACGGGTTTCCTGTTTTCCCGCCCAACTCACCCGCAGTCGCTTCCCCTCCAGCCTCGGTGTCCCACTACCTGAGAGTAACTCAGCGCAACTCCATGGCAACTACTTTGGTCACCACGTCTCAGCCTGTGCTGTCAGTTCGCTCCGCTCAGTGCATACAGGGACTTGTAGTTCGTCGGGGCTGGGCTCTGAGGCCGCGGGGATTTCTGGGATTGGTAGTTCTTTTAGTCCTCGAGTCCAGACTAGGGTCCGGAAGTAGTGTTACCCCTTCTTCCTTCCCAGTGGCCCTCACACTTCCTTTTCCCGGGTTCTCTAGTGTGCCTCGCGAACGACTACAGCCGACCGGGGCCAATGAGAGGGCGGCGACAGGGGGCGGGACCGTAGTTTGAACTAATTGTGTGTCTTCATTGTACCAGCTCCGTCGCGAGGACGTGCGGTCCCGGGGAGCGCTTGGCGAAGAGAGTGCGCGCGCGGCCAGGTAACCGGCACGAGCCGGCGGCTGGCGTGAGTCCCGGCTGTCCTCGGGACGCCAGGCCTTAAAGGGGGTGCTGACGACGCGGAGCGAGAGGAAGTCCTCCTTCGTGACTAGGGGACCGGCTTTGCCGAAGGCAGTGGTCCCAGAGGGGGAAGGTCTGTTTGGGGGCGTGACCGTGGGCGCGTGGCTTAGGGCCACGGGGTTTCGGGTAGTGCCACAGCGGACGGTCCTGTGACGCGGCATGCCGGCCTGTCCGTATTGGCGATGGCTGCAGTAAGCAGTGTCCGAGCACCCACTACGTTTTTGGCCTTGTGTTGCACGTTGTGTAAGGATCGTCCTTTTGATATTGTTCATGGCTTACAGATGGAGGCCCAGAAGTTTATGTTTAATTTGGCTGGGGTTGCGTGGGTAGTACTAGGTGTGCTGTAGTGTAGGTAGTGCTAGGAGGGTCGAGCATCATCAAGAGGAAGGAACTGTTGGGGATGCTCCTTGTCTTGGACCAACCAATCAATTTCGTGTTCAGAGTTTTTCTACCTTACCTCCTTGGTTTGTTGTGAGAGTCAGATCAGGTAAGAAGCTGTTCCTGCAAGCACCTCGGAGAATACAAATTTAAGACTGTGAAGGTTGTGAGAGAAAGTTCCTGTGGGCTGCCGCTGCCGCCTTTGGGTAACGCGCTTTGGCTTACCTCTGCGTTGCATTTGTCATATGATATTTTAGAATCTCCTTCTATGCTTTTCTGGCTTTTTTGTCCTAATGACTACTCAGTAGTTGAACATGTCATATGTCACGGTCATTTTATGGTATGTCATGGCCATGACCTTGGAATGATGTGTTTGGGGCTGTAAAAGAATAGGAGCCTGGCTTTCCCGGCTTCATTTAGTGTTTTGTATGTGTGTTGGTGGTACTGGGGATTGGACCTATGGCTTTGTACATGCTAGGCAAGCACTCTCTCACTGAGCTGTATCCCCAGGGGTTTGTCCTGGTGGTTGGTTTTTTTTTTTAATTTCAGGATTAAGTTATACTCCTTTTTGGAATGGCACTGCCTACTGGAAACGTGATACTTACTTGCTTTAATCCTTTCCTCTGTCTAGTGTCTATGGCCTGGTCTTTTGTTTCGAATGTTCAGGGTTGTCAAGTTTGTTTTTTTTTTTGTGATGGGTGGGAAGCATTGATGACAAGGGAGCTGGAACTTGCTGCCCTCTGGAGAGCTTTACTGCTGTGACTATGTGGCAAGTGGTCAGATCAGGTGAGGAAGCTTTCAGTCACAGGGATGGATGGATGGTTGTGTTTCCTCTCTGTTCTTGTGTGGTATTTTCTCCTTTAGAGGAAGAAGCACAACGTACTTTTTTGTTGGCCCAAGTTCAAGCAAATGGTGACTAAGTGTAATGCCTGAATCAGGTCTAAAGCCTGTTGTACTCCCTAGAGCCATTACCTGAAGACTCACTAGAAACATTACCCTTTGAAGTCTCTTTTTTTCCTGGTAGAGTATGGAAGTGGATTGAATGCCTTGAATGAAGAGTTCTAGAATCGTTAGGATGGGGGGTAAAGCCTTACATCAGATGCCTAAACAGAGCTGATCAAGGGCTGTTTTAATGTCTGTGTTTAATGATAAAAACAGATGGTCAGGAGCTACTGAGGTCATTGAATTCACCCTCTTGCCAGTACACATTATAAACTTATAAGGAAACCATTACCAACCACAAAGATCCATCTTGTTGAACACTACCCCCCGACCCAGTGCTGGGGAACAAATGCAAGGCCTTGTACTTTCTAGACAGTCCCTCTGCCACTGAGCCACTTTACACTGCCATTGTAGGTGATCTGTTTTCCTCTCTAGTTGTGATTTGTTTGTTTGTTTTGGTCTTTTTGAGACAGGGTCTCCCTGTAGCACAGGGTCTGTCTCCCAGCTGGCCTGGAACTCAGTATGTGGACCAGGGTGGCCTTGAACTCACAGAGATCCACCTGCCTCTGCCTCCCGAGTGCTGGGACTAAAGGCATGAGCCACCACACCTGGCTTCTCTCTGGTTGTTTTTAAGATCCTCTTCTTTGTCATTTATATTCTGTATTTCATTGCATGGTATGAATTTTAAAAATTAATTACATTTATTTATTTATATGTGTATGTGTGTATGGTAGGCCATGGCTTCTGTGTGGAGGTCAGAGAACTTGTGGAAGTTGGTTCTCTCCTTCCACTGTGTGAGTCTCAAGGATCAAACTCAGGTGTTCCGATTTAGCAAGTGCCTTTACCCATTGAGCAATCTCACTGGCCCACATGGTGTGAATTTAATTTATTTTGCTGAGTGAGATTTCATCTTCCATCAATTGTTTTTAAATGATTGAATTGAATTATTTTTTGAGACAGGGTCTTACTATGTAGCCACTATGTAGCCTTAGCTGACTTGGAACTGGCTATATAGACCATGCTGGCCTCGAACTCTGAGATCCACCTGTCTCTGCCTCCAGAATGCTGGTTTTTTTGGTCTTTTTGAGACAGGGTCCCCTGTAGCCCCAGCTGTCCTGGAACTCACTGTGTAGACCAGGCTAGCCTTGAACTCAGAGATCCGCCTGCCTCTGCCTCCCAAGTGCTGGGATTAAAGGCATGCACCACCATGCCCGGCTATTTTTTTTTTTTAAGGTTTATTTCTATTTTTAGTTATGTGGAAGTGTGTGTGTGTGTGTGTGTGTGTGTGTGTGTGTGCGCGTGTGTGCGCGCGCTGGTATGTTGGTATGTGGTTATGAGTTCAGGTGCCCATGGAGGCATGGAATCTTTTGGAGCTGAAGTTACAGGTGGTCATGAGCCAACTGTCACGGATCCTGGGAACTGAACTTTGCTCCTCTACAGGAGCAGTATGTGCTTTCAACTGCTGTGCCATCTCTCCAGCTCTCATTTGTGTATGTGTCTACATATGTCTGTTTGAACGTATGAATACATGTGTGTATGGGTGTCTTCAAAGGCCAGAAGAGGGAATTGTATCCCTTGAAGCTGGAGTTACAGGAGTTTGTGAGCTACCCAATATGAGATCTGAATTTTGGTCCTCAGGATTGAGCACTAACTTTTATTTATTTACTTATATTTTATGCATATGAGTGTTTTTGCCTGCATGTTTGTAAATGCACCTGTATATCCTAGTTTGTTTCTCCATTGCTGTGACAAAGTACTCTGACCAATACCAACTTGGAGAGGAAAGGGTTTATTCAGCTTACATCTCTTGGGTCACAGTTCATCAGGGAGCCCAAGGTAGAAGTTCAGGGCAGGAACCTGGAGGCAGGAGCTGGAGCACAGGCCATGGAGGGACACTGCTTACTGGCTTGCTCCCCTGGCCCTTGCTCAGCTTGCTTGCTTATGCAACACAGGCCCACCTGCCCAGGAGTGGCACCAAACACAGTGGGCTGCCCCCCCAGTCACTCAACAATCAAGAAGATGCCCCACAGACATGACCATAGGCCAGTCGTATGGAGGCAATTCCCCAATTGAGGCTCCCTCAACCCAGGTGTGTCAAGTTGACACTAAAGCTATCCAGCACACCCACAGAAGCCAGAAGAGGGTGTTGAATCCTCTGGAACTAGAATTAAGGATGGTTGTTAGTTATTATATGGGTATTGGGAACTAAGCCCAAGTCCTCTGCAAGAACAGCCAGTGCTCTTAGCCACTGATCCATCTTTCTAGCCCCCCACCTTTTTTTTTTTTTTTTTTTTTTCCTCTTTTCTGGTCTTTTTGAGACAGGGTCTCCTGTAGCCCCATCTGGCCTGGAACTCAGTATGTAGACCAGGTTGGTCTTGAACTCACAGAGATCTGCCTGTCTGTGCCTCCCGGGTGCTGGGATTAAAGGCACGTGCCACCCATGCCTGGCCCATATATATATATTTAATTTTAATTTTATGTGTATGTGTGTATTGCCTGCATGTAGGTAATGCACCCGTGTCATACAATGCCCACAGAGGACAGAAGAGGCTGTCGGAGCCCCTAGAACTGGAGTTAAGGACAGTTGTCAGCTGCCATGTGGGTGCTTATTATTTTGTTTTTGTCTTGTGTTTTCAATTAATTTTATGACTGTAAATTTTTTTTTTAAGTTTTCAGATAGGGTCTCCCTGTAGCCTCAGTTGGCCTGTATGTCTTGTATGTCTGTAATAGTTTTTTTTTTTTTTTTTGGTTTTTTTGAGACAGGGTCTCTCCAGCTGTCCTGGAACTCACTATGTAGACCAGGCTGGCCTTGAACTCACAGAGATCCTTTTTATAGGGGTATAATCCTAACATTTTCTGAAACTGACTCTTTCATGATAGTTTACTCAAGTATTTTGTAGTTTTACTTCTGAGCACATATATAAAGGGGCATTATTTATGTTACTTTTTTTTTTCTTTCTTTCTTTTTTGGTCTTTTTGAGACAGGGTTCCTGTAGCCACAGCTGGCCAGGAACTCACTATGTAGACCAGGCTGGCCTCAGTCTCACAGAGATTGCCTGCTACTGCCTCCTGCCTAGGATTAAAGGTGTGCCACCATGCTTGGCTAACTTTGTTTTTAAATCAAGGAAGCGGTTTCCCTCCTTGGTCTAAGCTGACTTTGAACTTGAGATCCTCCTACTGAAGCCTTCCGAGTTCTAGAATTAGAAAAGA
This sequence comes from Nannospalax galili, assembly GCF_000622305.1. Classification (NCBI taxonomy): domain Eukaryota; kingdom Metazoa; phylum Chordata; class Mammalia; order Rodentia; family Spalacidae; genus Nannospalax; species Nannospalax galili. The sequence goes on from NW_008355976.1 coordinate 425,588, forward strand.
TATAATTTA
>NW_008355976.1:425925-428004 GCF_000622305.1 Nannospalax galili
GTTAGCCGCCATGTGGGTGCTGGGATTCGAACCCAGGTCCTCTGCAAGAGTAGCCAGTGCTCTTAACCACCGAGCCAACTCTCCAGCCCCAATTTATTATTTTTTATTACTGAATAAATGTGTGTGTGTGTGTGTGTGTGTGTGTGTGTGTGTGTGATATGTCTGCGCAGGTGTGTACATGTGGAGATCAGAGGGCAGTTTTCAGGGTCACTTCTGTCCTTCCACTATGGGTTCCAGGAATCAAACTCTGGTCATCAGGCTAGTGTAGCTATTGCCTACTCTCCAGCCCCAATTTATTATTTTTTATTACTGAATAAATGTGTGTGTGTGTGTGTGTGTGTGTGTGTGTGTGTGTGATATGTCTGCGCAGGTGTGTACATGTGGAGATCAGAGGGCAGTTTTCAGGGTCACTTCTGTCCTTCCACTATGGGTTCCAGGAATCAAACTCTGGTCATCAGGCTAGTGTAGCTATTGCCTTTCCACTGAGCCATTTCACTGGCTCCCTTTTTAACTAAAAAAACAAAAAACAACCTTGTTTACTTTCTGACCATAAGCTTCAGTTAAAGCTAAGACAGCTTTGGCAGATATATACACTTGAAGAAGCTGCCACAAGCCTGGTATGGTAGTATATACCTTTAATCCCAGGACTCTAGGCAGATGTAGGTCAATCTCTGTGAGATCAAGGCCACCCTGGTCTACATAGCAAGTTCCAAGCTAGCTGGGGCTACAGGGAGACCATGTCTCAACAAACAAAACCTGCCACAAGCAAGACATTTATTTCACCCCAGAAGTTTATGCTTCTTTATACAAGATCTTTCCTTTCATATTGATCTTGGGAACCCCTAATCTGCTTTTTGTTACTACTGTTAGATTTAGGAGGGCAGAAAAGGGAAAGAGTTTAAAGTTTAGAAATAAGAGTCAGAGCGAGATCTGCAACAGGCAAGGAATGGGTTCCCTGGATCCAAGGAACTCAGCAAAGGCCGATAAAAGTTCTTTCTCGAGGAATGATTATCTGTGATCTGAAGGGGGAGCAATCTGGTCTTAGGAACATGGGAACGCACTCTGCTGCACACAGCTGCAAGAGTTAACTCTGTGCCAGGGTCTGATGTCTTTGAGGGTCTCTTTTCTGAAGATTATTTGCTCAGGTAGGTGAGTGAGTTATCTATAGTACTAACGGAGACAGGTGGGCTCCATAGTCTCTCTTAGTCCAGGGAGTAACCTGTTGATAAGGCTTGAGCAAGGCCAGGCTGGCAATTTAGAGCCGGTTTAGACACTTTAAGGGATTTATGGCTTTTTCTAATTAGGCTTGTGGCTCTTCTGCAATTCACCTAGTCTATCAACTACAGATTGCGTTTCTAGAATTTTATATAAATGAAATCATACAGTATGCAGTAGATACTCTTTTATGTCTGGCTTTTCTCCTGTGGCGTAATGCATTTGAGATTCTTTGGTAGCCCTGGTTTGCTTGGAACTTGTTACATAGGCCAGTCTGACTTTGATTTAACTTTTTTTTTTTTTTTTTTTTTTGGTCTTTTTGAGACAGGGTCTCCTTGTAGCCCCAACTGGCCTGGAACTCACTATGTAGACCAGGCAGGCCTGGAACTCACAGAGATCCACCTCCCTCTGCCTCCCGAGTGCTGGGGTTAAAGGCATGCACCACCATGCCTGGCTTGATTTAACTTTAAAAAAAAATTTTTTTTAATTTTATTATTGGGGAGCTGGAGAGATGGTTGAGTGGTTAAGAGTCCTGGCTGCTCTTGCAGAGGACCCAGATTCAATTCCCAGCACTCACATGGTGGCTAACAACCATCTGTAATTTCAGTTCCAGGAGATCTGACGCCTTCTTCTGACCTCCATGGGCATTGTGGGAATTGCACAACACAGGTGCACCTATCTACATGCAAGCAATACACTCTTACACATAAAATAAAAAATAATAAATAGCCGGGCATGGTGGTGCATACCTTTAATCCCAGCACTCGGGAGGCAGAGGCAAGTGGATCTCTGAGTTCAAGGCCAGCCTGTTCTACATGCTTCCAGGCCAGCTGGGGCTACAGGGAGATCCTGTCTCAAAGACCA
>NW_008355976.1:428056-430838 GCF_000622305.1 Nannospalax galili
CACCATGTCCAGCTGTGTACAAATACTTGAGTAGACATGTGTTTCATTTCTTTTTGGAGTAGAATGCCTAGATTATATACAGCAGGTGTATGTTTAACTTTGAAAAAACGGTCAGATTTCCAAAGTAGTTTTGCTCTTTTGTGTCCCTGTAATAGTGTATGAAAGCTCCAATTGCTTCATATTTTTGACAACGTTTGCTATTAGCGGTCTTTAAAATTTTTGCTGGCTTTTTTTTTTTTTTTTCTTTCTTTTTGGTTTTTTGAGACAGGGTCTCCCTGTAGCACCAGCTGCCCTGGAACTCACCATGTAGACCAGGCTGGCCTTGAACTCACAGAGTGCTGCCTGCCTCTGCCTCAGTATTATTATTTTTTTTACATTTATTTATTGTTTGTGTATGTGCACATGTGGCTGCACAGCTGCTTTTATGTGGCGACCATATGACAGCTTGCAGGAGACAGTTTTCTCCTTTTACCATGTGGGTTTTGGGAATTGAACTCAGGTCATCAGACTTGGTGGCAAGTGCCTTTACCACTGGACCAGTCTAGTTTTTGTCATTCTTACAGAACTATTGTATATCTCATTGTGGTTTTTATTCATGTTTTCCTAAACATCTTTCCATGTGCTTATTAGCTATTTGTATATGCCTTAGAACAACTTTGTAATCTTCTGTTGGACATTCAATGCCGTTCTTATCTTAGGACCAATGTGCTTATAATTTTGCTTTACTTACAGATTTCCAGGCCTCAAGTATTATGCAAATTTGAGCTGTAAATGCACTCTTGTACACATTTGTGATTTTGAATCCCTAAAAGGTTTTTCCTTCCTACTTCTTAGATTAGCAAAGCAAGCTTCTTTATTTCCCCATAGATAGATTCTTTTTCTGGTCTGCCTTTTTACTAGAAGTAGCTTTGGGGTCTCAGCCTCTACACAGCAATCTCATTGACTTTTGTGGACTCAGGATATGTAAACTGGACCTATGAGAGTGTCATATATTTCTGACACTACTAGAACATTAAGACCTTGGCTCACCCATCCAGCTTCCAGCTTTTTTGTTCCTGGCTCCTGTGATGTCCCTTCCTCCTTCCCTCCCTCTCCCTTCTTTCCTTCCTTCTGTAGTACTGAGGATTAAACATGGAGCCTCTCACATGTTACCAGGCACTCTGCCACTGAACTACAGCCCTTCCCTTTGTGTCTTTTGAGCTCAGTTTATCTATGTGTCAATTTGGGTCTGATCTGTAAAAGAGACACCACGTGCTAGCAGTCATTTTATAAAGTGAACTCAATAAAGGAAATAGTTTTGAACCTTTGTTAGAGGGCTCAACAAACTAAAAGGGAATCTTAAGGAAAGTAATTTTAGTACAATAACTACATGAAGTTGCTTCCTCATCCAGGATGAGAACAAATGGAAGAAGTTTGGGGAAACTCAGAACTTAGAAGTCTGGAGGGATGTGGAGATGTTGCATCTGGAGTCTCTGAGGAGTGTGTGTTGCCAGGTATTGCTGGTTTCTTGGGAGCTCCCCAGAGGGACCTAGAGAAACTAGACTCAGTGGAGCCCAGCTCAGCTGGTACAGCAGCGGCTGAGGTGCACTGTAAGGTTAGCTCTAGGAGTTTAGAAAGAAACTCAGTGGAACCAACTGCTGACACCAAGAAACACCAACTCACAGAAAGGAGGAAGTCCCTTGTAGCCTTCCCTTGCCTCCTTTTTTCTCTTTAGCACCCCCTGTTGACAGAACCTAGCAGGGAATATGCCCTGGCAAAAGTGAGATGTACAAGTCCCAGCATTTCAAAGCAGAGATGGGGCTGAGACAATAATTTACTGACTGGCACAGTCTAAAATGATGACTATTTTTCTAAACATTTCTGGGCATATTTAGTGGAAGATTTTCAGGTTTTCTGGTCCATTATATCAGTAGTTAATGATAGCAATATCTAAATAACATTTTTTTCAGTACATCCTGTGAAACTAGGCACTATTCTAAGAACTTTACATGAGCTACTTCCCAAAGCTTTATGAGATAAATTCTGTTATTACTGTTCCCCTTTTCAAGGAAGGAATTGAAGCACAGGTAGTCTAGGTTATTTGTCCAAAGCCATGTAGTTTGTAAATGGTGGAGTTGTTGTCCTAATCCAACCATTTTGTGTTTGTTTCCCTTGTTTATTTGTTTATTATTTTGGGGTCATGTCTTGCTATGTAGCACAGGTTGGCTTCAAACTCACACTCTTCGTCCTTCTTCAACCTTCTTAGTGTTAGGATTATAGTTATGTACCATCACCCCTGGCCTTTATAGCCTACATGTTTGTTTTTTTAAACTTTTCAAAAACTTTTATTATTTTTTTATGTGTATGTGTGTATTGCCTGCATGTAGGTAAGTGCACCCATGTCGTGCAATGCCCATGGAGGTCAGAAGAGGCTGTTGGATCCCCTGGAACTAGAGTTATGGGGAGTTGTTTGCTGCCATGTAGATGCTGGGATTTGAACCCCGGTCTTCTGCAAGAACAACCAGTGTTCTTAACCGCTGAGCCATCTCTCCAGCCCCAGCCTACATGTTTTATTGTTGTTTTTTGTGGTAGTATAGATTTAACCTAGGGTGTCACATGGTAGGCAAGTGCTGTACCACTGATCTACATCCAGTCCTTTAAGAATACCTTCTTCTTTCATTTTTTAATTAATTAAAAAAATTTTCTTTTCTTTTTCTTTTGTCTTTTTTGAAGCAGGGTCTCCCTGTAGCCCCAGCTGTCCTGGAACTCACTATGGAGACCAGGCTGGCCTTGAACTCACAGA
>NW_008355976.1:431193-450092 GCF_000622305.1 Nannospalax galili
TTCCTCCTCTCCCATTGCCCTCAGCTCCCTCTCCTCTGATTCCATTTCTATTTTCCTATTACATGCATTCCATTCCTCTCTTTCCCACCTCTAAGAGTTCTTCCTCTCACCTCATGATCCCCTTTCTAATTTGCTTTCCTAGTGATATATATCCATTCTTTTTTACTTTATTTTGAAACAGGGTCTTCATAAGTTGGTCAGGCTGGACTCGAACTTTCATTTCTCCTGCCTCAGCCTTCTGAGTAGCTGAGATTACAGGCCCGAGTCATTAGGCCAGTCTGTATCTCATATTCTTCTTTTTAAATATTTGTTTTAGTTATTATTATTAAATTTAACTTTATGTGTATGAGTGTTTTGCCTGCATGTATGTAAGTGTACCTGTGCATGCCGTGTCCACAGAGGCCAGAAAAAGGCATCGCATTTCCTGGAGCTGGAGTCCATGGTTGTTAGCTGCCATGTGGGTGCTAGGAACTGAACCCAGCTCCTTTGCAAGAACATTCAGTCAGTGTTCTTAACCTCTGAGCCACCTATGTCCCCAGCCCTAGTTATTATTTTTAAAAGTGTGTGTGTGTGTGTGTGTGTGTGTGTGTGTGTGTGTGTGTGTGTGTACATAAGTGCAGCTGGAGTTACAGGCTGCTGACATAGGTGCTGGGAATTGAACTCAGGTTTTCTGGAAGAGCAGTGTGCACTCTTAACCACTGAGCTATCTTCAACCTTTTTTTTGGTTTGGTTTGGTTTGGTTTTTTTGAGACAAGGTCTCACTCTGTAGCCCTGACTGGCCTGGAATCTGCTGTGTAGACCAGGCTGACCATGAACTGAGATCTACATGTCTCTGCCTCCTGAGTGCTGGGATTAAAGCGCCATGCCCAGCACTTTTTTTTTTTTTAAATGAGCTGTGTATATTTAAATCATTCACAATTTCATACATAGATTAACACACTTGGATCATATTAATACACTTGGATCATACTCACCCTCCATTGTCTTCTGTTGTCCCCCTCCCACTCCTGTTGAACATCTTTCCAAGTCCTCTTCTACTTTCATGTCTTTCTTTGTGTCTTAAGACCTACCTCATTTAATTAGGGTTGCTTTCATGTCATGAGTGTAGGGCTATTTACTTTAGCAAGGGCAACTTATCAGTGGTGATGCCACTGAGTACTATGACTCCACTGTCCCCAGTAACCACCAACTGCCTGTAACTTCTCAGGCATGGGTGGGGTCCCATGAGCCCCTCCCTTATCCACTGTGGAATGTTGATAGGTCCCAAGTTCTTAACATCTACAACATTCTAAAGTATCTACGATATTCTTCCCCATGTTAAGCCACAGTCAGTCTTCTTATTACTTCATTTACTAGCTCTGGTTTTGTTTTACTGGGGGTGGGGTAGGGGGTGGGTGTGTGCACACATAAGTCTTTCTCAGTTTCCATGACAGGCATGCTTATATTTGAAAATAGTTTGTTCAGTCTCGTGTTCAGTACAACACACTTCCAAGACCCTTCACCGTGGTCCTTCTTCCTTTGACTTTGCTTTTCAAGGCTGGCACTGAGTCATGTTCTGAGAATCACCTTGAGACTGCATTGATACATTTGGTATCTCTGTCCCATTCAGAACTCATTGAGAATGTATATATTAATGACAGCCTTGCCACCATAGGCAGATCCCCCCTGCTTGGCAGCCTTTTTAATATGAACAGCTATGTGTAGTTTATCATTTGGTTGTTTTTTTGTTTTTTTTTTTTTAAGCACTTTAAAAAAATGTTACTTATTTTAAGCGTATCAGTGTTTTGCCTGCATGTATGTAAGTGCACCCATGTCATGCAGTACCCTTGGAGGTCAGAAGAGGGCATCAGATCCCCTGGACCTGGAGTTAAGGATGGTTATTAGCTGTTATATGACTGCTGGGAGCAGTACTCAAGTCCTCTATAAGTACAGCTTTATCACTGAGCCATCTCTCCAATCCTCTGGTTGGTTCTTTTATTTTAAAATATTTATTTTTATTTTATGTGTTTGAGTATATTGCCTGCATGTATGTAAGTGCACCTGTGTCATGCATTGCTCGTGGAGGTTAGAAAAGGGCATTGAATTCCTCTGTGACTGAAGTTAATGGTTGGTTATTAGCCACCATGTGGGTGCTGGGAATCAAACCTGGGTCCTCTGTAAGAATAGCCACTGCTCTTAACCTCTGAGACATTTCAGGACTGTTTACAATTCTGTTAAATTGTGGGTTTTTTTTTTTTTTTTTTGTCTGAGACAGGGCCTCTCTGTAGTCCCAGCTGACCTGAATTTACTATGTAGACCAGGCTGGCCTTGAACTCACAGAGATCCGCCTGTCTCTGCCTCCCAAGTGCTGGGACTAAAGGCATGCTCACCACACCCAGCTTGTGTCTTGTGTTATTTTTTGTAACATCAAACTTATTTTTAAATTTTATTTTATGTATATGAATGTATTGCCTTATATAAGTACACCTGTGTTGTGCAGTGGCCTTGGAAATCAGAAGAGGGTGTTGAATTCCCTGGAACTGGAGTTACAGATGGTTGTTAGCCACTATATGGGTGCTGGGAACTGAACCCAGGTCCTCTGCAGTAGCAGCCAGTGCTCTTAACCTCCCCACCTTTTTTTTTAAACAGTGCTTTGAAATAGGGTATCACTTTGTATTCCAGACCTACCTCAAACTCAAAATCCTTCTGTCTCAGTCTCCCAAGCACTGGGATTACATGTATGTGTGAGATAACCATATCTGATTTAAAGTTATTCAATTCTAAAACTATATTTCCTGTTTTCTGTTTATTGGTGTTTTTTTTTTTTTTTTCGTGAGATAGGGTCCCTGCAGCCCCAGCAGGCCTGGAACTGGTTTTTTTTTTTTTTTGAGACAAGGTGTAGAATTCTGGGTTTTTTTGAGACAAGGTGTCTTATAACCCAGGCTGGTCTTGAGCTTACTCTGTAACCTTGAACTCCTGCCTTCACCTCTCTGCCCTGGGATTCTAGGTATGTGCCACTACACCTATCTTGTCCTTCACAGTTTAATTCCATAGTTTGACAAGCAGGCTTTGTGTCTTTGTTCTAAGTCTTTGGCATGCTAAGCATGGTAGGTTTGAGAAGCCAGCTCCTTGGCACAAAGTACTATAGCCCTTATCCCAGTTAATGGAGGTTTTCAGGGAATATTTTGTATTATTCCTTCTGATGAATTGGGGGATGAGCTATTGGTAAATGGCAATATCTTAGTTGCAGTTGAGGGGGAAGAAACAACCAAGGTTATGAATTGTCCATAAGGTAGTCACCATAATAAGGGACCACTTGGCAGAAATAGAATGATATGGTGGCTATGGAAGGGAGAGCAGGCATCACTGCACAGCATGCTCCTGGGTTGGTTTGAGGATTCTATTGGCCACTATGTCATGTTATATTCTTTTCCTGTCCTATTTAAGGGCTAGTTTCTTTGAAGTCAGTGCAGGAAATGCCAGTGATTCAGCCTTGCAGATTTCTTCTGCCATAGTGTAGCTGAGGACCGGTTTATCTGGTAAGGAGTTACAGAGTAAGTTCCAGGTACACTTAGCTGACCAATTGAATGCTTTTATATGACTTGCCAGAAATACTTGTTTTGCAGACTCTCAAGGTTTTGATGCCCTATGGCAAGTGGGTGTAGTATGACCTTAACACGGCCTTTTGCATGGGTAGCAGCTTCATTATACCCTATCGAATGGGTGTTTGTTGGGCCTGTGCTTCTGTGATGGCCTTGCTGATGACTGAGGAAATAGTAGCTTTAATTTTCTGCTTTTCTAGGTGTCCTGCAGTGTAACAATGTGCCTTTTGGAGAAACATCTTGTTCCCTTTGTTCTGCTGTACCCCTCATATAGTGAAGGTTGCTAACCTGCAGAACTCAGTTTCCTTAGGTAGCAAGCAAATAACTCATAAGTGCCTGCCATGTCTCCAGCAGAGCTGATTGTATATAGAAGTGTGTGATATAACATTTCCCTCTTCACCAATTTTTTATTTGGAATAAATTCAGACCAATAGATACTTTACAAGAATAATATAATACCTGGATATGGTGGTGCATGCCTTTAGTTCCAGCATTTGGGAGGCAGAGACAGGCAGATCTCTGTGAGATCAAGACCAGCATGGCCTATATAATGAGTCCCAGGTGAGCTAGGGCTACAGGGAGACCCTGTCTCAAAACAACAACAAAGAACTAACTCCCCTCCACCAAAAAAGAATAATATAATAGATACATGTAAAGTCTCTGCCTAGATCAGCCATTAGCATTTTGACATATTTACTCCTTATTACTTTTTGAACCTTTTAACTATTGGGTATGTAAATCATATTGCTTCATCCTAAATGTTTCATCAAGTATTTCCTAAAAACGAGAATCTGTCCTATATAGCACACTACTCTCTATACTCAGAAAATCTACCACTGGTGTAATAGATATATGAAATATTTGTGGAGATTTCTCAAATTTTCCTAAAGATGTCATCTGTAATTCTCTTTCTCTGTTCAGGATCCATTGAAGAATCATGCAGGCTTCTATTGTCGTGCTTTTGCAGGTCTTTAGCCTGCATTAGCCTTGAACAGTATTTTAATCTTGAATGTCTTCTTTTTAGAAAGGTTTTTATGTGCCTGTGGTGTCTGTGTAAGTGAATACCACATGTGTAGGGTGCCTGTAGAAGCCAGATGAGGGCATCAGAGCTCTTGGAGCTGAAGTAGCAGGCAGTTGTGAATTAGCACATGGGTGCTAAGAACCAAATTTGGATTTTTATAACTAAATTTGGGTTCTCTTAATCACTGAGCCATCTCTCCAGCCCCTTGAATGAATGCCTTCTTTCATAGCATCAACATCTTAAAAGATTTCAGGTTACATGGTACACATATATACATGCCAGCAAAACACTCATACACATAAAACTAAATAGATCTTTAAAACTAAAAAGAGCCAGACATAGTAGCACATGCCTTTAATCCTAGCACTCAGGAGGCAAAGGCAAGCAGATGTCTGAGAGATTGTTTCCAAAAAAAAAAAAGTCTGGTTGGTTGTTGCTTTGTATAATGCCTTTTAATTTCAATTTATATGATTGTTTCCTCTGGATAAGATTCAAGTTAGAACTGAGCATGTTGGGGACTGGAGAGATGGCTGAGCAGTTAAGAATGCTGGTTGTTCTTGCAGAAGACCCGGGTTCAAATCCCAGAACCCACATGGCAGCTAACAACTGTTTGTAACTCCAGTCCCAGGGGATCCGACAGCCTCTTCTGACCTCTGCGGGCATTGCACGACATGGGTGCATTTACCTACATCCAAGCAATACACGCATACACATAAAATAAAAATAATAAATTAAAAAAAAAAAAAAGAACTGAGCACTTGGGAGTGGGGATAAAAGGCAAAAAGATCATGAATTTGAGGCCAGCCTGGGATATACAGTAAGTTCTAGGTTCAGGCTACATGGTGAGACCCTATCTCAAGAAACAAAGCAAAACAAAGCATAAAAAGATTCAGCATAAACATTTTAGATGGAGGAACTATGTAAGTTAATTTGGTTTGGTTAATGAAGCTGATCTAAAGCACATAGAAGCAAAGTACAATTTTGATTGTGTCATCTAATCTGTAAACCCTATAGGAATTGTGAGGTCCCTTCAGTAGGTCTTGGAATACTAGGAAAAACTTTGACAGGAAGATGGGGTTTGAAAGAGGGACAAAATTAGAAGAGGTTCTTGGGTTATAGTTATTTAGATAAGCTGTGATTTGGCTTCCCATCATACTATTTAGGTTTTATAGTATGAAAAATGAATTTGAGGGTTTGTGTCTTTTATGTATTTGTACTGCCATGAAGCCTAAATATATAGTGCTCTTGCTTTGGCTTTAGACAGGTTTAGAAACTGTTGCCAGCATTCTGCCAGCTGCCTGACCTTGGGGAAATTTCCTCACTTGTAAGACTTTTTAAAAAGACTACTAAAAACTATTTAAAAGGTTACTGTGATGCTCACAGTAAAAAATATTGAAAATATTTGAATGCCTGCAGGAGGGGTGGTGCTCCCACATTCTGCCAATGTGGCCCACTAGAATATTCATTTCTGTGGCCTGCCTGACCCTGAAGATTTATGCTTGTTCTTCCTGGACAGCTGAAGGCATGAAAATGAAACAGGCCTAGGGTCCTGAAAAGAAGTGGAAAGACTAGCTGGATGAGCTCATAGCCTACTCTGCAGAATAGTGGAAAATAAGGATGAATTAAATGATTAGAGGGCAACAGTGGACTTGGAAAGTTAAGCCAGGGACCTTAGATCTGATGCTTTCCTGAGAAGAAAAGCACTGCAAGGTTTTTCATCAGGAGAGACGCGTTTAAAAAGGAGAGCGGTGTGGAGATTGCTAAGGGACTTTTCCTGGTTTAGAGACTGGATCTTTACAGGGTAGGGCTGCCTCAATGATGACCCAGTTGGGGGTGTGGTTTGTCATTCTTGCCACAGGAGGCCAGTATTTCTGCTCCAGTGACTCTTCCTAATCTGTGTCTGACTCACCCCATTGTTGGGGCCCTCATGGCTTCCCTTCTGTTTGCTGTCTGATCCACAGAGCTCCTGGGCTGCCTAGGATGATGGGAGCCTGAGCTAAGCAACAGTAGATGGGATGTGGGAATGAGCAGCATTCCTGTCCCTATAACCCTTCCCTGAGTAGATGCTAGTTCAAGTTCAGACTGCTGGGGATCACTGTCTAGCTTGTGGGGCTGTCTACCAGGAGGTAAGTCAAGATGGTTCCTGCTCTTTCTCTACTTTACATGGGTTGACTTTTTCTGCACAGGTTCTCTGTTACTTTTTCCCTGACTCAGGTTCTACAAAGGATGTTACTCATGAAGCAAATGGGTTGTTGTAGGCGGTGGGCCATGGTATATGTAATACACGTATTTTTCTAATTGTGGGGAGAATGTACAGAAGTTTTCACTGGCCTGTGCTCTGAGATAGGTTGCCTAGAACTCTTGTGAGCCAGACACTAAATAGGCTTGTGCCTATTGGGGTCATTGCAGAAAGGTTCTAGTTATAATCACAATTCTCAGCTTCTGGGCTTTGGAGCCATTCTAGGTATGCTTTAGTGTCCAAGTTAGCTTCCTTCCCTTTAACCAGGGAAGGAAAGGCAGAAATGAAAAACTGGAAATGAAAGCTGGGTGAATAAGTATGTCTTGTTCTCTGCTGGGAGTTGGTATATCTAGGTTTCTAGACACTTGTTAACTAGCAGTATGATCGGAGACCTCAGTGGACTGGAGCTTTTTTGTGTGTAAGAATGAACAGTTTGGGACTGGAGAGATGGCTCAGCAGTTAAGAGCACTGACTGCTCTTGCAGAGGTCCCGGGTTCAATTCCCAGCACCCACATGGCGGCTATGAACCATCCTTAACTCCAGTTCCAGGGGAATCCGAAGCCCTCTTCTGACCTCTTTGGCATTGCACAACATGGGTGCACTCACATACTTGCAGGCAATACACTCATATAAATACACTCATATACATAAAATAAAAACAATAAATAAAATATTTTTAAAAAAGAATTAACAGTTTGGATTATATAATCTGAGATCTTTCCAGTCAAAATTAATGTAATGGTTTATTTTTAATACTGAGTGACAGATATTGTTCATATTTTGTCTCCTTTGTAAGTTTGTCCCTCTCAGAGTAACTGTTCTCAGCCTTTACATTCATTGTGGTGTGCTGCTGTTTTTTGTTTGTTTTTTTCCTTTCCTTTTTTTAAAAAAAAAATAGTAGTATTTGGGATTGAACCCATAAATGCTGGGCAAGGGCCCCCTTGCTGAACTGCACTTCCCAAGCCCTGAGCCAATCTTGTGCCTATCCCCAAAGGTGGTACTTTTCACTTTTGCTTGGTGGATTCAATTTTTGGAAATCTCTAGAAGATGCTTTGAGTCAAAGAATCAAGCAAAGCCGTATCTTTTTCGGTAAACAAAAGAGGTAATGAGCCAGGCGTGGTGGCACACGCCTTTTGTCCCAGCAGAGGCAGGCGGATCTCTCTGAGTTCAAGACCAGCCTGGTCTACATGGTGAGTTCCAGGCCAGCTGGGGCTACAGGGAAAGATGTATGATTGACTATAAAACAGACCTAATTTTTCTGTGCCTTACATGGAGAGTGAAGGCAGTTTCCAAAAAAGTGTTTTGTTAAGATTTTAAGCAGTAATAAAATTATTAAAGTAAATAACTTCATAAAAAAGACTATTTTGATTACAGTCTTCATTTGGTTTGATAAGATGGAAATGTTTTATTAATAGTCACTTTGCTTTATATTCACTATGTGTATGCTTGTTTCAAGGTCAAGATGACCACATAGTGAGATGGCTCAGAGGTTAAGAGCATTGACTGCTTTTGCAGAGGACATGGGTTTGGTTCCCAGCACCCACATGATGGCTCCCAATCATCTGTAACTCCAGTTCAAGGGGATCTGATGCCCTCTTCTGGGCTCCTCAGCCACCAGGCACATATGTGATGCACATACATATATACTGGCACTCACATACGCCATTAAAATAAAATAAATCTTTGGGGCTAGAGAGATAGCTTAGCAGTTAAGAGCAGTGGCTGCTCTTACAGAGACCCAGATTCAGCTCGCAGCACCCACAAGGCAGCTAACAGTCATTTGTAACACCAGTTCCAGGGGATCCAACACCCTCTTCTGACCTCTGTGGGCACTGTATACACAAGTGACCTTACATGCTTGCAGGTAAATACTTATACACAAAAAATAAAAATAAATAAGCATTTAAAAAAAGAAATTTAGTTGTTTTTCTGATAGTCCTCCCAAATCAAATGTCTTAAGGGTCAAAAAGGGGTGGAGCTGGGCACTTGGGAGGCAGAGGCAGGCAGATCTCTGGGAGTTCCAGACTAGCCAGGGTTATATAGTAAGAGCCTGTCTCAAAAAACAAACAAACAAAAAATAAATAAATAAAACTAAACAATAAAACAAGGGGCTGGAGAGCTAGCTCAGTGGTTAAGAGCACCGGCTGCTCTTACAGAAGACCCCAGGTTCAGTTCCCAGCACCAACTTGGTGGCTAACAACCATCTGTAACACTAGTTCTAGAGGATCTGATGCCCTTTTCTGACCTCCAGGGTCACCAGACATGCACATGGTACATTCACATGCATGCAGGCAAAACACTGATGCATGTAAAAAAAAGAAAAAAGGGGGGGGATAGGGGGGTGGGGCAGTCGGGGGGGGTGGGAGAACCCACAGCTGTAGGAAGCTGCAGCAGAGGAACTACTGTAATCTCATCTCCAGAAAAACCCTTTTCAGGCTTATGACTGAGACCCACTGAAGAAGCCAGTCAAGATGATCCCCAGGTGGTGTGGCTGAAGCAGGTGTTTGGGAGTCCCAGTCTTTTGTAGGAAAAATCATAAAATGTATCAAATCACTTCATTGATTTTTTGTTTTGTTTTGTTTTTCCTGTCAGAAGTTGTAAGTTTGGAAGGAGGCTGAAGGGTTAGGGCAAAGCAGAGACTTGTTATTGTGAATTTCTTCAAGTAGGTCAATTATAGTACCTGAGAATCTGTTACAGTGGTTGCTATAGGAGCATTTGCATTTCTCTTTCTTACTCTGTCTTGTTTTTCTTGTTTATATGTTGAGTTACAAGATGCTAAATTCTGGGGCTGGAGAGATGGCTCAGCAGTTAAGAACACTGGTAGTTCTAGACCCAGGTTCGAATCCCAGCACCCACATGGCAGCTAACAACTGTCCGTAACCCCAGTTCCAGGGGGTCTGACAGCGTCTTCTGTCCTCCGAAGGCATTGCATGACACGGGTGCACTTACCTACATGCAGGCAATACACTTATACACATAAAATAAAAATAATAAAATATTTTAAGAAAAACAAGATGCTAAATTCTAGATCTGAAAATCAGTAAACCTAAGAGGGTTTGAGGTACTAAACCAGGTGTGGTGGCACATACCTGTAATCCCAGTGCTCAGGGATTACAGTAAGAGGACTGTCAGAGTTTAAGGCCAGCCTGGGCTGGGTAGTGAATACCAGGCCTAGGGAAAGCAGGGTCCTGTCTCAAAAAACAAAACAAAACCCAACATGTTACTCAAGAAGATTTGAGGGAGTGGGGGAGTGTCTTTGTGAAGGTGCTTAACTACTGGGGGTAGCAGTGGAATTTCCTTTCACCCCTAAATTACAGTGACTACTTTCATCTTGCAGCCACAACTGGGTGGTCAAACATGAAGTAGCTGCTTAGTGGGAAGCAGCCCAGGAGGCTCCCCTGACACAATCAGAGGACATGCTGGGGCTGAGAGAAGGCATTCCTTGGGAGGACTATTTAAGGAGGTGGGGGTAAAGCTCATCAAAACAGGCAATATGGATATTGTGAGTTAGAGGATTGAGAGACTTTCTTACCTGCAGTTGTTAATTTTGAACTTTTCTTTAAAGGAACTCTCAGAATGATTGGTGCAGTGGGATTCATTTAGAGAAAAGGCCCTCTGTAACCACGAGCAGAAGTTAAATGCCCAAGAGCTGGGCCAGTTGCAGGAGAAACAAAGTGGCCCAATCAGTTGCTTTACAGTTGTTTGGTCCTGCAGATCACCCAAAGAGACTAGCTGCTTCATGAGCTCACAAGGTACTAGGCTGCAAGGTTGCACTCCAAAACTCCAGATCTTTCTATTCCTCCTCTTTGCCTCAGTGCCCTTTCATTTTAATCAGGATTGTGTAAACACAGCTTGCCAGTTCCCTTAAAGTGGTATGCCCAGTGACTTTTTTTTTTTTTCTTTTTCTACCTGTTGGTGCTAAGTCTTGAAATTAGAGGAACTATCTATTTAACTGGCTTCACTGGCTGCCTAATAAAGGAATTTACCAAACTAGGGCCAGCTGTCTATCATTCAGTCAGGCATTATTTAACAACTACTGTGTACAGGTGTGGGAGTGAATTAAGGACCCTGTTAGTCAGATGAAACATGTCAGCATCCACTCAAGGAGGCGTGAAATATGCAGAGGAGCAAGCAGTATGGGGGCATATAGAAGAAAGAACAAGTGTTGCTGGTTGTGGGAGAGCCCAGGATTGCTGAGCATTTTAGCCAAGTTACAAAGGATGCATAGGCATTCAAGAGGTTTAGAAGACAGGGCATTTCAGTAAGTTCACACCATGGCAGAGGCACAGAGTCTAAAAACTGCCTGGCATATTTGGGGAAGATATGCTTGAAATAGACAATACTCTAAGAGAATGAACTAGAAATGAAGCTGGAAAGGAAATTTGAAGGCTGGATCTCGGAGAACCTTAAACATCATGCTAAGGAATTTGGATCTTATGATGTTACATTTTTTTTTTTTTTAAATACAGACTATTATGACCCAATCCATGTAGGTCTTAGTCTATTTTAAGTGTAAGGTTTAATTACAGCTTTAGGGTTGAAATGGTGTGGTCTTGGTTCTTAACAGTAAAGTTTGCCAGACATCTGACATTTTGGTTACTGATTGCTCAGCTGTATTTACCAAATGGTCTTCAAAAGCAAGAAGGTAGGAAGTGGTCAGAGCTGTCCCTTTTAGCTGAGCTCCTCACCTCTCAAAGAGGATTTCCCCACCCTCCCCCTTTCTGAGACAGAGTCTCACTGTGCTCCTGGCTGGCCTGGAACTTGCTATGTAGATCAGGCTGCCCTTGAACTCACAGAAATTCCATCCGCTTGCCTCTACCTCCTGAGCACTGAGATTAAAAGCGTGTGCCACTATGCCTGGCCAAAGATGATTTTCTTAGGCATATCACGCACAAAACTTTTTGCTAATGGGTTGCTTACTGCTAATCTTTTTTTTTTTTTTTTTTAAATGTATGAGTGTTTTGCCTGTATGTATCTAAGTGCACCCATGTCATGTAATGCCTGTAGAGGCCAGAAGAGGCATTGGATTCCCTGGAACTAGAGTTACAGATGGTTGTTAGCCACCATGTGGGTGCTGGGAACCAAACCTGGGTCCTCTGCAAGAGCAGCCGTAACCACTGCACCATTTCTCCAGCCTAATAGCAGCTCTTAACCACTGAGCCATTTCTCCAGCCTAATTGATAATATTTTGAGGATAAAATCTCTCAAAACTTTTGAGGGGCCTCTAGGGACTGGAGAGAGGCTCAGCAGTTAAATGCATCAGCTCTTCTTAGAGAATCTCCCAGACCGCCACCAGCACTGCACACATGTGGTGCACATAGATACGTACAAGCAAAATACTCATACACAGCATAAAAATAAGTTCTGAAAAATGTATATACAAGATAAGCTATTAACCAATAATTGTTAACTTCTGCAGAGTGAGTTTAGGGTGCAGAGTGAAGTGCTGAGGACTTATTTATTAAATATATTATCTTTTTTTATTTGGTGATAATTTTTTTCTGATCCCCCCCCATATTTCTAGCAATAAGTTCATACTAAATCCTGAAAGGTTTTTAAGATTTTTTTAAAATATGTATGCGTGTTTGCATGTGTATATGTGTACCATATATTTCCTTGCAGCAGGAAAGAAAATGGTGGCTACTCAGAAAACTAAGGTAGGAGGGTTGCTTGAGTCCAAAAATTTTGGGCCAGCCTGGGCAACTTAAAAACTTTACTCTCATTAAAAATTTATTTATTTATTTATTCTTGGTCCTTTTTTTGGAGACAGGGTTTCTCTGTAGCCCCAGCTGGCCTGGAACTCACTTTATAGACCAGGCTGTCCTTGAACTCACAGAAATCTGCCTGCCTCTGCTTCCTGAGTGCTGGGACTGAAGGCCTGCGCCGCCACACCTGGCTTTCATTAAAAATTTAAATAAATTAGAACCATATCATAATACTTTTCCTTTTTTTTGTACACTTACTCTTTGTGTATGTGTGGTGGTGGTGGGATTTGCATCCTACAGAGGTCAGAGGACAACTTTGTAGAATTGGTTCTCGCCTTCCACCTTTATGTAACTTCTGGGGATAGGCTCAGGTTGCCAGGCTTGGATCTTTACCTACTGAGCTTTCCTGCCAGTCATAGTTTTTTGTTTTGCTTTTAAATTTAGTAGCAAATTCAAGTGTAGCTCAGTGGTAGAGTGCTAGCCTGGTGGGGCAGCACATGCCTATAATCCCAGCACTCAGGAGGCTGAAACAGGAAGGCAGACTGGGTTATACAATGAGACCCTGGCACATGCCTGTACTACCAGCCCTTGGGAAGTGGAGACAGAGAGATCAGAAATTGAAGGTCATCTTTGGTAACATAGCAAGTTTGAAGCCAGCCTGGGCTTAATGAAACCCTGTCTCAAAACCAAAACAAAACAGAAGAGAAGGGAGGGGGAAGAAAAAGAAAGCAGTACGTAGCAATATTTCAGCCCAGTGGTGGAGGTGGTCTTTTGACTTCGTTTGTGCACTTTTGAGGTCTTTCAGTATTATATACTAGATCTATGCTATATAAAAATTCATGTGAAAAAGAGCTGTGCTCTGTAACATATTGTACTCTTGGTTGGGCTACGGTTAAACTCCATTGAGAAGCTTTTCTTTAGATGTTAAATGTGGGCTATTGTTATTTAGGCCCAGGAAGTAAATATTTAGGCTTTCCAGGCCATATGATTGCAGCTATTAATGGCCATTTGAGAACAAGTACAGTCATAAACCTTACATAAATGAGTGGGTGTGACTGTGTTTTGGTAAAACTTGACTTACAAAATATGGGTTGCTGGCCTACAGGCCATTGTTTGCTGACCTGTGAGTTTAGGAAGTACACTTGACAGAGTCAGAGGCCTATCTTTGATAGGAAGTTGTTCTGAAACATTGATGTCTTCTACTTAATGACTTTGTTACCTTAGCCTCTCTGAGACAGCTTGTTAGAATCAAAATGATAGTACCTTCATAAGAAATAAGAATGATTGGGCTGGAGAGATGGCTCAGCAGTTAAGAGCACTGGCTGCTCTTACAGAGGACCTGGATTCTATTCCCAGCACCCACATGGCTGCTAACAACTGTCCATAACTCCAGGTCCTAGGGAATCCAACATCCTCTTCTGACCTTTGAGGGCATTGCATGACACAGGTGCACTTGCTATACAGGCAGGCAATACATTCATACACAAAATTTTAAAAAGTAAAATAATTTTTAAAAACGAGAAATAAGGGGGCTGGAGAGGTGGTGCAGGGGTTCAGAACACCTTCTGTTCTTCCAGAAGACCGGGGTTCAATTCCCAGCACCTACATGCTGTCTTTTTTTGCCTTCTTCTGGTCTTCATGGGCACTACACACACACCAGTAAACACACCAGCAGTTAAAACACTTGTACAAATAAAAATGAATCATTTAAGCCTGGTGAGGTGGTGCATGCCTTTTTAGTCCCAATGCTAGGGAGGCAGAGGCAGGTGGATCTCTGAATTTAAGGCCAGCCTGGTTTAATAGTGCGTTCAGGCTAGCTGGGGCTACAGGGAAACCCTGTCTTAAAAAGACCAAATAAAATAAACCATTTTAAAAAATTAAAAAGACTGACCAATTGCATATATAAATATTTAGCTATTCTGGAAATTGGGAAAATTAAGTGTGTATGTATATATAAGTACTCTTTTTGCAGTACTGGGGATTGAACACAGGTCCTTTCACATCCTAGGTAAGCATCTGAGCTACATCCAATGTCATTTATTTATTTGTTTGTTTATTTATTTATTTTTGGTCTTTTTGAGACAGGGTCTCTCTGTAGCCCCAGCTGGCCTAGAACTCGCTATGTAGACCAGGCTGGCCTCGAACTCACAGAGATCTATCTGCCTCTGCCTCCCAAGTACCGGGATTAAAGGCTTGCACCACCACACCCAGCTTACATCCACCCTCTTAAAATTTTTTATTTGAGGGTCTGGAGAGATGGCTTAGCAGTTAAGAACACTGGGTGTTCTTGCAGAAGACCGGGATTCAAATCCCAGCACCCACATGGCAGCTAACAACTGTCTGTAACTCCAGTTCCAGGGAATCCAACGGCCTCTTCTGTCCTCGCAGGCATTGCACGACATGAGTGCACTTACCTACATACAGGCAATACATTCATACGCATAAAATAAAAATAATAAAATATTTTTTAAAAAACTTTTATTTGAGACAGGGTCTCACTAAGTTGCCCTTTAATTCATTCTGTATCCCTGACAGGCCTTGAACTTATGATTCTCTCGTCTTAGCTGCCCTAGTAGCTAGAATTAAAGACCTGTGCCAGTAACAACAGTATATTGTTTTTCTATTATATTGGCAAAATTTTTAAAAATCAGTTGTAGCTAGGTGTGGTGGTACATGCCTGTAATCCCAGCACTTGTGTGGTAGAGGCAGGAGGATCAGAAGTTCTAGGTTGTCTTTGACTACATATCAGGTTTGAGGCCAGCCTGAACTACATGAGACTATATCTCAAAAAACTGGAGGAGGCTAGGCACAGTGGTATACATACATCTTTAATCCCAGCACTCAATAGGCAGATCTCTGTGAGATCGAGGCCAACCTGGTTTATATAGCGAGTTCCAGGCCAGCTGGGTCCAACAGGGCCAGTAGGATGGCTCAGCAGAAAAGGGCTCTTGCTGCGAAGCCTGACAATTTGAGTTGGACCACCAGAACCCACATTGATGGAAGGAAAGCACCAATTCCTGCAAGCTGTCCTCTGACTTCCACATGTGTGCTGTAACACATTCATCCCCCCACCACCACCAAAAAAGAAAAACAAACCTGGAGGGGAAAATATATGATGATAGGTATAAAAATTGGAATATTTATGTTGTCAGTGGAACTATGAGTTGCACCTTTTTGGATTGTCGGTTGACAGCACCTAACATCACTTCAGCTCAGTAACTGAACCCACAGCTCTAATGAGTATATGTTCTAGAGAAACACTAGCTTGTACATAAAAAGAAGTATCACAGCTGGGCGTGGTGGCGCACGGCTTTAATCCCAGCACTCAGGAGACAGGCAGGCGGATCTCTGTGAGTTCAAGGCCAGCCTGGTCTACATAGTGAGTTCCAGGACAGTTGGGGGGCTACAGGGAGACCCTGTCTCAGACAAAAAAAAAAAAAAAAAAAAAAAAGAGATCTATCACATACCAGTATTGTCAGTGTGACATACTTTGCAACCTTAACGTCCAGGCATAGCAAAATGGGAAAATAAAGTTGTGGAATATTCTAACTATGAGACTTTTCTCAAGGTTTTAAAATGTGGGTAATCATTTATATACTAATGTGAACACATCAAAGATTTTGGGGGGATGGGTGGTACTGGGGATTAAATTCAGGGCCTTGTATATGCTGCCACTGAGCTATGTCCTCAGGTGTGCCCTCCTCCATTTTTGTTACTATTTTCATTTTTTTAAGATTAAAACAATTTTTTTAAATGTGTATGAGTGCTTTGCCAGCATGTATGTAAGTGTACTGTGTGTGGGCCTAGTGCCTGAGGAGGCCAGAAGAGGATCTAGCATCCCCTGGAACCGGAGTTACAGATGGTTGTTAGCTGCCATGTGAGTGCTGGGAACCAAACCCAGGTCTTCTGCAAGAGCACCCAGCTTAACTGCTGAGCCATCTCCCTAGCCCCTAGTAATTTTTATCCTTTTTTGAGATAGGGTCTCCCTGTTAGCCCCAGCTGTTCTGGAACTCACTGTGTAGACCAGGCTGGCCTTGAACTCACAGGGATCCACTTGCCTCTGCCTCCCAAGCTGCTATTAAAGGCATGAAAGAAATTCTTCTGGAAAAATTTCTCCCAAAGTCTCACTGTTGATTTTTCTCCCTCTTGATTTTTTTTAGTGTAGTTTTTTGGATTTATTTTTATGTGTATGAGTGGTGTGCCTGCATGTATGTAAGTGCATCATATGCTTGCAGTGCGCAGGGAGGCCAGAAGAGGATGTTAGATCCCCTGGTACTGGAGTTAAGGATGAGTGTTAGCCGCCATGTGGGTGCTGGGAACTAAACATAGTTCCTCTGGAAGATCAGCCAGTGCTGTTAACCACTGAGCCATTTCTTCAGTTCCTTCTCTTTTTTTTTTTTTTTTTTTTTTTTTTTTTGAGATAGGCTCTCATTATGTAGCCCTGGCTGGCCTAGAACTTGCTATGTAGAGCATGTTGGCCTTGAACTCACAGAGATCTGCCTACCTCTGCCTCTTGAATGCAGGAATTAAAGCATGCATGACCATGCCTGGCCCCCTCTCTTTTAAAATAATATTTAGGGGCTGGGAGAGATGGCTCAGCAGTTAAGAACACTGGCTGTTCTTACAGAAGACCTGGGTTCAAATCCCAGCACCCACATGGCAGCTAACAACTGTCCCTAACTCCAGTTCCAGGGGATCCAACAGCCTTTTCTGTCCTCCACGGGCATTGCACGACACAGGTGCACTTACCTACATGCAGGCAATACATGCATACACATAAAATAAAGATAATAAATAAAATATTTGAAAAAAATATTTAGAAATTAATTTTTTTCTCTTATCTGAAATTTATTAATTTTAAAATTTGTGTGTGTATGAGTGTTTTGTGTACATGTACATAAAATGCACCTGCAGAGGTCAGAAGAAGGCATCAGATCCCTGGAACTGGAGTTTCGAACAGTAGTTAGCTACCATGTGGTTGCTGGTAATCAAAATGGGGTTCTCTGCAAGAGCAGCCAGTACTCTTAACGCTGAGCCACCTCTCCAGCACCCCCCCCCCAAATATTTTGCTTTTAGATTTTTTTTGGTCTTTTTGAGACTATGTCTCCCTGTAGTCCCAGCTGGCCTGGAACTTGCTATGTAGGCCAGGCTGGTTTGAACCCACAGCGATCTGCCTGCCTCTGTCTTCCAAGTGCCAGGACTAAATTTATTATTTTTAATTTTATGTGTATGAGTGTTTTGCCTGCATGTACGTAAGTGCACCATGTGTGTGCCTGGTGTCCAAAGAGGTCAGAACTAGAATTAAGGACAGTGCTAGCTGCTCTGTGGGTTCTGGGAACAAAACCTGGGGTCCTGGGCAAGAGCTGTAAGTGCTCTTAACCTCTAACCCATCTTCAGTCCCAGGGGATCTGATGCCTTCTTCTGACCTCTGCAGGTGCACTTATGTACATGCACACAGGTGCTAGGAACAGAAACTGGGTCCCCTACAAGAGCAAACTGTGCTCTTAACCTCTGAGTCATTTCTCCATCTCCCACAGATACACTTTTTTTTAAAAAAAAATTGTTTTTATTTTATGTGTACAAGTGTATTGCCTGCATGTATGTGAGTACACCCGTGTCCTGCAATGCCACAGATGTCAGAAGAGGGTTTCCGATTCCCTGGAACTGGAGTTAAGGATCGTTTGTAGCCACCATGTGGGTGCTGAGACTTGAACTCAGGTCCTCTGCAAGAGCAGTCAGCGCTCTTAACTGCTGAGCCATCTCTCCAGCACCAGAGATTCACTTTTAAAATATAGTTTGAAACCTTTTACTTATTAAAGAAATCTTAACAAGCCTGGTGTGGTGGCACATACCTTTAATCCCAACACTCAAGAGGCAGAGGCAGGCCTGATCTACATAATGTTCCAGGCCAGCTGGGGCTACAGGGAGACACTGTTTCAATAAAAAAAAAAAGCACCTACACTGATACTGTTCTGAGTTGCAAGAGTTCAGTGATGAGCAGTCTGTGATATGCTGTGGGAGAAAGAAATCAGTCAAGCACAAACAAATGTGCTTAGAAACCATGACTGCTGTGAAGGGAAGGAATATAGTGGAACTTCATCTGATCTCTAGGATGTCAGGGAGGGCTGAGATGTAAAGGAGAAGTTGAAGCTAACCAGGTGATGATGTAGGAAAAGAATGCTTTAGGTTAAAAGAAGAGCATGGTCAGCTTTAGACCATCTGTGGGTATAGCTTTATGGTAATAAACCTTCAGCCTCTTAAACTTTTTTTTTTTTCTCTTTTTGAGACAGGGTCTCCTTGTAGTCCCAGCTGACCTGAACTCACTATGTAGACCAGGCTGGCCTTGAACTCAC
>NW_008355976.1:450981-505282 GCF_000622305.1 Nannospalax galili
AAGAGAGCTTTTTATTCCCCTGGAACTGGAGTTAAGGATGGTTCGTAGCTGCCATGTGGGTGCTGGGACTTGAACTCAGGTCCTCTGCAAGAGCAGTCAGCGCTCTTAACTGCTGAGCCATCTCTCCAGCACCAGAGATTCACTTTTAAAATATAGTTTGAAACCTTTTACTTATTAAAGAAATCTTAACAAGCCTGGTGTGGTGGCACATACCTTTAATCCCAACACTCAAGAGGCAGAGGCAGGCCTGATCTACATAATGTTCCAGGCCAGCTGGGGCTACAGGGAGACACTGTTTCAATAAAAAAAAAAAGCACCTACACTGATACTGTTCTGAGTTGCAAGAGTTCAGTGATGAGCAGTCTGTGATATGCTGTGGGAGAAAGAAATCAGTCAAGCACAAACAAATGTGCTTAGAAACCATGACTGCTGTGAAGGGAAGGAATATAGTGGAACTTCATCTGATCTCTAGGATGTCAGGGAGGGCTGAGATGTAAAGGAGAAGTTGAAGCTAACCAGGTGATGATGTAGGAAAAGAATGCTTTAGGTTAAAAGAAGAGCATGGTCAGCTTTAGACCATCTGTGGGTATAGCTTTATGGTAATAAACCTTCAGCCTCTTAAACTTTTTTTTTTTTCTCTTTTTGAGACAGGGTCTCCTTGTAGTCCCAGCTGACCTGAACTCACTATGTAGACCAGGCTGGCCTTGAACTCACAGAGATCCGCCTGCCTCTGCCTCCCAAGCGCTGGGACTAAAGGCATGGGCTACCATGCCTGGCTCAGCCTCTTAAACATTTAAAAATTTTTTTTATTTTTTTATCTTAATGTTGTGTGAGTGCTTTGCTTGCCTGTATGTTAGTGCACCTGTGTGTGAAATGCTTATAGGAGAGAGCATTGGATCCCCTGCAACTAGAATTATGGATGGTTAGCCGCCATGTGGATGCTGGGAACTAAACCCAGGTCCTCTGTAAGAGCAGCCAGTGCTCTTAACCACTGAGTAATTTTCCATCCCTGACCTTCAGCCTTTTTTTTTTTTTTGAGACAGTGTCTTCCTGTAGGGCCAGCTGGCTTGGAATTCATTATGTAGACCAGGCTAGTTGTGATCTGCCTGCCTCTGCCCTGGAAGGATGGGATTAAAGGTGTGTATTACCATGCCTACCCTTCGA
Source organism: Nannospalax galili (assembly GCF_000622305.1). NCBI lineage: Eukaryota > Metazoa > Chordata > Mammalia > Rodentia > Spalacidae > Nannospalax > Nannospalax galili. The sequence goes on from NW_008355976.1 coordinate 452,146, forward strand.
TCTCCTAATAGCAGATAGAATTTACCTCTGTACCAAGTATAGTGTTAGACATTTCCTATATACTATCTTGTGAACTCCTTAACTAGAGAAAGTACTATGATTTCCATTTTACAAATGGGGAAATTGAGAATACAGCAAGTTAAGTAACTTGCCCATGGTTGCAGTTAGTAAGTTGGGCCAACTTTACTCTAAATCTTGGCTATTGTGCTGTGTCTTTCCTCCCTCCCTTCCTCCTCTCTGTTTTTTGTTTGTTTTGTTTGACACAGGTTCTCACTCTATAGCCCAGGCTGGCCTGGAATTCACTATGTGTCCCAGGCTTGCCTCAAATCACAGCAATCCTCCTGCCTTAGCCTCCCAACCATCATGCCCAGCATTGTACTATATTGCATTCCTCTGTTTCTTTCCATTCCAGTCTGTACTTCATATAGTTAGGACCCCATATCTTTGATCATGGAGCTCCCTTCCTTCTTCTGGAAACCTCGATTGTTTCTATCAGCTACAGGATAAAAATCTGAATTTCTTAGCATGATGCAAGTCCTTCATAATTTGGTCCTGCTTATTATCTTAAAAACTGCATGTCACAAACGTGCTTTGTCTTTACATAGCTGTTCTGCCTAGAATGCTGTTTCTTTAGCAGTTTTGGTAAAACCCTAGTTAGCCACCCTATCTGTACTTTATCTAGCTTTAAAGTTACTTTGGGTAGAGAGATGGCACAGGGGTTAAGAGCACTGACTGCTCTTGCAGAAGACCCAGGTTTGATTCCCAACACCCACAGGGAGCTAACAACCTTCTATTACTCCAGTTCTAGGGGATCCAATGTCCTCTTCTGACCTCAGGGCATTGCGGACATTGATGCACTTATACACAAGTAAGCAATACACTCATACACATAAGTTCAAATAATGATTTTAAAAGTTACTTCTGGGTAAAGCTTTCCCTGTTGGCCTATTTTGATTTATTTGGTCTCCCACAGCGCCTCTAAATCAGTAAGTCTTCAGTTTTCCCACTAAGTCTTCATCAGCATAAGAATCTTAGCTCCCCATCCTTCCACAGTCCTACATGCTAAGAACACTGGCGAAATAGCTCTTAGACCTTGTAGTTCACATCTGTAATTTTAGCACTAGGGAGGCTAAGGTAGGAGGATCAAGACTTTGAGGCCAGTTTGAAGTACATTTCTGTTGCACAATCTAGTCTCTGTTTCTACAACTGCCACCTGTTTTCTGTGACAGACCCACCATTATGGGAGTCATCTTTTCAAAACATGGCAGCTAGCAAGATCTCTTATCGGGTAAGGACGCTTGCTGCCCATCCTGAGGGGTTGAGTTTGATCCCTGGGACCCACATGGTGGAAGGAGAGAATCAACTTCCAAAAGTTGTTCTTTGACCTTCACACTCCCATCACTCCCAGTAAGTAAAAAAAGTAAAAAGAAAAGAAAAAAAAACAAACCCAAATTGTATGAGTTCTTCCCTCTGGACGCTTCTGCTCCTCCCACTGTTCTTAGTTACTAGGTGTTGGTCTTCCAGCCTTGCCAGTGCCATCTCACCTTCCTTTCAGCATTCCTCCAGCCTGTGTTCTTTAGCTTTATGATATGGTTAGGGATATGTTTCTTCTTCCATGGGATTAAAGCTCAGGTTTAAAGCCTCTACAGTTAATTTCTGAATCCCTATCACAGTGACAGTAGACATGATCCTTTTATGTTTATAGTTGAGTATCCCTGATTACATTTCTTTCATTAATTCTAAGAAAAGATATATGAGTTTTATATATATATATATGCCATATATATGTATGGATTGGTACCCCCCCCCCCAAAAAAAGATTTAGCTCTAAACAGGGAAAATTTCAGTTAAGAAAACTGCTTGTGTAAAATTTTGCAGTGGTTCCAGATACATCGGATTTACTTTATCTAATAAGTTACTTACTTACTTAGCATCTTTGAAGATGAAGGAAATGAGGTCTATACTGCCCTTTTCAGGAGCTATAGCAGAAACAGTGTGAAGAATGGTGCAGAAAAGCTTTGCTGCACATAGACGCTTGTATGGACCAGAAAGACATAGGCAGGACCCGAGACGTGGACAGCACTGATTCGACAACTAGAATTTTAAGTTCTGGCTCTGTGACCTTGGCTGTTAATCTTGAGGGACAAATGTTTTCTTACCATTAGGTCCTTACCTATAAAATTGGAAGAGACATGCTAGCTTCTCAAGGTTCTTTTGTAGAGGATTAACTGAGATATAAGATATAGGCTTCCTTAAATTTAATTTTTGAAGTCTTTTCAAATTTAAATTTTATAGTTTGTTGTTTTTTTTGTTGTTGTTGCTAGGTGTTTTTTTGTGTGCATTTTTTTTTTTTTTTTTTTTTTTTTTTTTTTGTGTGTGTGTGTGTGTGTGTGGTCTTTTGAGGCAGGGTCTCCCTGTAGCCCCAGCTGGCCTGGAACTCACTTTGTGGACCAAGTTGGCCTCAAACTCACAGAAATCTGCCTGCCTCTGCCTCCTGAGTGCTGGAACTAAGGATGTGCACCACCACGCCCAACTCCAAAAGCTATTTGTAAAGCCTTGAGTATAATTCCACTCACCTGTCAAGGTTTTTTTTTTCCTTTTTTTTTTTTTTGAGACAGGGCCTCCCTGTAGCCCCAGCTATCCTGGAACTCACTATGTAGACCAGGCTGGCCTTGAACTCACAGAGATCTGCCTGCCTCTGCCTCCCAAGTGCTGGGACTACAGGCATGCGCCACCACACCCTGGCATATGTCAAACTTTTAAAAAGGTGCTACCCATTTCCTAGGACCACTTCCTTTCATCATCATGTTGCTGAATCGGACCTGTCCCTCCCTTTGGACATGGGATCAAGTAGGATACAAACACATTTCCTATTTCTAAGAGAATTATTTGGAAAAGAATCTCTAACCAGTGATACTTTGTAGGGATTCTTAGGAAACTAATTCTGTTGCAAGATTGGTGGCGGGTAGTATAGTATCCTGCAAAGAGAATCATGGGAATTTTGGGGGTGAAAAGGTACTTTTTAGATAATATCTAACCTAACCCCTTTTGTTACTAAGCCAATGATTTGTCCAGAGCCACATAGCTAGGATGTGACCTGGCCAGAGCTTACCTCCAGAGGCTTTCAACATCAAATGTGTAGCATGTTTCCTGTCACTATGGAGGCTGTCTCCAGGAATTTCAATTCTTTACACTCAGATTCCTGCTGATTTGGTTTCTTTTGTCATTCTGTCATAATTCTGTGTTTATGAACAAACACTGTGCCAGGTATATTGCCTGTAGAAACGCACAGCCATTTTACTCCTTTGTGGCACTGAAACAGGGTGAACAGGTTCTTAAGTGTTTTGTAGAAAGGCCTTCTTGTGGGAGAACTGAGTGGGGCCCCTTGGACTTACTAATGAATCCTCTCTGGGTTTTGCTTTGCCCTCTACTTTTTCCCCCAGGAAGCCTGAGGCTTGCCAACACTGACTCATTAACCTGCCACTGCCCTCTGGAGAGGGAGAACTGGGTGGTGGCAGATGAGCTGGAGGTCTGACCTGTGAAACCATCCTCCCCTTCAACCTGCTGCTGCCACCACCTTTCTCTCCAGCCTCTCCTTACCCTGAGGTAGTGACAACATCCGTCCTAGGGGAAGAGTTTGCTTTGATGCTTGTTGCATTTGATGAGTTTTGATCATTTAATGTTTACAAAGCTCTTGCACCCTCAAAAACAACAAATCAGTTTTAGAGCTATTTGGTTGTTTCAATTAAAATAGATGGTTTATAAGAAGATAGAAGTACAAGGTTTCTTTGAGCTGTTGAGAATGTACTAGCTTTTATCCAATGACAGTCTTCTCTAGGCAACAGAGAAGTAGGATCGTGGTAGCTTAATACTTAAATGACTAGCTCATGTAAATAAGTCATTCAAGTTGTGAACTTCAGATTTCCTCGTCTTTTAAAACAGCCTTATACAATGCCTTCTAGTCTTTTCTTTGCCACTTGTTGTCCTGGCATAATAAATACCTAGCCCATCATTATTATTGTAGCTGTTACCGCTGTAATTAGTAGCACCAGCACTATGCTAAACAGTTTCCATGTTTTATTTTCTTTGATTCTCATAATAGCTCAATGAGGTAAATACTGTGATTATCTCTATTTTACAGAAAAGGAAACAGAAAGATTAAATAACTTGCCTAAGTTCACCTAGCTAGTAAGTGCTGGAGTCAACAATTTTGGTCTAGTGCCCATTTGGGTCTGTCCCCAGAGCTAGTTTTTTACACAGTCATCTTTTCTAATCCCCAGGAAAATCTATAACTTTTACAGACCTGCCTGGCAGGATGGAGGGTTTGGATAAGGGAATAAATGACTCTAGAAGGTAAAACTGGGGCCAGATCATGGAGGGCTTTAAATACCAGGATAGTTATTTATATTAGAATCACCCCTATTCTGGGCTATCTCAGAGGAACTGCCTTCTTTCTGTCTTTATTTTTTCAATCACTGAGGATTGCATCTAGGGCCTCATGCATGGTAGGCAAGTGCTCTACCATAGAATTATGTTCTGGCCTTCTTCCTGACTTTTAAGTTGCAAAAAATAGTAATTAATATGCATTAATATCCACCCTATAACATTGGCATTTTAAGCAACAATAATAAGATGAACACCAAAATGCCTACCAACCAGATTAGAAGATGGAATATTGCCAGGCCCTTTGGAACACCTGTGTGCGTCTAAGTGAACACACCCTCTCCAACTTCTATCAAAACTTGCTCCTGAATGTGTTAGCCACCAACACCCCTCCTCCCTGTGCCCTTTTTATCTTTGTTTTACCACTTCTGTTTAATTTCCTTGAAGCAGTGAGTGGCTTGCAGAACCAGGAGTGTGCCAAGTGAGCTGTCTAGGCTGAGAGGGTCTGAGGTAGTTTGGCTCTGCACAGGAAAGGAAGAGAGAGCAGTGGAGAAGCTGATCAGGCGTACTACTAGCTAGTAGAGTTAGCCCAAGAGCTTGATGACTTGGCAAAGAAACTCCAGAAATTTCAAGCCCTCTGAAGCTGCCCAACTGGAAGCTGATGCCTTGAGTTTAAAGCCAGGGGGTAAGATAGAGAGATACAGTATCAGTTTTGTCAAAGCTGTGAAGTTTCAGGGCTGACCATGGCAGGTGTAGCTGGATAGTTTTAGTAGGCCTACCTCTTATTTTCACCCCATACAATTTCTGGGGTGTTGATTGTGCCAATCTTTAAATTATATTTGCCACTGTCTTTTCAGCATCTGCTTTGCCTTTATGGTACTCCTTTGAATAATAGCTTTCCTTCCCATTAATAAATAGCATGTGCTAAGTACAGGCTGCACAGGGGCTGTGAGAACTGGCTGCAGGGTCTGGGAGCAGCAGTGTCTCTGCAGTGGTGGGCACTGATCTGACCCCACCTCATCTCCCCTACTCAGTACAGACAAAGAGGTGGCCAGAAGATTGTATTTGGAAAGCTGCCATCCAAATGTAGTTCAGTGGAACAGATTTAATGAGCCCTACTGAGTAAGCTAAGGACTATGGCAGATCATAGAGAGGGAAATGAGGTATGCCCTAAAGCAGCAGGCATTCTAGATAGAAGATAAGACTTTCCTGCAAATACACATAAGGTAGTACACGTACCAAATGCGAAATGCACACTTTTTCTGATCAGTGTACATTATTATTTTATAAATTTTTATTTTAAAAATTGATTTGTGTGTGGTATGCACATGCTGCAGTGCAAGTGTGATCATAGAACAACCTTTGGGAGTTCTAGAGGACACCTTGGAAGAATTGGTTCTCTCCTACCATGTGGATCACAGGACTTGAACTCAGGTCAGGCTTCAGGGCACGTGCCTTTACCCTTTTGCTCTCTTGAAAATAAACACAAAAGAAACATATAGCATAGGAAGTCCTCAAGTGGTTGTCTTCCCACAATCTAACATCTTCCTATAGATAACCATTGGTAACTACTGAATATGAGAGAAATTGGGATTTGAGGTGTTCCCATAAAGTAAAATCCAAGAGGTGGACTGATGGAAAGAAGGTAGGCTTCCTGAAGTCCCATCCCTTGCACCAGGAGGAACACCCATTCTAGCTTCTCCAACAGTGGTAAGCCATCTTCTGGTGGGACACTTTGGTGACAGGGACCAAAATACCAAATAGGAACTAATCCTTGTGAAGCACCCTCCAGCACCTTTATGTGCTAGTCAGTATGTTGGGCACTTTGTAAATGTTACTGAGTTCATTCACATCACCTTATAGCAAAGGTGGCTGTGCTTTACAAATTACAATCTGAGGCTCAGAGACTACAGGGTTATGTAGTTAGCAAGTGATGAGTTTGGCCATTTACTAGATGTGTGATGTGGAACAGATCAGACTCTGTGGCTTAGTTTTTTTGAGGTTGGGTCGTAATGTGCCTGCTTCATAAAGAAGGTGCTTAAACCTAAGGAAATGATTCACATTGTTTCTGTAGACTGGCCTGGAGCAAATAGAAGGTACTCAGTATGCATTGGCTACTATCTTGTTATGCCATTTCTCCTTCAGACCCTTATCACCTCCTCCCTTTGATTCACATGTCATCCCTCATACTTTCCTCCCCTGTACAGCTCCTCTGTGTTTTCATTTATTTTTATGTTATTCTATTTGCCTGCATGTATGTTAAGTGCAGTGCCCACAGAGGCCAGAAGAGAGTATCAGATCCATAGAACTGGAGTTATGGAGGGTTGTTAACCACCAGTGGGTGTTAGGAACCAACGTCGTGGCTCCTCTGCAAGAGCAAGCCCATGCTCTTAACCACTGAGCCATCTCTCCAGGTGTCGCCCCCCCCCCCCCTCAGTTTTTGCTTTGGTTAGCCTGGAACTCAATGAAGTAGACCAGACTGGTCTTGAACTTGCCTCCGGCCCCTGCCTCCTGACTGCTGGGATTTTAAGTGTGTACCACATGACCAGGTTTTCCCCTGCTTTCTGTCAGTCCTTTACCTGTCTCCTCAATGCTTGTCGAATATTCCCCAATATTCCCCTTTCTGTCGCTTACTCTACCTTCTGTGTCCTCAGTACCTCTCCTGCCCATTGGGGCAGCCTCCTAATCCATCTTGCTGCTAGACAGTTACTTACCAGAATAAACTTGGCACACAGCTCCCATACCACAGCTCTTAAAAACAAACTTTAAACCTTTCTTGGACTCTTTGATTCAAGATTTTCCAATCTGAAAATCCTTGGAGCCACTTTTCTTTCTCCTCCCCACTTCTCCCTTTCCGTTGAGAAAATTTTTGCTTTTGTGCTTTGAGATCCAAATTAAAGTACTACTTTATTTTCTTAATCCTTTCCTACTGTCCACTGGTTAGAATTTTTCTTTGCATCTTTTGTAGGACTTAGCATGTATTGTCCTGAAGTACAAGTTTTGAGGCCATTTCTGATTTATGGAATTACAACCCTACCCCAGAGGCTGTTAATTCATCCTTGGTTGCTCCCTACAATCCTCTTGTGTACCTTGCACATTGCTCAGTACATGTTTCTAGCTGTAAAATTAGGGGGTTCCTTTTAACTATCTGGTGGGCTTTCCCAGTGGCTTTGCGAAGGTGACTGTCCGGTGGGTGGAAATGCCGCGGTGGTTTGTCTAAGAGTCAGACATGTTTCCTTTTAGCCATGTAGTTGGAGTAGATTCTGCCTATGGGTCCCTATGCCTGGCCAATTCAGGGCTCCACTCAGAGCCTGCGGTACTCAGTCCCGTGCCTTGGCCCCTCAGCCCCTCCCCACAAATGCTCAGCGGAACAGGGGATTAGGTTCTGGCAGCACAGCTGGGATTTTGGCGGCCATTCCACAGTCGACAATAGCGCAGCCACCGGGACGGGACCGCGCAGGCCTGCACTCCAGGGCCAGAATCTGCCTGGACTGCTTGTTTGGGTGGCCGAGGGGGAGGAGCGGGCACAGCGCCACATCCTGGCCTTGCCACGCAGAAGGTATGGGCCGAAGGATTCCCGCGTGGAAGTGGGCTGGGGTGGCCATGTCCCGGGCATGCGGCGGTGCTGGAAAGCCGGCGCTTTGTGTGCAGCGGCGCAGGCGGGCTGCAGTGTGCGCAGACACGCCCGCGCACCACAGGGGCTGCAGGAAGCTGTCGGGTATAAGGCCTGCATGGCGCCTCTGCGCCTCGCTGCAGCTAGAGCCGGAACTTTCACCCTGGTTGGCCGGCTGGGCTGGTCTCAGACGACAGGCCAGCCCTGCTGCCCCGAGCCCTGGGTGGAAAGGAGCGAAGGGGGGAGTGTCCCACCCTCTCAGGTTGGTGAGGCCGCTGCTGTGGGGGCGCTTTGTGTGGACGCCGCCATCCGACGGCCCGGGCCGCGCTCGCCCTGCAGGACTGTGCCCGCCGCCCCGCGTCTTGCTCCGTGTTGGGACCCGCAAGCTTCGCCCCCTCCCCCAGAGCTGCTGGCCAGGCGGTGTCTCCGGGGCTGCGCGGAAGCTCGCTGTGCCTTTAAAGAAAGCAGACTCCTGGCTGTGACGCACTTCTGGCTGTCAGCCAGGAAGATCGCTCCTGCCAGGCTGACTGAGGAGAAACCCAACAACTTTTCTTTTGTGTGTGGGGTTACTTTCCACTGCCCCCTCCCTTCTGTCCTTTCAAGATTTAAATGCTAATGACGGATTAAAACCTGTAGATACGTTTGGCTTTGGGAGTCCGGTAAGGCCCCCTGCACTGAGACTTTTTCTCGCCCACTCTTTCTCTGGGTTTTGTTCAAACATGGACGAGGGGGTGGGGTGGATTCTTCCCCCTCACCTCCCTTTCCTGCGCCATCCATAAAGGGGAGGGAGAGGAGAGGGAGAGCAAGTAAACACACTGAGAAACAGGCGCAGGGAGCTGAGCTTGCCAACATCCGGGTGTTGGCGACTTCAGCGCGAAGGCTGGTGCTCATAGATGTCAGCGTGTTTTTGTTCGGAGGGAGAAGCGTGTGGCGCCCGGCCTAGGGCTGTAGAGACGGCCCGCAGAGGGCTTTCCCATTCCCTTGTGTGGTCCTAGGTGTGTTTGCAGCGGTGGGCAATGAAAACGGGTTCATTTTTGTCAGCTGCCGGGGTTCGGGTGTGTGAATGCCGTGGTGCGGGGGTTGGTGCGCCAGTGGGCCCTTTGTGTGCGCATGCGCGGGCTCTTCACACACTATTTGACTGCAGGCCCCTGTTCTAGTTCAGGATTGCAACCTTTCTGCACACATCCTGGAGATCTGGACCCTACTGAGGATGGGGATAAAGGAATGGATGTCAGTAAGATACTTTCTTTTCTTCTTGCTGTGTGGCCATGGCTGGCCTAGACCTCGGAGCCATCCTCCTGCCTCAGTCTCCAAGTGCTGGCATTATAAGCGTGAGTCAACACCCCCAACTAGTAAGTTCTTTTTGAAGAAACCAAGGAATGTAGGTTTTCCCTGTAGTCTGCCCCTTGTTCCTTTTCAATGCCTCAGGGATCTGGGTCAAACTACAAAGGGTGTGGTGTGTGTGAAGAGGGGGAGACCTGAATCCAAAATTAGACCCTTAGAGGAAGCAGAGAATACTTCTAGCAAACCGGTTTGCCTCTGACTTTAGAAGTACAACTTTTTTTAAGGCTTGGACGTCATAACCTACTCGGGACTTCCCTGCCCCCACCTCCCAGACCACTAGAAAAAAAGATTGTTTTCTTCTCTCTCACGGAGTAGCTGGTCCTTTGGCCTTTTACCTTCACTAAGTCAGGGGATACACCAGCAAGATAGGTTTGTTTTAAGACTGGGTTCAAGCAATCCTGTCTCAGCCTTTGTGTGATGAATTAGCATATAGCAAGATAGCTTGGCCTTTCCTGGGCCTCTACCAGGTAAGGTCTGAGTGGTTGCTTGTCTGTGTCTCTTGATATACTCCTCCCAGAGGAGGAGGAGAAGGAGCTCCAAGATCCCAGTGTTCACTGGATGCAGATGTTGCTCAGATGAAGGGGTAGTAGCTCTTTTAGAGTACAAGAGCATGGATGGAATTTTTACAGCTACAGCCTGGGAGGCTCTCAGGGTAAGTGTTGGTAAGTTTTGTCTGTGAGCTTGGGCACATAGATGAGGCAGCCATTTTCTTAGCTGTGAGTCTCTGGGCCTTTGTAACCAACCATCTAGTAGAAAGGGGGTTGGGGTCTTAGAAATGACCCCTTGAGGCAGAGCTTGTGTGGCCCTGAAATTCTGGGAGTAGGAGTTAGTAGTAAAAGAATGAGGGTTCAGTGAAGGCAGGGGCCCATGAGCCGAGAGTTAGGACTAGTTAGCAGCTCTCTAGAACAAAGGTCACTTTGGTGTTATCTGGTGGGAAGGTGGTGTCCAGGTGGGTAGTACTGCTAAGATGCACTATCTAGAGAGCTGGCACCCAGACTGGAGGTGGAGCATGGGAGGAGTGCTGCCGCCACTCAGACCCTCTAGCCTATCACTTTGGTCTCCTAAAACTGCAGTCTTTTCAGTCCAGACCCCAGAGCTCAGCAGCCTGACCCCTCTGGTCTGGTCCTTGCATCTGGGCAGGTGGTTTACATTAGCATTAGCCTTGGTAGGAAATCATGGCTAGTCTTTAACTCCTTCAGATCCAGAGAGTGCAGGCCAGGTGGCAGCACATTTCTTGAGTGACACTTTCCTTGTTCTGATATATCTTTTGTGGAAACAGAGGATTTCCTATAAGTGTGAAAATTGGTCATGATATCGAGAGCTGTATTATGGCAGCTTGGGAAACGTTAAGAGGGTATAAGTTTACACAGCCACTGCTTCTGTGCCCTTGTCTTCCTTGGACCTGGGAAAAGGAGGGTATTTTATCAGCTTTGAAAAGCTCACTTTTGGATTCTGGGTACATTTTGTTTTCAAAGAACTAGGTATGTGGGAGCTTTGAGGATGCCCTCAGGGGGCTTGTCCTAAGTCCTGGGATTTGCTTTTGAGTGTATGTGTTTATGTGTTCTGAGAGTGACTGATCACATTGAGTTGGGGTGGATCTCAGAAATGGTTCAAGGAGGCTACAATTGTAGGGATCTGTTTTTCCATCACCATCACTCAGTCTTATGGGTGGGGCCTGCGTCAGATTTCAGGGGGAGGGTGGAGAGGATGGTGCTCTGGCTGAGTGCCCTTGGCTTCCACTCCAGGGCCTGCTTAAAGCTGTAGTCCTAGTGCTTAGCATTGTCTATGCCAGTGGTTTCAATCATTTGTCACTCAGTGAAGCCGTCACCACCAGCCAGTGGCTTTACTTTGCTAAAACCACACTCTGGTATCTTGAGGGGGTACCCTTTGTGGGCTTTGATGTCAATATGTTTCAGGAGTTTCTCATGTTGAATATTGGATTCCTATTTCTGTGCCCTAGGAGCATGAAAAGAGAAATTTGGCCTTGACACAAGTTTTCTTGGGCAGTGAATTCATTTTAGACAGGTTCTCCTGGGGTTATATGTTCTTGCCCCTGCGATGAAGGAAAAATGTTGCTTACTTAAATCTCAGGTCATTTTTAGCGGTACAGCTGTGGAATCTCTCAGAGGGGGCAGAATCTACCTCCTGTTGCAAATAAAATCTCTGAGCAGTGAAGATGGGGGCAGAAGACTGGGCCACATTTCCCTTACTGGTGAATATTGCAGAGCCTTTTGTTGTTGTTGTTGTCTTTTTTGTTTTTGTCTTTTTGATTTTTTTTTTTTTTTTTTTTTTTTTTTTCCCTGTAACCCCAGCTGGCCTGGGGTCTTTTTAAGACAGGGTCTCCCTGTAGCCCCAGCTCCCAGCTGGCCTGGAACTCTATGTAGATCAGGCTGGGCTCAATCTCACAAAGATCTGCCTGCCTCTGCCTCCCGAGTGCTGGGACGAAAGGCGTGTGCCACCATGCCAAATGAGACTTTTTTTAATGCAGTGCTGTAAATTGGATCTAGGATCCAATTTGCACAGGTTCGGCAAGCTTTCTATCACTGAGCTATAAACGTAGCCCAGCATGCATTGACTTTTTAAAAAATTATACTGCAGGGACTGGAAAGATGGCTCAGAGGTTAAGACTACTGACTTCTCTTGCAAAGGATCTGGGTTTGAGTCCCAGCGCCCACATGGCAACTAACAACTGTTCATAACTCCAGTTCCAGGGGAATCTGACCTCTGCAGGTATTGCATGACACACGAATGCACTTACATACATGCAGGCAATACACTTATACACATAAGATGGAAAGATATTGCAGTTGAGTAGTTGACTCTTGCTACCTTCATCCTACAGGCTGAACATGGTCTCTGGCTGTAGGCTGTCCAGAGGTCAAAAAAGCCTCATTTCAATGCACTAGTTGAAGTCATCTTAGCTTGGCACTAAGGGCTGGGCAGTTAATCAGAGACTGTAGACAGACCATACCTGAGGAAAGTCATCCAGGATTGAGGAACACATGGGCCCCTTAGTTTCTCTGCTCTCTTGAGACCATTTTACGTGTTCCCACCAAAGCCTAGGTGAATTGATTAGTTTAAGACTGTGATACTGCCATGATAAGTGGCATCACGTTGGGTTCTGCAGGAACAAGAAGCTCTTAGTTATACTTAGCGTTTACTTATAGTTAGCAGTTTTTTTGTGGTTGTAGTTTTTTTTAGTCTTTTTTGAGACAGCATCTCCCAGTAGTCCCAGCTGACCTGGAACTCACTATGTAGACCAGGCTGACCTTGAGCTCGAAAGAGATCTGCCTGCCTTTGTCTCCCAAGTGCTGGGACTAAAGGCATGTGCCACTACACTTAGCTTATAGTTAGCATTTGTTTTCTTCTATTAGTGATACAGGTGTATTTACTTTTACTCCTCACCCAGCTCTAAACTGCTGAAAGGCAGCAAATGTCATCAATGTCATCTGTTTCCCATATAGCTTCCAGGACAGGAAGAACTTGTGTAGGGACTATGCAAACTCTTTTTGGTTGGTTGATAAATAGAACACACTTAGTTAGGCAGTTCTAAGTGATGATGGGGGAGTGAGTTATCAGATTATCAATCTTTTTCTCTTTACCTCACAGTGAGTACTTTATGGGAAAAAAATGGTCTCTTTAATCCCGATACCTTACATATAGAAAGCACAGACCCTACATGTTGGAGATACTATTATTTGTGGAGACTTATAGGTGAAGTGGCCCTTTCTGCTCTTGTTTCACCTCCTAAAGTAGTGACATACTGGGCAACTGTGGCAGGAGCTGGAGGGAACAGCTGATTGTTCCCTGGGAGATTGTGGGAACTGTGAGGTGCTGGGGAATATTTACTCATCAGATCTGTGATCCCATGGGTCTCTTGGCAGCAGATGTCAGATTTCTGATGGTAAAGGGAATTGGGGGCAAGAATACCAGGACAAGTGCCTGATCTTACATTAAACATTTCCTATGGAGACTGGGGAGATAGCTCAGCGGGCAAAGTGCTTGCTATACATGTATATGGACCTGAGTTTAGATCACCTGTACGCACTTAAAAGCTAGGTATGGTGACTTGCTCTTTAACCCTAGCATTGGGGAAGTGGAGACAGGCAGATCTGAGACCTCATTGGCCAACCAGCCAGTCTAGCCCAAATGGCCAGCTCCGGATTAATGAGAGACCCTGTCTCAAAAAATAAGGTGGAGAGAGAGAAGATACCCAACCGTCAACCTCTGACCTACACACACACAGGCAAATACACCTGGGCACACATACGCACATTTCCTTGCAAAATGAGCTCTTCCAGAGTTGGTCTTATCTTGGCTTAGATATGCCAAATTCCTCCATTTGAACCATATATCTTTAAAAATTCAGAATATAGCCGGGCGTGGTGGCGCACGCCTTTAATCCCTGCACTTGGGAGGCAGAGGCAGGCGGATCTTTGTGAGTTCGAAGCCAGCCTGGTCTATATTGTGAGTTCCAGGACAGCTGGGGCTACAGGGAGACCCTGTCTCAAAAAGACCAAAAAAATAAAAATTCAGAATATAGAATGGTTTTTCCAAGGACTTGGTTTGTTAAGCAGAGCCAGAAATAATTTTTTTTTTTGCTTAAGAGCAGTGATCATTTATTGAATGCCTACTATGTGCCGGGGACCGTGCTATTTGCATTATCTTTAATGACCACAGTAAGCCAGAGAAGTCTATATGGATCCATTTTGCAGATGAAGAAACTGAGACTAAAGAAGTTATGTTAATTATCTAAAGTCACATGGAATCAGTATTCAAATCCTGGCCTGTTTATAAAACTATGTTGTTCTGTGTTTTAAGGGATCCTCCTCAAAAGAGCAGGACTGCAGATCAACTGTGAATATTGTGTTTTTTTGTTTTTATCAGCTGATTGATTGTGTATGGTGCTTATGAGTATTCAGTTGAATGCAAGATTCTTTGTAGTCAGCCCTGACATGACAAGCTTTATAGTAATTTACATGTAAACTCTGGGCTCAAAACTCCCATGCTGCCTCAGTGGATTAAGTGTAAATGATTTGTTGAAGTGTTCAGAGCTGACAGATGGAACTGTTTTCCCTCTACTCCTACTCCTTGATCCTGGATCTCTGATTTGATTAACCATCCGTCCTTTCTTGTGTTCCAGGTACGTTGGGGTGACTGACTGGGATCACCAAGATGACACTCCACACCACCCGGGCAGCTGCGCTCCTCTCTTGGGTGAGTAGTCTTGCTTCCTTTATCTGCTGTCTTCTCCAGGAAGCTGCAGAAGAGCATTCTAGGAGCCAGGGCTCTTCAAAGGCTTCTCATTTGCAGACCAAGAACTTTGCATATTGCCAAAGACACTGCTGCTGACAGTAACAGGACATTGGAACATTGTATGAATCTACCCTCATTTGTTTACTGTATACTTTATTTATTTATTTATTTATTTATTTATTTATTTATTTATTTGGAGACAGGGTCTCCCTGTAGGCCCAGCTGGCCTGGAACTCACTATGTAGACCAGGCTGGCCTTGAATTTACAGAGATCCACCTGCCTCTGCATCCCTAGTGCTGGGATCAAAGGTGTATGCCACCATGCCCAGCTAAGACTGAACTGTAATGAGCAACATTGACAGGGACTTTGGTCTTCAAAAGCCTAATCTTGGGACAAGGTTCTCCTCACTGACTTTACTATGTTTTTGTCATGATTCTATTGTTGTGGTACCTTGTTTTTTAAATAAAGAGGGTATTTGATTTGTTTCTTACTGTGCTACAAAGCTGTTGCTCACTGTGTAAAAACAGAACCACTCAGTACAGTATATTGTAAAATTAAGACAGTATTGTCCTTCATCTAACACTGTACAACACACACCCTCCTGCTGTCTTAGGCATTCTCAGTAGGAAGATCATTAAGTCTGACCTCAGTTTTCAGGGACAGAGATAGTAAGGAAGTTACAGTATTATATGAGACTTATGGTTGCATTTTTATCCTAAAATACAGAATTCTTTGGTTGTTGTTCGTTATTGAGACAGGGTCTCCCTATAGCCCCATCTGGCCTGGAACTTGCTGTGTAGACCAGGCTGGCCTTGAACTCAGAGATCTGCCTGCTCTGCCTCCCAAGTGCTGGGATCAAAGGCATGTGCCACCATGCCCTGCTGGAATACAGGATTCTTATAAGTGCTTTTTGCTATAGATAATCTCATGAATTCTGAATACCAGAGCTTAGCCCCTAAACACCTAGTCTAGTTACATGTGTTTATATGCAGCCATTAGGCAGCTGAGGGGAATTTTCTTCCAGTAGCAGTGTTAAGGGTAGTTTCTTTTCCATTGGCATTGCTAGAAGTTATTTAAAATCTTACATTCACCAGTAATTCAAGACGACTATGCTGAGCAAGTTACTTCTCACTGGTTTATTCGCGGGGTGGCGGGGGGGGCGTCATGTTCACTCCTCAGTGGATGTCAGTTTCTCACAGCTTCTTCACTCATTAGTTCACTCAGTTCTGAATAGTTGCTCAGTATCATCTTGATCAGCCAGCTATCTTCATAACAGGATGTGTTGATGAGCCCTGGGTTTTCTGCAAGTGCTTCATTAAGCTGTTGCCTCTCCTGATGGAGGAAGATAGAGTTCAAAAGCAGCCTTCACACTTTCCAAAGCACCAAACTCATCTTGCTTTTCCATTTTGTTCCAGCTTCAGGTAGACTACACTAAATGTCTCAACAAGGCTTCCCATGCAAAATTGCTGGTTCTTACTGTTTTATTCATGTTTCTCTGTGAGTTTACACACTGAGAACAGAGCAGGTCTGGTGTGCAACACACAGGTAGCAGTAGCACTCAGCGCCCAGGGCTGTGGTGGCAGGGTGCCAGCACAGTGCCCATGCTGTAGACCCCAGGCTCCTTGACACATGATGACAGGGGTTCCAAAGGTCACCGCTGTGGTTTGCTGGACCCTTTTACTTTCTTGATTACTTAACCAAAATCCTTCTGTTAGGTCTTTTTGTACATTTTCCTCTTGAGACAGTGACAAATAAGAAAATACCAAGCATTGGGCATTTAAAATTACAAACAAAGCCAGGCCTGGTGGCACTTGCTGGGCTGAGGCAGAATTACTGTGAATTTGAGGTCAACCTGGGCTACATAGCAAGACCTTGCCTTAAAAAAACAAACAAAATGAAACAAAAAAACCAAGAACTGAAGAGATGGCTGAGTGGTTAAGAGCACTGACTGTTCTTGCGGAGCACCCACAACCATCTATAGTTCCAGTTCCAGGGGATCGGACACCTTCTTCTGGCCTCTGTGCACCCATTGCGTGATATGAGTGCACTTACATAAATGGAGACAAAACACTCATATGCATTAAATAAATAAATAAAAATTAGGACAAAAAAAAACCCAAACCTAAAACCAACCAACCAATCATAAAAACAGAAGAGGCCACAGAATACTGTGACAGTGAACATAGTTCTTAGAATCAAGACATTTAGCTTCAAATCACAGCTCTGATCTCTTTGTTACTAGAGCAAGCCAGCTTCTCAGCATCGAATTTGTAAAGTGGGGTATCATGAGAGCAGTCTGATGGATGTAAAAGAGTGCACAAAACACAAAAACAAAATGTCTCAATGAATATTGTGTTCTGGATACTTAACATATTGCATGTGTGTATTAATTGGCATGGGACATTTCAGTTTTTACCCTGAGTACTGAATAATCAGACCAGCTTTTTTTTTTTTTTTTTTTTTTTTTTTTTTTTTTTGAGATAAAACCTTACTATGTAGCTCGTTTTTGAGACAGGGTCACATTGTTTGTAGCCTACACTGGCTTCAAATTCACAGCAGTATGTGCTACCACACTTGGTTGACAACTTTTTTTTTTTAAGATGTTTGTATGAATGTATTGCCGATATGTATATAAGTGCACCTATGTCAGACAGTGCCTGCAGAGGTTAGAAGAGGAAGTCAGATCCCCTGGAACTGGAGTCACAGTCTCGTTAGCATGTGGGTGCCAGGATTTGAACCCGGGTCTTCTGCAAGAGTAGCCAGTGCTCTTAACCACTGAGCTATCTCTCCAGGCCCCGCCCCCCCCCCAATGCCAAGATATCAGAGGGAAGATCCTAATCAACATATTCATTTGTGATATCAACAAAAGACGTGTACTCACTATGTAGACCAGGCTGGAACTCACAGAAATCTGCCTGCCTCTGCCTCCCGAGTGCTGGGATTAAAGGTGTGCGCCACCACGCCCAGCCAAAATTTTTAAAAAATATATTTTATCATTATTTTTATTTTATGTGTATGAGTTATGCCTGCACATATGTGTGCCTGTGTCGTGCAGTACCCACAGAGGTCAGAAGAGGGTGCCAGAGCCCCTGGAATTGAAGTTTTGGATGGTTGTTAGCTGCCATGTGGGTGCTGGGTTACAAACCTGGGTCCTCTGCAAGAACAGCCAGTGTTCTTAACTGCTGAGCCATCCCTCCACTCTCCCTCAAAATGTTTTTAATTTTATGTGTATGAGTGTTTTGTGTGCTTGTAAATAAGTGCATCCATGTTGTATAGTGCCCATGGAGGCTAGAAAAGGGCGTTGGGTCCTCTGAAACTAGGGTTACAGATGGTTGTTAGCCACCATGTGGGTGCTGGGAACTGAGCCCAGGTCCTTTGCAAGAGCAGCCAGTGCTCTTAACCACTGAACCATCTCTGCAGTCTCTGCTTTTCTTTATTTTTAATTATGTGTCTGTATGAGTGCATGTGCCCTTACTCATAGAGGTCAGAGGTGTTGGACCCCCTGGAGTTGGAGTTACAGGTGGTTGTGTTAGGAACTGAACTCAGGTCTTTTGCAGGAGTAGAATGTATTCTTGACTGCTGAGCCATCTCTCTGCCCAGTTTGAATTTTGTTGTTTGCTTGTTTGGTGAGTTGGTTGTTTTTGAGACAGTCTTCCTGTAGTCCTGGCCTGGAACTCCCTATGTAGACCAGGTTAGCCTCTAACTCACAGAGATATGCCTTCCTTCTGAGGGCTGGTACTAACACAGCCACCACACCTGGCTTAAAGGGATTTAATAAGATATGTTACTTTTTATTTTAATTTTTTAGTTGCATACAAAATAAAGGGTTTCACTTTGCTATTTTCATACATATTTACTGTTGTACTTTCCTCTTGTTTGTCTCTCCTGTTTCTCCTTGGTCTTGCTGGTCATCTTCTATCCCATAAGTAGACCTCCTTCTGCCTTCATCACAACTTTGTTTTTTTATCGTATGAGTGTTTGCCAGCATGTGTGTTTGTGCACCATATGCATCCCTGGTGCTGACAGAGGTCAGAAGTGGGCGTTGGATCCCCCTGGAACTGGAGTTAGAGACAGTTAGGATCTGCCTTGTGGGTGCTGGGAACCTAACGTGGGTCCTCTGCAAGAGCAACCACCAGTGTTCTTAACTGCTGGGCCATCACTCCAGCCCCCATCACACACATATTAATTCTATAGCCACATACGAGAGAAAATGTGATATTTCCCCTTTACACCCTCCTACCCTCTCATTCCTCTTCTTCCTTAGACTTCTACTCATCCCATGTAGTCTCCTTTCTACTTGCATGTCAGTCATACACACTCATAAATTTAGGTTATGCAATATGAAAGAAAACATGCACTATTTATTTCTGAGTCAGGCCTATTTTGCTATGTGATACTTGCCTTTCTGAGTCTGGCTTATAGTACCTAATGTGATGATCTCCAGTTCCATTCATTTTTTCTTTTTTTAAAAAAAATATTTATTTTATTTTATTTTATTTTTTGTCTTTTTGAGACAGGGTCTCCTTGTAGCCTTAGCTATCCTGGAACTCACTATGTAGACCAGGCTGGCCTCGAACTCACAAAGATCCTCCTGCCTCTGCCTCCCGAGTGCTGGGATTAAAAATGTGCGCCACCACGCCCGGCTTTATTTTTATATGTATGAATGTATTGCCTGCATGTGTGTAAGCGCACCTATATGTCATGTAATGCCCATGGAGATCAGAAGAAGGTGTCAGATCCCCTGGAACTGGAGTTACAGGTGGCTACCAGCTGCCATATGGGTACTGGGAATCAAACCCAGGTTTTCTGCAAGAGCAGTTAGTGCTCCCAACCACTGAACCATCTCTCCAGCGCCCCCATTCATTTTCTTGTAAATTATGTAATTTAATTATTTTTTTACAATAATAAAACTCCATTGTGTATATGTACTGCATTCCCTTCATCTGTGAATGGGTGGGTATCTAGGCTCATTTTATTTCTTGGCATAATGTGCATATGCTGTAATGAACATGGATGCACAAGTACCTCTTTATTATACTACTGACTTAGACTTCTTTGCATGTTTATTCAAGAGTCTGTAGCTGGATCTTACAGTAGTTCTATTTTTAAATTTTTTTTGAGGAATCTTCATACTGATTTCCATAGTGGCATTATCAATTTACATTACCAACAGTATATAAATATATTGTTCTTTCGGGGGCTGGATTGATGGCTCAGTGGTTAAGAACATCGGCTGCTCTAGTAGAAGACCTGGGTTCAATTCCTAGCACCCACATGGCAGCTCACAGCCATTTGTAACTCTAGTTCCAGGGGATCCATTGTCCTTTTCTGGCCTCTCTGGGCACCAGTCACACATGAGGTACACATACACACATGCAGGCGAAACACTCATACACATAAAGTAAAAATAAATTTAAATTTTTTTTAAAAAGATTGCTCTTTCCATTGCCAAGCATAGTGGTACACACCTTAATTCCAGCACTTGGGAAGCAGAAGCAGGCAGATCTCTGTGAGTTCAAGGCCAGCCTGGTCTACATAGTTAGTTCCAGGCTGGCCAGTCTTTAAAAAAAGGATCGCCATTTCCCCACATTCTCACCAGCTTGTGTAAGACAGATTGCCTTTAAGGGGCTAGAGAGATGGCTGAGCAGTTAAGAGCACCTGCTGTTCTTGCAGAGGACCCAGGTTCAGTTCCCAGCAACTAACAACCATTTAACTCCAGTTCCAGGGGATCCAACAGCCTCAGGCACTGCATGCACATGGTGCACAAACATGCTTTCTGGCAAAACACTCATACACTAAAAATAAATTAAAAAAAAAGACATTGCCTATTTATTTATTTATTTATTTATTTATTTATTTATTTATTTATTTATTTATTTATTTATTTAGTCTTTTTTGTTTGTGGGTGTTTTTATACATGTACGTAAGTGCCTCCATTTTTGTATAATGCCTTCCCCAAACCAGAAAACAACATAAGATCCCTTAGAACTAGAGTTACAAATTTTACCTGCCATGTGGGTATTGGGAACCAAACTCCAGTCTTCGACAAAAGCAGCCAGTGTTCCTCACTGCTGGGCAATCACTCCAGCTCAGAGTCATTTGAGTTTTGTAAAAGGATCCAAAAACACACATTGGAGAAAAGACATGAGCATGTTCAACTGACAGTGCTAGTCAAACTGGATAGCTACATATAAAAGATTTAAATGACATCTCTTAGCTTTCAACCTACAAAAAATTCAACTCCAAATGGATCAAGGACCGCAACAGTAGACCAGGCTGGCCTCAAACTCACAAAGATCTGCCTGCCTCTGCCTCCCAAGTCCTGGGATTAAAGGCATGCGCTATCACACCTGGCTCATGTTTTTATTTTAATTTTAAATTTTTTTTTTGGTCTTTTTTTGAGACAGGGTCTCCTTGTAGCCTCAGCTAACCTGGAACTCACTGTGTAGACCAGGCTAGACTTGAACTCACAGAGATCCGCCTGCCTCTGCCTCCTGAGTGCTGAGTGCTGGGATTAAAGATGTGCACCACCCACCTCCTGTTCCTCCCAGTGCTTTTTATAACAACACGTTTCTAAGCTATAGAGTCCAGTTCTTTGTGTGTAACCACTTCCTAAATTCTTAAAAATCATCTCTTTTTAAAGTGGGCTTTGTCTTTTGCCCATCCTCGTGCTGCATATGTAACTGGAAAATCCCACTTTCCTGTGGTAATAAAGAGATAATTGTGGGTCCCCTAGGTGCCTGTGAAATTTATTCACAGGTTTTCCTGGAGAAGTTAACTATATATGTTGTTTATATCCTGTGTACTTGAAATATTTACGTGTGACCCTGGTGACTTTTCTAGTCAAAGACTGGGTGGTTGTCTGAAGCCAAAGAAAAGGAATAGGTATTTGGATCAGAATTGAGAACTTTGCCAGTCTCCCACTCTTTTCCTTTCTCCCTTAAAAAGAAAAAAAAAGGACTGGAGAGATGGCTCAGTGGTTAAGAACACTGGTTGTTCTTTCAGAAGACCCAGGTTTGAATCCCAGCACCCATATGGCAGCTAACTGTCCATAACACCAGTTCCAGTGGATCCGACAGCTGCCTCTGTCCACCTTGGGCATTGCACGACACAGGTGCACTTACCTACATGCAGGCAATACACTCATACTCATAAAATAAAAATAATAAAATATTTAAAAACAAACAACAACAACCTACTATCAGACTGGAGAGATGGCTCAGCAGTTAAGAGTACTGGCTGCTCTTGCAGGGGACCCGTGTTTGATTCCCAGCACCCACATGGCAACTAACAACCATCCATAACTCCTGCTCCAGGGGAATCCAGCATTGTCTTCTGATCTCCACAGGCATTACACAACATGGGTACACTTGCATACATGCAGGCAATATACTCATATAAAATAAAAATGGTAAGATTTAATAATAATAAAAATTAAAAAACTTACTTTGACCTTTCATTGTTTCTCCCTCCTCTCAGACAGAGGTTTGTTTTTTCACAGACTTTATTTTTTACATTTATTTATTTAATATTGTGTATGTGTGTGCATGTGTGTATCTGTGTATATGCATATACATGGAGAATAACTTTCAGGAGTTCTTGCCTTTCATCATGTGAGTTCCAGAGATGGCTGGATTGGTGGCAAGCACCTTCACTTGCTGAACCATCTTGCCAGACCTGGAAATTATTTTATTTTATTTTATTTTATTTTATTTTATTTTATTTTATTTTAAGGTCTCTGTGTAGCCCCAGCTGGCTTGGAACTCACAGAGATCTGCCTCTGCCTCCCAAGTGCTGGGACTAAAGGCATGCACCACCACGCCCAGCCTGGAAATAATTTTTTTAAATACACTAATAACAAAATTTTATATTCATATATACTCATACATGTAAAAGTTATTAACAAAAAACAATATATAAAGTACTATACTGTAAAAAATCTTTTCCATAGGTTTCTCTTTCTAGGCAACACTGGTGCCTTTTCTTGTAGATCTTAACATTAAATTTTTTTTGTTGTTACATTTTATTTTACGTGTGTGGTGGGCCAGTGTAAGGGCCATTGTGCACATGTGGAAATCAGAGGACAGCTTGTGGGAGTCAGTTCTCTCCTTTGGGGATCAAACTCAGGTCGTCAGGCTTGGCAGCAGATACATTTACCCGCTGAGCCATCTTGCCAGCCCTAGGTCCTTCCATTTTATGTAGTTATATTTAGGCATGGTTTGGGTATTAGGGAATCTTAAGAAAGCTTTTATTGGATGGTGGTGGCACACGCCTTTAATCCCAGCACTTGGGAGGCAGAGGCAGATGAATCTCTTGAGTTCGGGGCCAGCCTGTTCTACCTAGTAAGTTCCAGGACAGTTGAGGCTACAGGGAGACCCTGCCTCAAAACAAAAAAAAACAAAAACAAAAAAGAAAGGTTTTATTGGTGGAAACATGATTTGCTTCAGGTATGCTGTGAGCATACACTGGGTGAGTGAACATAGATTAAAAATGTTGAAGTCCTGGCCTGGCAGCCTTGTGTAACATAGCACATCCCTGTAATCTCAGCACTTTGGAAGCTGGAGCAGGAGGATCAAGAGTTTAAGGGCATCTGCCCCTTTATTCCTATACCTACAACTGTGAGCACTCACAGTGAGCTGAGAGGTGCAAGCACCTGGGCAAAGGAGTAAAGTACAAGGGTCTAGCATTGTAAGTATCCTCACCAGGATCTTCCCTTTGGCTTACAGGTTAACAGTCTGCGTGTGGCTGACCCAGTAGAAACTGTGCTACAGCTCCAGGACTGCAGCATCTTCATCAAGATCATTAACAGCGTGTGAGTATGCGTTCCCCTCCCCAGCCAGCAGTGGGAGCCACATTTGCTTGCTTGATGGCCTGTGACCCAGAAATTGGGTGGGATTGGAATATTGGAAGTCTGGGTGGGCCCAAAGACTAGTACTTAGGTCTTGCCTTCTAGTTACTGGACCTCTCAGTGGGAGAGATTTTAGTCTTGCCCCATCCAAAGGCTTCCTCATTCTTGCACAAAAGGCCCTCTAGGGCTCCATGTTCTCACACAGTTCTGAAAGGCTATCTAAGGGCTCATCATCCTCCTGTCTCAGCAGGAGTTGTCTGTAACCCTCTTTATCTCTTTATGATTCATCCCTGCTTCACCATCTCTCAAGTCCTCTGCAACTTCTTGGTTCAGGAATAAGAAAGGAAAGCTCTTTCATTTGAATTAGTACAGTATAGATATTTCCCTTTGTAAGGTAGTATAATATTTCTGAGTTTTAAATTTTTTGTTTTTTTGGTTTGTTGAGACAGGGTCTTTTTATGTGTATGAGTGTATTGCTTGCATGTAAGTATACTGTATTGTGCAGTGCCCACAGATGTCAGAGAGAGCATTGGATTCCCCTGGAACTGGAGTTAGGGACTGTTGTTTACCACCATGTGGATACTGGGAATCGAACCCATGTCCTCTGAAAGAACAACCAGTGCTCTTAACTGCTGAGCCATCTCTCTAGTCCCAAGATAGGGTCTTAATATGTAGCTGACTTCAAACTTAAAGCAATCCTTCCTCAGCCTTCCAAGTCCTGGGATAAGTGTAAGCCACCATATCTGACTGGTTTCTTGTTTTGTTTAAATTAAAAAAAATGTTTATTGCCGGGCGTGGTGGTACACACCTTTAATCCCAGCACTGGGGAGGCAGAGGCAGGCGGATTTTTGTGAGTTCAAGACCAGCCTGGTCTATATAGTGAGTTCCAGGACAGCTGGGGCTACAGGGAGACCCTGTCTCAAAAAGACAAAAAAAAAAAAAAGTTTATTATATTTTATATGTATGAGTATATTGTCTGCATGTATGTAAGTACAGTGATGTTGTACAATGCCTGTGGAGGTCAGAAGAGGGCATCACATCCCATGAAACTGGAGTTATGGATAGTTATGAGCTGCCATGTAGATGCTGGGAATTGAACCCAGGTCCTCGGAAAGAACAGAAAGTGTTCTTCAACTGCTGAGCCATCTCTGCAGAGGCCCCTTTTGTTTCGTTTTGTTTGCTTTTCTGAGACAATCTCAGTAATAGCTCTGGCTGGCTTCAAACTCATGATCTTCTTGTCTCAGCCTCCCACATGCTTGGATTCCAGTTGTATGTATGGCTTCATTGATTCTTTTTTTGTGTGTGTGTTTTTGAAGCAGGGTCTCACTGTAGCCCCAGCTGTCCTAGAACTCACTATGTAGACCAGACTGGCCTTGAACTCACAGAGATCCACCTGCCTCTGCCTCCCAAGTGCTTGGGACTACAGGCGTGCACCACCACACCTGGCCTTCATTGATTTTTTTTTTTTAAAAGAATAATTATTACTGTGCATGTGTGTGTACACGTGTGTGTGTGTGTGTGTGTGTGTGTGTGTGTGATTTTTAATATACTTTAAAACTCATTGTGGATATGTGCATGCCACAGCACAAATGTAGAGATCAGAGAACAATTTGGGAGTTTGTTCTCTCCTACCACAAGTTCTAGGATCAAACTCAGGTTGTCAGGTTTGAGAGGCTAGTGCTTTTACCACTGAGCCATCTCACTGGCCCAACTGGTGGATTTTTATCAGCGTGTCTGAGTGAGTGGATAAGGGAATAAGGATGAGTTTGCGTCTCCATTTGCAAGGTCTAGTACTGCCAAGTAGCCCAGGACAGTTGAGTTCACTAGAGTGGTTTTATGTTATCCTTTGAAAAGTAGTGATAGTGAACATAATAGATTAAAACAACTTCTGGTTTTAACCAGCATGTGTTTCAGTTCTAACATTTTCTCTCCTAGTTACACAACTAGGACACCTCAGCATCATATTGGATTCGTTTTTCCTTGGGACTGATTGTTTTTTTTTTTTTTTTTGGTCTTTTTGTGACAAGGTCTCCCTGTAGCCTGAGCTGGTCTGGAACTCACTCATAGACTAGGCTGGCCTTGATCTCATGGAATCTGCCTGCCTCTACCTCCTGAGTGCTGGGATTAATGGCATGAACCACTATGACCAGCTTGGTACTGAGTTTTTGGTAAAATACTTTATTTATTATGTGTATGAATGTATTACCTGCACGTATGTAAGTGCATTCATGATCCCCTGGAATTGGAGTTATAGATGGTTGTTAGCCACCATGTGGTTACTGGAAACCAAACCCAAGTCTTCTGGAAGAGCAGCCAGTGCTCTTAACCACTGAGCCATCTCTCCAGTCCCCTCCTTGGCACTAATTTGTATTAGGTCACTACCCTCTTTTGTCCTTTAGAAGACTTATCTTTTTTTTGAGACAGTCTCTGTAAGTAGCACTGGCTGGCTTGGAGCTTGCCTTGTGGACCAGGCTGGGCCTTGAACTCAAAAATCTACCTGTCTGTGCCTCCAAAATCTAGCCAAAGATTACCTTGAATCTCCTTCCTCTGTCTCCAGGTGCTACTACACCTGGCCAAAATCTAAAATCTTTGTTCTGATAAGATAATTTATCTGTGATAGCATGTGCTATAGTTCAGCTGCTTGGGAGGCTGAGGTAGGAGAATTCCTGGTGAGAATGAGCAAATAGAGGCCAAATCTTAAAAACCACACCTCTTTCACCTGAGGCTCAGCGCATTTCTTCTCACTGACTTTGTTTCCTGCTTATTTCTCTCTCCCTACCTCATCTATTATTTTGATCTGTGGAAATTACTGACTCTTGGTCTTGTTCATTGTGTTGTCATGGTGCTGCTTTGTTTATTGCTCTTCCTCTTGCTGCCTCTATAGATTCTTTTTTCAAGGATGCTTCATAGGTAGGCATGCATACCATCTATAGAGCAGCAATTTGCAGCTCCTAACAAAAATCGTTATTTGGGGGTCTGGAGAGATGGCTCAGCAGTTAAGGACACTTGTTGCACAATCTTGAAGGCTGGAGTTCAGATCCTATTAACTATATAATGAGCTGGGGCCTGCAGATGTCTTTAACTCAAGCTCTGAGGATCTGATACCTTCTGGCCTCTACTTGTGCCCAGGCATGTACATTCACACAAACATGTACATACACGCACACAGACACATATATACATAAAACCAACTAAAATCAATCTTTTTTAAAAGAATTCATTATTTGGGGGCTAGAGAGATGACTGTTCTTGCAGAGGATCCAGGTTTGATTCCCAGTACTCACGTGGCAACTAACAACCGTTGTAATTCCAGTTCCAGGGGATCTGATACCTTCTTCTGACCTCCACGGGCATTGCACGACACGAGTGCATTTAACTCATGCAGGCAATACACTCACACACATAAAATAAAAAATTAAATTAAAAAAATTTTTAATTCATTATTTTGCAAATTCTAATGAAGTGGTAGATTGAGGCACCTGCATTCAGTGACAAGAAACCTGTTAGGCTAGCAGTCCCTAGCCCACTGTTTAATTTCACCATCACTAAAAGACAGGCAACTAGATATAATATACAATAGAGGGCTCTGTGCTCTTTTGACTTTAGAATAGATCAAGGAGGTTTTTGCTTTTGAGAAGGTAAATTTCTTTAGCTTGAATACAAGAGCAGTAGATGATCCATTTTGCATGACTTTTCCTGGGGAGAAGCATAGAAACATTCTACCCCAGGCTACCTTGGTGAGCCCATGAGTTTTATTGTGGTTATTTATAGGAACATGTGTGACTCAAAGGCAGCTGCATCACCCAAAAGTCCACCCGAGTATGGGTAACAACTGAGGAAGTCTGTATCACCTGAGTTTACTGTACAACTAAAGGAATAAGTACACCCCCCCACACCTCAGCAATTGTTTACTGCTTATGTAACCTCAGAGAGGGACTTGTGAGTTTTATAAGTTGATGAGCTTCCTGAGTCTTACAAGTTTCTTCTGAGTTTCTTAAGTCTCATTAGCATCCCTTATCCCCACCCCCTTCCTGCCTCCCACCTCCTCAGAGGGAGTGTTGGAGAAAGCATCTACATCACAGTCCAGAAATAAGGATGTCTGTCTTTTGTATATAGCCTCTATAGATTTATTCCTTCCTGGAATAAATTTTTCATAGGGAAATTCAAGGTGCCTGTTTTCTAGGGTGCGCATAGAGAGAGATTGAGTTAGCAAATATTAAAACCCCAAGTTAGCCTTAACTTTTCCATCTCCTATGCAGACCAGCTGCCTTTGGGAAAACAGACACTCTTGGTTAAGATGGTCTTCCTGTTACATTTCTGATAGTCTTACTGGTGCTAATCCAAATCTTATTCTACTCTAAGTCTTATACTCAAGGGAATGCAATGAGGTTGCCAGATAGAAACTGTGGGCCATTTGGCCATCTGTGTGGGAAAACACATTGACATCAACTCCTGAGGATTTTCTCCTTTGTTCTGCCTGTGCACAGCCTAAAGCCAAAAGGCCCTCCTCTCTTTGATAGCTCTGAGGCTTGCATAGCAAAGTTAAACACAAAGACCTAATTGTCTTATTGATGCTGACCTCTCTCTTCTCAATGAAAAGTATCCTTCAGCTGTCAGTCAACCTGGATGCATTGAGTACCTGATAGATACCCAAGGCAGTTGTAAATAGTGCAGTTTGGGGATACCTGAGTGCTGTAGGATACTTGAGAAGGTGGTGGAGTTGACAGCTGAAGTTCTGATGAGAGGAGACTTGAGCAGTCTAGGATGGACTGCACTTTTCTAGGACTTCTAGGACTAGCATGTTCCATGCAGCTTTTCTTATGCCAGAGGCAGTAGGGAAAAGCTTTGTGATCAAACAGGTTTAGGAAATAATATGTTACATTCTGTCCTTTAGAAAATGTTTGAGTTGCATGGTAGCATATGATATGTAAATGCTTAAGGGAGGACTGCCTGAGGCTACGATTCAAGACAAACCTGGGCAACACAATCAGATTTCTGTCTTTTTTTTTTTTTTTTTTTGGTCTTTTTGAGACAGGGTCTCCCTGTAGCCCCAGCTGTCCTGGAACCCACTATGTAGACCAGGCTGGCCTTGAACTCAGAGATCCGCCTGCCTCTGCCTCCCAAATGCTGGGACTACAGGTGTGCACCTGGAGTGCCTGACAAGATTTCTGTCTTTTTTAAAAAAATATCAAAAGAAAAGGATATATATATTTGAGACAAGGCTGACTGAATTCCTAACCCTCAAAGCTCTATCTCCAGAGTGCTGAGATTTTAGGTGTGCACCACCACTCAGTTTCAGTTTGATTTAACCAAGTATTTTTCAAACATTTGGCCAAAGAAGCCTCTGTTTATTTCATTTAATGGTATACATTGTAGATAAATACTATTCTCTACTGAGGCAAGGAATCACCTCATTCCCATCCTGGGTGGGTAGGGAAGATGGTTTATTTAGGAGTCAGAGATTAGTAGGTGTCACTCGTGTGCTAGCTACCCTGAATGCCTCTTGCATGGGGATGAGGAGTATTCACTTGGAAGATTTTCCCTCTGCTCAGGAAAGCGTACGGTAACTTGTGGTTTTCTTGGTCTGGATGCCCCTTGTGCTTTTTCAAGGCTATCTCTTAGCACTGGAAAGTTCTAGGACTGGCCTTGACTCTCCAGAAAGTTGGTTAAGATGTGAGGATGTAGGTTCTGATCATTAGCATCTCCAGCTATGGCTAGAGAGAAAAGTCACCTTTCTAACCTGCAGGTGGACTTGGACCTATTCAGAGGTGAAACAGTCACCACTGAAAATGAAGCTGCAGTTAGAGCAAATGGCCATGGCCTGGCTGTGTGTGAGCGCCCCTGCTGCTTCCCTCCCTCCCTAGTTTCTCTTTTCTGTTGTGCTTTTGCAGTTAAACAGTAGGAGGGCCTGGGCACTTATCAAGAATGATTGCTCCTAGGCCCTACCTCTGGGAGTCTTTAGCCACCTCTGCCTCATCCCCAGTGTAGAGTGGGAACTTTGCTCTGTCACCTCAGAGCCTGTCTCCTCCAATTCTTTCAGATCTTGGGCTCATTTTTCCCTTCCCATGGGCCTGTCACACTACTCTAATCGTGTTTTCCAGGCTTCTTGGCATGTTAGAGTTGAGTCATTTCAGGTTGTTTAATCTAACTTCCTATTCATTTCTGCCACTGCCATCTCTTCCCAACATCTTCTCACAGAGCTTTTTCATATTTGCAAGTGGGTTAGCAGAATACCATATTTTACAGAAGGACCCCATGCTGTGAGTCCTCACTTCTCACCCACCACACAATTCCACTAGAATAAGTGGTGTTCTAGCATCTTTTCACTGCCTTTAGGATCTGTTCTTTCCCAGACCCAGCAGAGACCCAGCCTGAAGGGGAAGGGAAGCTGTAGGTCACCAATTACTCTGTTCCTAATACTTGCTCTTGTTTTCTAGCCACAACACCGAAGAGGGGCAGCAAATCCTCCAGCAGCCAGTGCCAGATAGACTGGACTTTGTGTGCAGTTTTCTGCAGAGTAAGTACCTTTCTTACCTGTCTCCACAGCTACAGCTCCTGGTACTTGTGAACAAGGGGACTCAGTCATAGTTGTCTTGAGGAAAAAGATTTCAGGGCCCCCTGCTCTAGCACAAAGATAAATACAGCTGGGTCAGCCTCCTAGATCTTGAGATACCTCCACTAGCTTATGTAAGAATGTGTCCCTTCAGTCCCAGAGCCATTGTCAGGTCCAGGTAGATAAAGAGTTGGTGTTCATCACCTTGGTCTTCTCTTCTCCCTACTTTCAGGGACAGAAGAGAAGGATCCACATTACCCTTGTAAGAAAAATCCTTCCCCTTGAAGGAAAAGTATTTTTCCCTAGATAACTTTGCCTAGATAATTGCTTAAGCAGTAGGTAAAGGGGGCAGAAGTCAATTTTGATTGATATCCTGCCTCTCCTCACTGTCCTGTATCTTTCTAGATAAAGGTTCCCGGTGTGTGTTATGGAGGTAATGATAATTATTTGCCAGATTAATGAGAATATTAAGAACGCTTGTGAAACTTCTGACCCAGAGTTTATTAGCTCTCCTCCCCTGGTCTAACCTTGTACCACAGGGTCTTCACCTTTACCATGGGAGCTGTCTGCCATTTCCACATCAAGAGAATTATAGGGAAGGTGAGAATTTGTCCAGATAGAACAGGATGTTACTGTGTGAAACTATATGCTTTGGCAGTATAAGGGCCAGCCGTCCTCAGCCACTCTACTTGGACTCAGCTGTAAGCCTCCTCTGCAGCCTTACTTAGAACAGGACTCTAGAGTGACATGGATCTCTGGCTCCTTCTTTGTTTCTAAAGGGGAACTGGTGAGCTGACAGGTGAATATAGGGTCTTAACCCAGAGTTACTGCAGATGCCCTGCCTGCTTTCTTCTAGGACTACTGCTGGAGCCCTTTGGTAACTGTAGGGTAGAACCGTAAGGCAGGGGAGAGAAGACATAGGAATATGGGGCCCTTCGTCTCACAGTCTTCTCAGAGGCTATGATTCTTCTTCTCAGACTCAGAAGTTATAAGGATATTAGATTTGTTTCCCAGGAGGTTCACTTCACTGTGTTCAATGTTTTCTGCATGGTTATCATTGCAGAAAATCGAAAACATCCCTCTTCTACACAATGCCTGGTGTCTGTGCAGAAAGTGATGGAGGGCTCTGAGCTGGAACTGGCCAAGGTACCAGACTTGGGGGTGGGGGTACCTGAGAAACCTGCAGGGCCTTTTCTGAACCCAAAGGAGGTTTGCTGAGTGCTTTGTTTCTGGGACTCTGGAGACCTGAAGGCAGGATCAGCCAGCCAGTTGGCTGAGCCAGAGTCCATTTCCGTCCAAGGATTCTGGGAGCCCACGATCTTCTGACAAAGAGGTTTACTCGACCAGCACTGAGGTCCACGACGGAGGCTTGCAGGAACCAGGTCTCACTCAACGATCATCATTTTTCTTTCAAGCTCATTGACTTCATTTCCTCTGTTGGGTGCTGGCTTATAGAGGGTGGTGCCTTTATGCTCATGTTTCTACAAGTCCAGGAACTCAGCTGTATAGAAATCCTGACATGGGGCATTTTGTACAGTATGCACTGAGCCCTTGGTTAAAAAAAAAATTTAGAAAGAAAGAAATATCTTTGGGGGCTGTTAAGGACGATGACTTAGAACTGCTGATTGTAGGAATTTTGGAAGAGAATAGCTCGGAGTCCTCAAAGCAGCCCTGAGTGGGAACACTAGGAAGAGACATACCTCACTCAGTGACTGCCCCTTGTTTGGCTTCTAGATGCTGCTGCTGCTTTTATATCACTCTACCATGAGCTCCAGAAACCCCTGGGACTGGGAACAGTTTGAATATAGGATTCAGGTGAGCTCTTGCACCTTCACCCAACTTCCTAGTTCAGCCCTAGGCTTCCCTTACCCTGTTCATTTCTCTTCAGATAACATTTATTATTCTCAAAAAAGCTATGGATGTAATCACAGCCATTCCTTGTAAAAATACAAAGAAAAAAAAGACCAGAAGATATTGAGAACCACAAAGAAGGAAATAACATCTCATCTCTCATTCCCAGACACAACTACTTTTAAGGGTTAGATTTCCAAGTCCTCTTTTACACATATGTATTTAGCTGACCTGTGTGTGTGGATAATGTAGAAGTTATTTTCATTTCATATATGTTTCTTCATGTATGTAGCTGTTACTCCACTTATCCTTTCCTGGTAGGTTTATTTGAAAGAGGCCAACAAAGTTAAGTACAGAAGCTTTCTGGCAAAGGAAGAACAAGTGGAGTGAATATGTTGTGGGCTTCAGTTTTGAGGGGGAAAAGGATCCAGCAGACTCTGGGATTTGGCACTGTTGGATAAGTCCTGAGCCCTCCTGTCAGAGGTGTCTCCAACACCACAGTGAAACTCCTTTTGTCTCTGTGACACAGGCTGAGTTAGCTGTCATCCTGAAGTTTATGCTGGATCATGAGGATGGGCTAAACCTTACTGAGGACCTAGAGAATTTCTTGGAGAAAGGTGAGTAGGGCCACTTGTGAAGATCCACTCTGTCTCTGAACAGAACCTCTGCAATCCTCTGACCCCAACACACAGCACAGAGTTGGTGCTCAGGAGCCATATATGCAATGGAAGGTGATTTCTGGGCCATGTTGCCAGCACCTCAGATCCTCTTAGTGGCTCCCTGGTGCCTGGCAGCAGTTCAACAGGATGTTTGTGAGTGATCTCATCTGTGTTTCTTGGACTCCATCTTCTCACCTTTTTGGGTTTTTTTACTTTAGGTTTAGAAGCTGGAGATAAACATCTCTTAGAAATCTTGAAAAAGGTTTCCCCTCTTGCAGCTCATGTTCTAGATGAGAGGCAGGTACATAAGAACAAGTAAGCCTGATAAGAGAACTAATTATGGACATGCCAGTCTCATGAAGAGCTCAGCTCCTGTTGCTAGGAAACCGAGCCGTAGTTGTGCGGGCACATTCTCTTCTTGCTGTTGAACTTGGTGTTCTTCGTGTTCAGGTTCATGAGACTTTAGGTGGAGCTGTTAGGAATGGGAGTCTAGAATACAAGCAAGGGTCAGGTGTGAGCTTGTAGGTCAGCATGGGGATGGCCATTGAAGCTTCAGACGAAAAAGCCCCTGGGGGTAATTAGACAAAGTAGAGTCCTGAGAAAGCGGTCATGGGAACCAAGGGAGGAGAAGATTGTATACCTTAAGGAGGCCAGTGATGCCAACACAGGCTGCTGGGGGCTTTGGGGAGACCCTATGCTAGACTTCCAAGATGCCTCTGTAGTGTTGACATCAGTGCTTGGTCCAATTTTTGAGCACAGAGGGGCTCTCCTCACTCCACTGTGTTCTTCTGGGTACTGTGCTCTGAGGAGTTGAAAGCCTTGCACTTGATTTTTGTTAAAGACCCTGACCTCTAGGGTCAGGTTCTGCCTAGTTCCCCCTCCCCTCTTCAGTTTATATCAAAGTGTCTGCAGATTCACATGTAAGGTAGAGTTCTCCTGTTGCATAAAAGTGAAAATGTGTTCATCCCCCTACTAACTGTCCTTGATTTGTTTGTCTGCTTCTTACCCCTAGTTCCTGTCTCTTCCACCTGTTCCAGCACCCTCTCTGAAGAGCTTTCCCCACCCAGCCACCAGGGCAAGAGGGAGGTTCGCTTCCTAGAGCTACAGAGGATTGCCTCGACTTCCAGTGAGAACAAGTATGTTCTGGGCCTCTCCTCCTGGGATGGGGTCTCCTCAAGTCCATCCAGTCCTCCAGATCTTGACTACTGGAGACTAAGCTGCAGGCCCACCTCTTAAATCATCAGGAAGTACTTGGAGGATGCTATAGATACAGGATTTCCCTTGTGATGTGTCATGGGTAGACCTCCCAAAAGCAGTTCCCTATTTATAGAAATGCCTTCTTCTCTGGAAAGATACATGTCCCTAGCCCTTCAACAAAGACAATTAAGACTCAGAAGAAGGGGAAAAAAAGTTTCTCCAGTCATGTCCTGAGGCATGAGGTAACCTTGCAGACAGAACACACTGGCCTCCTGCTTGTTATGGTCACTGATACTGCTCTATCCTGGCTGCTGCTGGTTATTTTAGTCCATGGATTCTAACCTGTACCTGTGCCATCTCCTTCCTCAGCTTCCTCTCAGGTTCTCCATCCTCCCCTATGAGTAACATCCTGCAGACCCCACAGTTCCAGATGAGACGGCTGAAGAAGCAGCTGGCCGACGAGAGGAACAACAGGGATGAGCTAGAGCTGGAGCTGGCTGAGAGCCGCAAGCTCCTCACTGAGAAGGGTAGGTACTTGGCACACTTTGGGTGCTGCCAATTGGACACCATTTTGGATTTTTCATCCAGGGAGGTTTCCCCTCCCTTTTTGTCTCTGTTGACCCTGGAGCTTAGGGCTCAGCCCTGGCTCAAGTGTCAGGCTGACGTGCTAGAAGGTGGGTTCTGTCCCTGCCCCGTGCTTCTTTCCTGGGGAGTAGACACCATGTGACTTCTCAGCTTTCTCCCCGTGTCCTGGTTCTGTGCTGAATCCTGTCTCCTCCCCTGCCTGAGGCAGATGCACAGATAGCCATGATGCAGCAGCGCATTGACCGCCTGGCTCTGCTGAACGAGAAGCAGGCAGCCAGCCCACTGGAGCCCAGGGAGCTTGAGGAGCTCCGTGGCAAGAACGAGAGGTATGGCTCTCTCAGCCCTCCTTCCAGTACCCAGTCCCTGCTGGTCCAGGCTAGGGGCAACAGCATCCTCTCACTGCTTCCCTCTCTGGCAGTCTCACCATGCGGTTGCATGAGACTCTGAAGCAGTGTCAGGACCTGAAGACAGAGAAAAACCAGATGGACCGCAAGATCAGTCAGCTTTCTGAGGAGAACGGGGACCTTTCCTTTAAAGTGAGTGAGGCTGGCTATACATAGAGGGTCTGGAAGTTTCCCCAAGAGGGTTGCTAATATTGCCCAGTACCTGGCTTAGGCTTCATTCTTTCCCCGGACCTGCATGCATAGCCACTTTCCTTGTCTTATCATTGGCTGCCACTACGTGGTCCAAAATTGGAGGTGTGATTAGCTGTCCTTGGAGGCCCCAGGGCCTAGGCTTTATGGAATAGTTGGAGTGTTGGTGCCAGTTTTCACCCTGAGTGATGATGACTACCTGCTCATGTCTCAGCTTCGTGAGTTTGCAAGTCACTTGCAGCAACTCCAGGGTGCCCTCAATGACCTGACAGAGGAGCACAGCAAGGCCACTCAGGAATGGGTGGAGAAGCAGGCCCGTCTGGAGAAGGAGCTCAGCACAGCCCTCCAGGATAAGGTAACCCTCTGCTTGGAATGTGCCCACAATCTGAACCCTTGTGCATAGTA
Source organism: Nannospalax galili (assembly GCF_000622305.1). Taxonomy (NCBI): domain Eukaryota; kingdom Metazoa; phylum Chordata; class Mammalia; order Rodentia; family Spalacidae; genus Nannospalax; species Nannospalax galili. The sequence goes on from NW_008355976.1 coordinate 487,434, forward strand.
AGTTCATTGCTTTGCTCTGTTCTGCTGTGCTGTTCCCTTGAGTAGTGAGCTGCCTTCTCATACATTAGTAGTATGCTATAATGGACTAGGTCCAGGATGCCTACAAAACCTGCAGCGTACAAGGTATGGATCTTGGAAAAGTTAATCAGTCCCTAAGGGGACTGATGACAAGCAGCTGCTCTGCTGACTATCATGAGATTGTCTGAAGCATTGACTTGTTGTAAGGGGTAAAGTAAGTTCTGAGTTAGTTGTGATTTCAGCTTGGGTTTCCCTTGCTATAAATGCTTGAGACCACAAGTGTGTCAGAGACTGAAGGTTTTCTCATTATGGAATGTTTACATAGACTTTGAGTTGAGCATCCCTAATCCAAAATTTACATTACTCTAAAATCCAAAACTTTTTTTTTTTTCTGTGTATGAGTATATTGCCTGCATGTAAGTGCACCTGTGTCGTGGAATGCCCTCAGAGGTCAGAAGACCCTGACCTCTGAAAGTGGAGTTATGGACAGTTGTTAGCCACCGTGTGGGTGCTGGGTTTCAAACCCTGGTCTTCTGCAAGAACAGCCAGTGTTCTTAACTGCCGAGCCATCTCTCCAGCCCCCCAAAACTATTTTTTAAGAGAGTCTGGCTATGTAGACTGTCTTTGTTTCCTATGTACTGGGATTACAGGCTTCTGCTACAATACCTTGCTCAAAATCCAAAAAACTTTTGGCATCATGTTGGAACTCAGAAAATTTAGGATTTGGGATCTTTGGATTTTATATTTTCAGATTAGGGATGCCCATCCTGTATCATTGTTACTGTCAATAAGAGCCTAACCCTGCTGCTTGTTAACCATGTAACCCTTGGGCACAGCATTTGGCATCTGGGTGGCAGGATCTTCCTTTGATGTAAAAGAGAGAGTAATAGCTCCCTCTCAGACTTGTGGGTGGATTAGGAAGGAGTTCAGAGATATATCAGCACAGTACCTGGTACCCACAATGGTGGGGAAGTGGGTGTGGGGCTGGACCACTGAGGCTCTGCTGGTGTTAATGCCCAGGGGCTGTTTTTAATATGATGGTGATTTGGATAGTCTGGGAATCAAGACTTGTCCAAGGAAGTATACATGGTAAGTAAATTGAAAGTTCACACTTTGACTTAGTTTGGCTTTAGACTTTGGACTAGAAAATCAGATCCTTGGAGGTCTAGACCTTGGATGATTTATTTTTTATTGTTACTGTTTTTGAAGTAGGGTTTTGTAGCCCAAACTGGTCTTTGAGCTGTTTATTTTATGTGTATGGTGTTTTGCTTGCATGTAAGTATACCACATGCATGCAATGTCTATGGAGGCCAGAAGAGGGTGTAGGCTACCCTGGAACTGAAGTTATGGACAGTTAGCCATTTTGTGGGTACCAGGAACGGAACATGGGTCCTCTGCAAGAGCAGTCAGTGCTCTTAACTGCTGAGCTTTCTCTCCAGCTCATCTGTGAACTTTTGACCCTCATGTCTCAGCTTTCCGAGTGCTAGGAGTTGCATCACCTAGCTCAGACCCATGGTTTCTAAGAGGTTTTCTCTAGGTCAGGACAAGGAGAGAGCTAGGTAACAGGATGGCAGTGTCTCGCTCTTTGTTGATACTCTTGAGGGCCTGAGTGGTCATCTGCTGCGTGTTATACTTCTCTGTTCACATGGATCTCTTGTTTACTCCAAGAAATGTCTTGAAGAGAAGAATGAAATCCTTCAGGGAAAGCTTTCCCAGCTGGAAGAACGGGCAGATCAACTGTGTGAGAACCTGACTCAGGAGAAGGGCGAGGTGCTGGGTGATGCCTTGCAGGTAGGAATACACAGGAGCAGCCTGTAAGACTGTGTGATGGGGTTGGTTCTTGGTGCTTCTCTGTTTACTGAGGAGTCATGCTGATCCCCGTTTGTCTCTTTATCCAAACAGCTGGAAACCTTGAAGCAAGAAGCAGCCACACTTGCTGCAGACAACACCCAGCTCCAAGCCCGGGTGCAGACCTTGGAGCATGAACAGGGCCAGCAGGAAGCCCAGCTACTCGCTGAGCGGGGCCGCTTTGAAGAAGAAAAGCAGCAGCTGGCCAGCTTGATTGCTGACCTGCAGAGCTCCATCTCCAGCCTCTGCCAGGCCAAGGAGGAGCTGGAGCAGGCCTCACAGGCTCAGGGGGCCCAGCTGACTGCCCACGTGGCCTCTCTAACAGCACTCAATGCCACCCTGCAGCAGCAGGATCAAGAGCTGGCCAGCCTGAAAGAGCAAGCCAAAAAGGAGCAGGCTGAGCTGGCACAGACCCTGCAAGAGCAAGAACAGGCCTCGCAAGGCCTCTGTCAGCAGGTGGAGCAGCTGAGCAGCAGCCTGAAACAGAAGGAGCAGCTGCTGGAAGAGGCAGCCAAGGAGCAGGAGGCAGCCAGGCGAGATCACGCCCAGCAACTGGCCAGTGTTACTGAGGCGCAAGAAGCCTCTCTAAGGGAGAGGGATGCTGCTCGCCAGCAGCTGGAAGCAATGGAGAAGGAGATGGCTGCCAAGCTAGAGAGTCTGCAGAAGCAACTTCAAGCTGCTAATGAAGCTCGGGACAGTGTGCAGACATCAGTCACACAAGCCCAGCAGGAGAAAGTAGAGCTCAGCCAAAAAGTAGAGGAACTCCATTCCTGTGTTGAAGCTGCCCACCAGGAACAGCGTCAGGCCCAGGCCCGGGTGACAGAGTTAGAGGCCCAACTGAAGGCTGAACAGCAAAAAGCAACCGAGATAGAAAAAGTGGCCCAGGAGAAAGGCCAGCTCCAAGAACAGCTACGGGTCCTTGAGGAGTCCTTGAAAATCACCAAGGGCAGCCTTGAGGAGGAGAAACGCAAGGCGGCAGATGCCCTGGAGGAGCAGCAACGCCATGTCACTGAACTAGAAGCAGAGTCCCGAAGCCTCATGGAGCAGCGTAAGCAGGAACAGAAGGAGTTAGAGGAAGAGAAGACTGAGCGAAAGGGGCTGGAGGCCCAATTACAGCAGCTTGGGAAAGCCCATCAGGCTGAGACTGAAGCCTTGCGGCAGGAGCTTGCAGAGACCACAGCTTCCCAGCATAGGGCTGAGAGTGAGTGTGAGCGGCTTGTCAAGGAAGTTGCTACCTGGCAAGGGAGGTTTGAAGACAGCCAGCAAGAAGAGGCACGGTATGGTGCCATGTTCCAGGAACAGCTGATGGCTCTGAAGGAGGAGTGTGTAAAGGCCCGCCAGGAGCTTCAGGAGGCAAAAGAGAAGATGGCAGGAGTAGAGGCCCACAGTGAGCTCCAGATAGGCCAGCAGCAGACTGAGCTAGCCCAGCTTCATGCCAACCTGGCCAGAGCCCTTCAGCAGGTCCAGGAGAAGGAAGTCAGAGCCCAGAAGCTGGCAGATGACCTCTCTACTCTGCAGGAGAAAATGGCTGCCACTAGCAAGGAGGTGGCCCGGCTGGAGGCCTTGGTGCGCAAAGCAGGTGAACAACAGGAAACAGCCTCCCATGAGCTATTCAAAGAGCCACCAAGGGCTAGTGACAGAGAGTCCAAATGGCTAGAAGAACAGCAGGGACGGCCATTCTGCAGCACACAGGCAGCACTACAGGCTATGGAGCGTGAGGCCGAACAAATGGGCAGCGAACTGGAGAGGCTGAGGGCAGCGCTCATGGAGAGCCAGGGGCAGCAGCAGGAGGAGCGTGGGCAACAAGAGAGGGAGGTAGCACGGCTGACTCAGGAGCGGGGCCAGGCCCAAGCTGACCTGGCCCAGGAGAAGGCAGCCAAGGCAGAGCTTGAGATGCGGCTACAGAATGCCCTCAACGAGCAGCGTGTGGAGTTCGCTGCCCTGCAGGAAGCACTGGCCCATGCCTTGAAGGAAAAGGATGGCAAAGACCAGGAGCTGGCCAAGCTTCGTGGACAGGAGGCAGCTCTAAAATCAGAGCTGAGAGAGCTTCAGCAGGACATGGAGCAGCTGAAAGCACTTCGGGTCAAGAAAGAAAAAGAGCACCCTGTAGGGGGCGCCAGTGGGGAAGATACTCTGGGCCCAGGAGCCCAGTTAGAGGCAGTTGGAAAGACAGAGCCTCCAGGCACTGAGCTGGAGACCTTGCAGGCAGAGGTGAGCAAGCTGGAGCAGCAGTGCCGCCGGCAGCAAGAGCAGGTTGAAGGCCTGGCACACAGCTTGGAGTCGGAGCGAGCTTCCCTGGCCGAGAGGGACAAGGCCCTGGAGACGCTGCAGAGCCAGTTAGAGGAGAAGGCTCGGGAGCTGGGGCACAGTCAAGCTGCTTCAGCCTCAGCTCAGAGGGAATTGACAGCCCTCCGTGCCAAGGCCCAGGACCATAGCAAGTCTGAGGAGGAATGGAAGGCCCAGGTAGCCCGGGGCCAGCAGGAGGCTGACAGAAAAAGCAGTCTTATCAGCAGCTTGGAAGAAGAGGTGTCCATCCTGAATCGCCAAGTCCTAGAGAAAGAGGGGGAGAGCAAAGAGTTAAAACGCCTAGTTATAGCTGAGTCAGAGAAGAGCCAGAAGCTAGAAGAGAGGCTGCGCCTGCTTCAGGCAGAAACAGCCAGCAACAGTGCCAGAGCAGCGGAACGCAGCTCAGCTCTGCGGCAGGAAGTACAGAGCCTCCGGGAGGAGGTGGAGAAACAGCGTGTGGCTTCAGAGAACTTGCGGCAGGAGCTGGCCTCACAGGCCGAGCGAGCTGAAGAACTGGGCCAAGAATTGAAGGCGTGGCAGGAGAAGTTCTTCCAGAAGGAACAAGCGCTCTCTGCCCTGCAGCTGGAGCACACCAGCACACAGGCCCTGGTGAGCGAGCTGCTGCCTGCCAAGCATCTCTGCCAGCAGTTGCAGGCTGAGCAGGCAGCTGCGGAGAAGCGCCACCGGGAGGAGCTGGAGCAGAGCAAGCAGGCAGCTGGAGGGCTGCGGGCAGAGCTGATGAGGGCACAGAGGGAGCTTGGGGAACTAGTGCCGTTGCGACAAAAGGTGGTGGAGCAGGAGCGAGCAGCCCAGCAGCTTCGGGCAGAGAAGGCCAGCTATGCAGAGCAACTGAGCATGCTGAAGAAGGCTCATGGCTTGCTGGCAGAGGAGAACCGGGGGTTGGGAGAGCGGGCCAGCCTTGGCCGGCAGTTCCTGGAAGTGGAGCTGGATCAGGCCCGTGAGAAGTATGTCCAGGAGTTAGCAGCTGTGCGTGCTGATGCTGAGACCCGTCTGGCTGAGATGCGGCAAGAAGCACAGAGCACAAGCAGGGAGCTGGAGGTGATGACTGCCAAGTATGAGGGTGCCAAGGTGAAGGTCCTGGAAGAAAGGCAGCGGTTCCAGGACGAGAGGCAGAAACTCACTGCCCAGGTAAATTGTCCAGTCCAGCCATCCCCCCGACAGATCCAAACCTGAGCACATGGAAGTATTGTTCCTCTGCATTCCCTAACCTCCTGGCTAGCACACTACAATAGCTTGCCTGCCCTCATTCACTGGGTGGCAGAAAAAGAAAGAGGACTGGTAGACTCCCAAGTTAGTTGTTGTCATCCTAAAAAAAATGTTCAAGCTAGCTGTGGCGCACACCTCTAATCCCAGCATTTGGGAGGCCAAAGGTGCCCAGGAAGATCATGAATTTGAGGCCAGCTTGGAGTTGCATAGTTAGACCCCGTCTGAATTTCCACACCCCCTTCCCTCCAAAAAAAAAGGAGGAAAATATCTATGGCCTCCCTTTCTTTGAAGGCTTTGATCCTGGAGAGTCAAGTTGTGATGACCTAGAGCCCCAATGGCTGCTGGGAGTAGAAGCAGCCAAACTGGATTGATTGGTTTTGAAACACCATTCCATGTGGCTCAGGTTTGAACTCACTCTGCAGCCAAAGACAGCCTTGAACTCCTATCGTATCTCCACAAGTGTGATTACAGGCATGCATCCCCACATCTGGCTTAAACTGGCATTTTTTTTTTTTTTTTTAAGCTGAGCAAATGTAGTCCCTAGAGGAAATGCCAGAGCCCAGGTGAAGTCAGCCTGGCAGTGGCGCCATCTCACTGTCTCTGTTGCTCCTCCCCCATGCACAGGTGGAGCAGCTAGAGGTATTTCAGAGAGAGCAGACTAAGCAGGTAATGCCTGGGGTTCTGGATAAATGCTGGCTGCTTAAGCGGTGACCAGTCTCAGTGCATGACCCCTGCTGCAGCTTGCTCCGCCAGCTCCTGTTGTGAACTGTTTGTGAAGGGGGCAGGGTCAAGCCATGGAATCCAGGCCCAGGCTACCCAGGAGTGCAGTGTTATGGGCCCTCTCTTGGGTCACATCCCACCCATCCCAGGTCGGCTGCTCCCTTTCTGCACTTTCTCTCACCTGTTAGGGACAAGGGGTAGCATAGGTTTCACCTCTTCCAGACCTGCTCTAATAACAGACTCAATCCTCATGATTCTAAAACCTTTAGTTCTGTTTTGACTTACTTTGGCCTTGTTTAGATGAGCACCCTTCTTTCCATAGAGTATGGATTTATCCAAATCATAAAAGTAAAGGGGCTGGAGAGATGGCTCAGTGGTTAAGAGCACTGACTGCTCTTGCAGAGGACCCAGGTTCAATTCCCAGCACCCATATGGTAGCTATGAACCGTCCTTAACTCCAGTTCCAGGGGAATCCAAAGCCCTCTTCTGACCTCCATGGCATTGTACAACACGAGTGCACTCACATACATGCAGGCAATACACACATATACATAAAATTTTAAAAATTAACTTTTTTTAAGTGATATATAAGGCAGCCCTTGAAGGAGAGGCACCATGATGAGCTCAGAACACTCACCCAGCACTCTCTAGACCAGAGGCCAGAGCTTCACACAGAACTGTCTGGAGAAGGAAGCTCAAGATTGAGAGACGCAGAAGGGGTCTGGGCCAGATGGGCCATATGGTCTGGTTGCCTCCTTCTCTTTCACAAGGTTCTCTGTGCTCCCTAGCGGCTACACAGCTGGTATTTAGTAAGAGCACCTTCTCCACTGCCCTCCTTCCCAGTCACTGAAGGCCTGCCAAGGAAGTGGGCCCTGCATTCCTCTTGTCACCTCCTCCAAGGAGATTGAGGTGATGTGGACAATCAGTTTGAAAAGCAAGCAGTTAGCAGTGGAGCATTTTACCTCTCCCTCTGCTGCCTGGTCATGCTTGAACCCCCCAGATGCCTGGAGGAACCAGGGGTGCTTGTGGCTATTATGATCCATTTTTGTTCCCTTCCTCCTCTGGCTCTTCTTTATGGGAGTTGGGAGGCGGGACTTGGGTATGTGTGCTGCCCCTGCTCTTGTCCTCTAGCAGTCTATCCCCCCATTGCTAACCACAGCTGTCACGCTGCTAGCACCAGCCCTAATAGCAGATGGAGATTGGGAAGAGGTCTGAGTACCTGAGAGCTTTGCTTTGGCACTTTCTAGGAAGGGAGGGTTGGATTTACATGGGAAACGTCTGCTAGAGCATCAGACTAACTGTTTTATTTTTTTCCTTTTTTTTAAAAAAAAAATATATTTTATGTGTATGAATGGTTGCCTGCATGTATGTGCACCACATGCGTGGCTGGTGCACATGGAGGTCAGAAGAGGGCACTGGATCTCTTGGAACTGGAGATAACAGTTAGGAGCCGCCATGTGGGTGCTGGAAACCGAATCCATGTTTCAGTGCTGTGCCATCTTCTAGCCCCATAGGTGCCCTGTTCATGCCGCCAGTCTAGGCAGGTTGGGGTTGGGGAACAGGATGCAGCAGGGATGTGGAAAGCTGGCAGCTCTGAAGAGTCAGCTGCTGACTTGGGGATTGCAGGCTAGAGATGGAGCAAGTATGGGCAGGTGGCCTTGGCAACATAACATCTATTTGGGGCCACCACAGACCCTGATAGCAGGTTGTTACCTATGTAGAAGACAGAGGAGTCTGGGGTAATGGTCTAGGGGAACCCCCTAGTTGAGTCTAGGTTTCCTGAATTTTCTCTCCCCTCTGCTATTCCCCAGGTGGAAGAACTGAGTAAGAAACTGGCAGAGTATGACCAAGCCAGCAAGGTGCAGCAGCAGAAACTGAAGGTGGGACAGCTGTGCTCACAGGCCTGGCCTCTACCTCAGAGCAAGAGGGTGGAGGAATGACCACTCCAAATCCTTGGACTGTGGTGGTGTAGGGTCAGAGCAGGGGTAACCTTGGAGGAGGTTGGTTGCCCAGGAGGCCATCCCGAGGCTTGGAAGTCCTGGGTTTGCCTTTTAGGACCTTTCACGGGAAGGCCTTCTCCCTTCATTACAGCAGCAAGACACCTGTAAAAAAATATCTTAAAAAATAATGAAGGGCCAGGGGTATAGCTCAGTGGTAGAGCACTTACCTAGCACATAGAAGGCCCTAGGTTCAGTCAGCACCTTTAAAAAGAAAATGTGTACACTAGCCACATTTCCCTGCTCTATATGTGTGTGGCTAGTGGCTACCTTGTGAGACAGTGAAGATTCAGCAAGTTCCTTCATCCCATAAAGTTCTATGGAACAGCACTGGTCTAAGTATTCTGGGCTGAAGATGTGAGAGTCTTAACAGTACCTACTATTACATTTTATCAATCAATCAATTTATTGACTGACTGACTGGCTGATTGATGGATGTATGGATCAGTCTTTTGAGACAGGGTCTCCCTGTAGCCCTATCTGGCCTGGAAATGACTAAGTAGTCCTAGATGGCCTCAATCTCCACAGAAATCCACCTGCCTCTGTCTCCCAAGTGCTGGGTTTAAAAGGCCTATGCCACCACACCCAGCTATGCCCAGCTATTTATTTTTGAGACAAGGTCTCGTCATGTAGCCCATAGTGCTGGGATCACAGTCGTGTACTGTAATGACCAGTTAATACTTTTAATTGTTACCTTCTTTGTTCTAATGGTTGCTTTTTGCAGCTCTAAGCTTCACATCTGTTAGTCCAGGGCAAAGAAATTGGGCAGCATTGGGACTTGCCTAGCATACAGAAGGTCCTGGGTTCCATATGTTGATAGGAGCTATGGATCCCAGGCGTAACATCCGCAGTGTTACAAATGATAAACAGGTTTATCATGTTCCTTTTAGGAGATAGGAGAGCTACTAATGGGATGCGCCTATCCAGAATCCGTAGCAGACCAAGCTGACATTGCAGGTGACAGTCAGGTGCAGGCCTACTCTTTAGGAGTTGTAGTCTGGATAAGAGGCAGTTATGGCATCGTAAATGAGTTTCCATAGGCTTTGGGGTTAGGTGGACCATGTTCAGGTCTTGTTCTGTGCTGTTCACTGTGACCTAGGTCAGTTTGCCTAAATCTCTGAACTCATTTTCTTCATCTCTGTAATGAGAATAAAAGTTACTTCTCAAAGTAGTTTGGAAAAGTGAGCCCCTGTCACATGCTAGTGCCACCTACTGTGCTCTGCACCCAGGTGCTCTCTGAAGATCGATTTTCTCTTCCTTTGGGAGATTGTGTGTGTGTAATGAGACGCTGTGTGCCTAGTCTCAAAGAAAGCAGGCAGAGATGACAACTCTGAGCCAGATGATAGAAGCTGGTCAGAAAAGCATCCACAAAAAGGAGTCTGGGAGGATGTGTGGTGTTTCTGTAGGGCTGTAGTTGGGACTGTGAGTTGCTGAGGCAGGAATTCTGAGGGAATGTATGCATGCAGAACTCAGAATACCTGTGGAGCCTGAGCAGCAAGTGTAGGCCAGTGGATTTGGGTTGGAGCAGCTAGAGCTGCCCTTCTGACTGGCCTTTCTTTCAGGCTTTCCAGGCCCAGGGAGGTGAGAGCCAGCAGGAGGTCCAGCGCCTCCAGGCACAGCTGAGTGAGCTGCAGGCCCAACTGAGCCAGAAGGAACAGGCCGCTGAGCATTATAAGCTGCAGGTGAGGAGCTGGGAATGGGCTTGCTCTCTTCCTTCTCCTCTAAAGAGTCTGCTGTACCTACCTACCTTATCTCTCCACACAGATGGAGAAAGCCAAGACCCATTATGATGCCAAGAAACAGCAGAACCAAGAGCTGCAGGAACAGCTTCGGGACCTGGAGCAGCTGCAGAAGGAGAACAAGGAGCTGCGGGCTGAAGCTGAACGTCTGGGCCGTGAGCTGCAGCAGGCAGGACTGAAGACCAAGGAGGCTGAACAAGCCTGCCGCCACCTTACTGCCCAGGTGCGCAGCCTGGAGGCACAGGTAAGCTAAACAGATGCACCTTACCCCTGTACTGTTGAACCCATACTCTCCTCTCCAAGGCCACCCCTGCTTTTATGCTTCCCTTCATTCTTTTTTCTTTTTGGTCTTTTTGAGACAGGGTCTCCCTGTAGCCCCAGGCTGGCTCCAACTCACAGAGATCCGCCTGCCTCTGCCTCCCCAGTACTGGGATCAAAGGCGTGCACCACCACACCTGGTTGCTTTCCTTCATTCTTCCCAGGTTGCCCATGCAGATCAGCAGCTTCGAGACCTGGGTAAATTTCAGGTGGCAACTGATGCCTTAAAGAGCCGTGAGCTCCAGGTCAAACCCCAGCTGGATTTGAGTATTGACAGCCTGGATCTGAGCTGTGAGGAGGGGACACCATGCAGTGTCACCAGGTCAGGGGACATGCCTCTACCCCTTGTCTGTTCACTGAGTGCCTGGTATTCTAGGCACTGGACTAGGAAAATAATATGTGGACCCTTTGCCTTCTGAAAGTTTGTTCTTGGGAATTGGGGATAAAACTGAAGTGTTGTAGATGTGATGTCAGATGTCTGCTTAGGGTGCAGTTGAGGTGGAAAAGAAATGGTCAAGAAAGCCTCAGTGGAAGCTGTCTCACCTACTGAGAGTGTTAATAGAATCCACAGGTGTGTGCAGAACCTTGTGGCTGAGTGGGCCCAAGAACTCAAAGAGGCTAGACTTGATCCTAAAGACCCAAGCAACCTCAAAGGGCTGAATTTAGGACTACAAGGTTGAATCTTGCATCTTTAGAGTCTTCTGAGAGTATAGAAGTCAAGGATTAAAGGACAGTTACTGTTTATCAAACACTGTACTGTACTTACTATGTACCAGTGTTCTGAGTACTTAAAACAATTACAACTTCCTTTTTTACCCCCAACAATCCTCTGAGGCAGATTATTATTTATTATATCTATCTTTAAGCAGATGGAACCAGGGCTTAGAGGGGCAGTGACTGGACTAGGCTCTTGTGGAGCTGGGACTTGAACTTGGGCAGCCTGATCTATGTCCTTGCCTGTCACCACTCTGCAATCTGACTCAGATGCCAGTCTAAATCTAGGTGACAGGATAGGAGAGCTACTTAGAAGGCTGGTAGTTGACTAGGTGTGGCAGGAGAGGTCAGACCACACCCACATTTATTACGATTTGAGGACTCTGAAGGTATTCTTCCTTACTGAATAGGAAATGCAGGAAGACCAGGCAGGGAGGCCCTGTTGTGGAGGAGCTGCGGCTGCTATGGAAGGTCTGAGGCATTGGCTTTCTAGCCTAGAGAGCAGGGCCTGGGAGTTGGCAGTATGAAGTGGTTAGAGGCAGCTGAGAGTAGACTGAAAAGCCTTTTCTTGGTACCTCTGAAAAATTATAGCAATAGTGTGCTTGTGGTGAGTGTAAGAAAGAGCCCCTTTGGGGTAAGGAAACAGAACGCCTTCTGACCTAGGAACTGCATCTAAGTGAGTTGCTTTTCTACAGCAAGCTGCCTCGTACCCAGCCAGATGGCACCAGTGTTCCTGGAGAGCCAGCCTCACCTATTTCCCAGCGCCTGCCCCGCAAGGTGGAATCCCTGGAGAGCCTGTACTTCACTCCCATTCCTGCTCGGGGTCAGCCTCCTCTGGAGAGCAGCTTGGACTCCTTGGGGGACGTCTTCCCCGACTCAGGCCGTAAGACCCGCTCTGCTCGCAGGCGAACCACACAAATCATCAACATTACCATGACAAAGGTAAGGCTGCTGAGTATGGGCCTGCAAGGTAGAAATGCCATTTCCTCTCCAAGGGTCCTCAGTCAGGAGCAGGCAGGGATGACCAAATCCATAAGGTACAAATGGGAAAGCTGAGCTCTTGAGAAAGGGAGTAACTTGCTTAGGGCCTCTTATATAGAAAGGACGGGACCTACCTGACTGGAAGGCTAGTGTGTCTATCCCTTTTGTAGCCCAGGCAGATAATAGGAGACATTACAGCTCAGCCTGAGCCTCTGGACCCCTGTATGGCTGAGATGTAGCATGGCATGGTTCGTAGTGGACTGCTACTGCTTGACTCTGGGTTCTTGCCTTTATTTCTGTTTCCAGGAGATTGGGAAACAGGTGCCTTTGGTAAGCTTTCTACTACCAAGAATCTGGGGAAATTCTAGATGTTTGGACTCCAGGAACCTGGGATGGAGAGATGGCAGAGGTTATAGGCTGAGCCCCACAAGATAGCTCAGGAGGTGTGGGTTCTAGCTCTTAGCCCAGCCACTTCCTAGCTGTTTGATTGGGGGGCTTACTCATCTTCTAACCTCTGAAATGGGCTGATAGCAAGCATCTCCTTCCCTCCCTCCAGGTATTTTTAATAGGTTTTGTGAGTCTTGGCAACTTCATCATCTCATGAGGGCTTCTGGTAGTGAGGCCTATTTGCACACATGCAATCTAAGGAGTTTTTAAAAGCAGTGTGGGAACATAGACATCTGGGAGCTCAGGGGACAGAAGATGGTGGTGGCTTCATAGTGTGAATGATTCATTCTTTCTCCTAGAAGCTAGATATGGAGGAGCCAGACAGTGCTAACTCATCCTTCTATAGCACGCAGTCTGCCCCTGCTTCCCAGGCTGTCCTGCGAGCCACCTCTTCTACCCAGTCTCTGGCCCGTCTGGGTTCTCCTGATGACGGCAACTCAGCTCTGCTTAGTCTGCCTGGCTATCGGCCTACCACTCGAAGCTCTACTCGTCGCTCCCAGGCCAGGGTGTCCAGTGGGGCCCCACAAGGTAAACCCTGGCACAGGGAAGAAGCAAGCTTTCAGAAGCTCAAGGCTAGCCTCTTTTCTCCTGAATTTTTTTATATGTGAGTGTTTTGCCTACATGTATGTGAGTGCACCATGTGTGTGCAGTGCCACCAGAAACCAAAAGAGGTCACCGGATCTTCTAGAACTGGAGTTAGAGATGGTTATTTGGACCCAGATCCTCTACAAGAACAGCTAGTACCCTTAATGGCTGAGCCATCTCTCTCCAAGGCTAGCCTCCTTTGCTACCTTTCTGTACCAACACCACCATCTCTCCGGAGTTCTTGCAGTCTCGGCCTTGCCTGTCCATCTAGAGCTGCTGCACCCAAAGCAGTCTGAACCAGAGATGCTCACCTAACTTTAGCTTGAGGTTTCATGTAATGATACTTGTCGGAGTCCTCCAATCTCCTTTTTAAGAGGCTCTAGAAGAGTTAGTCTGGTCAGATTAGTAGATGATGTGTAACTGCAGCCCTGTTCACTATTGTGCTTCATAGGAAGGAACAGCTTCTACATGGGCACTTGTCAGGATGAGCCTGAGCAGCTGGACGACTGGAACCGCATTGCAGAGTTGCAGCAGCGCAACAGAGTATGCCCCCCGCACTTGAAGACCTGCTATCCTCTGGAGTCCAGGGTGAGACCTGGGGTTACTGAAAGACCTCCCATACTGGCATTCCTTCTCTCTCAGCTTCTGTCCTAGTTTGCTTCTGTTGCTGTGCTAAAACCACAATTAAAAACAACTTGGGGAAGAAAGGGTTTATTTCAGTTTGTAACTCCCAGGTCACAGTCCATCCATGAGAGAAGTCAGGCAGGACCTAAGCTGGGAACCTGGAGGCAGAAACTGAAGCAGAACCCATGGAGGAACACTGCTTACTGGCTTGCTTCCACTGGCTTGTTCATCTACCTTTTTAAAAATTTTTATTTTGTGTGTATGCGTGTATTGCCTGCATGTATGTGAGTGAACCCATGTCGTGCAATGCCATGGAGGTCTGAAGAGGGTGTTGGATCCTCTGGAACTGGAATTACGGACAGTTGTTAGCTGCCATGTGGGTGCTGGGATTTGAACTTGGGTCTTCTGCAAGAACAACTAGTGTTCTTAACCGCTGAGCCATCTCTCCAGCCCCTCATCTACCTTTTTTATACAGCCCAGGCCCACCTGCTCAGGGACAGCACTGTTCACAGTGGGCTGAACCCTCACACATAAATTAGCAATCAAGAAAATGCCCCACAGACATGCCCAAAGGCCAATCCTCAACTGTGGTTCCTTCTCAGATGACTCTAGTTTGTGGTTAGTTTTTGTACACTTTCTTAAGTGCCACCTGTGATTTACTAGTTTAGCCTGAGTATTGGAGCCCTGGGCCTCTGGTCTGCGAGGGAAGGTGATCTCATGCTTCCAGGTGGAATGGCAGCTAGCACTCAGGAGTGTCACAGTGGGCTGGGGCCCAAAGAGACATCTACTCAGGACTACTGGCCATTCATGAGGATATAGGTGGAAAACAGGAAGAGAGGGTTTTTTAAAGATACTGCTGCCTCCACCCGTGCAGCCTTCCCTAAGCCTGGCCACCATCACCGATGAGGAGATGAAAACCGGAGATCCTCGGGAGACCCTGCGCCGAGCCAGCATGCAGCCAACCCAGATTGCTGAGGGTGCTGGCATTACCACCCGCCAGCAGCGCAAACGGGTCTCCTTAGAGACCCACCAGGGCCCTGGCACCCCTGAGGTAGGTGGTGGTTGCTTCTGTGTTTTGTTCTCTTTGGCACTGTGGCCATATCAGGTCTAATGCAGCAAGTCTAAATTGTGAATTAGAGGGGAAGTGTTTCTCTCCAAGGACAGATGAGGCTGTTGGGGAGGGGAACAGGTTGATGGAGATCCACTCAGCTCTGAGAGGCCAAGATCCCTGGTTTTGAATGTGATGTCCTCTTGGCTTTGTCTGTCTAATTCTTTTGCCTCACAGTCCAAGAAGGCTACCAGCTGTTTCCCACGCCCCATGACTCCCCGGGACCGACATGAAGGGCGCAAACAAAGCACCACTGAAGCCCAGAAGAAAGCAGCTCCAGCTGTTCTTAAACAGGTTTGGCTGGGACTGAAGTAGGGAAGGAAGGCCAAGTGAGGCCTTGCTGGCAGAGCTCCAGAGCAGCGAGCTGACCTGGAAAGATCTCTCAGTTGACAGACCTTCCCTCACAGGCTGACCGGCGCCAATCAATGGCCTTCAGCATCCTTAACACACCCAAGAAGCTGGGGAATAGTCTTCTGCGGCGAGGCATTTCAAAGAAGACCCCAGCGAAGGCCTCCCCTGGTACCCGCAGTGGAACCCGCCGCTCTCCACGCATCGCTACCACCACAGCCAGCGCTACATCTGCTGCTGCCACCCCTCGGACCAAGGGCAAGGTAGAGAAGCACTGGGAGAGAAGGGAAACCCAGTGAAAACATGAGTGCCCCCTAGACTGTCCCCTTAGGGCAGCATCCAAGGCAGGGCCAGGCTAGGCCACTGGAGGGGGGAGGGTACCCCAATCCTGGTTAGCAGTTCATTACTGGAGAAAAGCACTGATCACTCCAAGTTTCTTAGGTATGGCCAGCAACTGGTAACCAGAAGGCAGGTGTCTAGGGCTCACAAAGGAAAAGCGTCCCAGTCAGGGGTCTTCTGAGCCAGCTAGCAGACACTGGCAGCATAAGACAATCTGGCCATGTGACTCTCTCTCTTTCAGGCAAAGCATTAAAGAGCCAGTACCAGTGCGTGGCCCTACCTGTATCCCCAGCGCTGACCTTGCCTGGTCCTTTTCCTTCTACTGTCCCTCTCAGTGCCTTCTCTCGGCTCTCAGGCCAATGGTGGCCAGTCCCCCAGACAGTGATGCCTGCCTGCACCCTGGCCTGGTACCTGGACTTCACTGGTGCCTTCTAGGCACCTTCTCAGAGCTGGCCTGAGAGGCTTGGAGCTTAGACAGTGTCGGTCTTCTCCCTCTCTTGCCTCCTGAATTTTTTTTCTTGGAGCAAAATCCACTTCTCCATCATAACCAGATTTGAGGCTGGCTTTTTGTGACTGGCTTTTTGAGCCCAGTCTTCCTTAGCCTCTGGATCTAGAAGGGACCATTGGAGAAGCAGGCCTTGGTTCCTGCTATTCCTGGTGGCTGGGCCTAGCAGGGGCCCTTGCTCTTGAAGCCCAGGACTGGGCATTACCTGGTGGGAGCCTCTGCTCTATCTGTTCCCATCCACCCAAGGGCACAGCTGCCTGGAGGATGGATGCTCTTTTCCAGGACAAATGGGTCCTGGGTCTCAGGGGTGGGGTAGGGGGCAGTCTTCAACGGCAGCTCACACCTCACCTTCCCCAGACTTGCACTGGGGTGGGATTTGAAATGATGGGAAGGTTTTGAAGGGCCGGGGATGGATTTTTTTCTAAATGTTATTACTTGTAAATAAAGTCTATTTTTCTCCCTCGAGTGCTGAGCTGTTTTGGTTGGCATGGGAACTTAGGGAAACTTCTTTGGAGCCTGCCTTTGCTCCTGCCCAGTATTTAAACCACCTCCCTTCTCTCATCTCTCCCTCCTGGAATCACGTTGTCCAGAATCCCACACTTCATTTCTGACGTCTGTCCTGACTAGTATTATGGGCCGATTTCTTTTCTTTTTCAGGACACAGTTTCTGTGGATAGAACTAGGACCTAAGAAACTGAGCAGAGGCGGAGATACTCCCATTGAACAATCCTTTATGACAACTTTTGGGTCCTGCCCAGAGTGACAAAAAGATATGATCTGAAGCAGCACTGCCCGATCCGTTCCTTGAGACAGGACACTGCTGTTTGCAGTGAGCAGAGAAAACAAAAATTAGTTACATGCAATATGAAGTCAATGCTGAACATGGACAGAGCTCAGTGTAGAGGTCACTGGTGAGGTGACATTTCAGCCAGGCTTCAGGGTTCACCTGCTGGCTTGGTAAGAATGGTGACCCAAGTGAGCAGAAGCCTGACAGGCCTCTAGAAAGTCATGTTGAGAGTGTGGGCAGGGCGGTGGCTTGGCTAAGATGCTGCCAGTTCTCAGGTTCCTGAGCAGAATAGCAGTGGGATGAATAGGACATCAGAAAAGTTTATGGGGAGTAAGACAGGACAGGCAGGAGGAATTCTAAGGGCTTAGTTACTGAGACGTTCTGGGTGGACAAGAAAGAAGCTTGAGCTTGAGGAGGTGGGTAGACAGGTGGCTGCAAGAATCAGCCATTCCCCTGCAGAGCCTACGGCAGAAACTTCACCCTCCATGTACATCACCCTCCACACAGATAGGAGCTGAGCTCTGGTCAAGGCTATTCGATTGTTGGCTTTGTGCCAACTCCTGGCCCTGCTGATGTCGGTCCCGAGCTGTGGCTGGAGGGGAAGGTTTCTTGAGAGGCAGACAGGATTGTCCTCAGCCCATCCTGGGGAAGTGAAGACACAGAGTTAAGAGGAAATGCCTGGTCCCTTTCCTCTAGGCTTTCTCCCTCAACCCTCCAAATCTGTCCTAAGTTCCTTGTTTTGACCTCTGGGAATGGTGGGCATTAGCTTGGATGCCGCCCTGGCATAGCCCACCCTTTCCCTGATAGCAGAGCTCCTATTCCTGAATGCCTGCCTTCTGGTTCTTCATCCAGAGCTGGGCCAGCACGATGTGATGCTGGGCCACCTGTCCAGGGTCCGTAAACACACAGGAGAAGTTGGTGCTTCGTAGAGTGGGGCTCAGTTCCTCCAGTACCAAGGCCCTCTGCAGCCAGGTGCTTGTGCGCCCGTGCTCTCGGCTAGAGCAGAACAAAGTCAGAGGTGGGCAGAGAGGCCTCCCTCCTACTACCCTTACTCTTAAGACCCCTCACCTGATACGACCCTCCCTCAGCTGGCCTGGGAGGTGCTCAATGAAAGAACCATTACCCAGCCAGTAGAGGATGCTGAAGTGGGGGAAGTGGCTGCAGGCAGTACAGGACAAGGTCAGCGTTCCATCTAGGAGCACATGTGGCTGTTAGTCTTGTATACAGCAATCTCCCACTGCCACACCCCCCCCCCCCC
>NW_008355976.1:505437-523765 GCF_000622305.1 Nannospalax galili
CTGAGGGAGCAAATGTGTGTTGTTCTCTTGGAAACCGAACTCTCCCACCGCACCCCCCCCCCCCCCCACAGTACTGCTGTGCACTCCATCTACCTGGGAAAGTCTGTTAAAGGGAAAATATAATACAGTCATTTATAGGTGGCCCTAAGCCTGAGGCCCGAGCCTGGGGAATTTAGGGAAATGTCTTCAGTTTGTGTGGTGACTCCATTTTCCTCAGGAGGACCTTTTGTAGAAAAAAGTACCCATCTGAGATTCTATCTGCCCCAGATCCAAGGGGGCAATACTAACCAGGTGCTGATCCTCTGAGACATCCAGAATGGCAAGTCCCATGGTCATTCCTGTCTGAGCTCTCTCCTCTTCCATAGAGCCCATTTTGGGAGCTGGGCCCTGAGCCCAAGGGCGCTTGGGGTAGAATGGTGAGTACGCAGCCAAAATGGTCTGGCTGGTGTTGCATGGCAGATGGGAGGTACGCTCTTGAGTCAACCAAGCCCTGAACCCTCGGTGTCTATAGCCTGCCCAACCACTATATCCTCTTGGGCTCCCATCATAATTGCTCCTTACTCAGTGGCACTTCCTCCTCTGGCCAGGTCACTTCCAATGCTGGGCACCGCTTAGCTGGTGGGAGCGCTGGGGGCCAGGAGGTACATGGGTCCTTTGAGATCCCAATTAAGTCCGTGGCAGCTGTGATAGTCTGAGGTGCAGATGTGGCTCTGGCCAAGAGAGTGACGACATGGACACACAGAAGCAGGACCCACCAAGAACTGGGGTCTGAGGAAAGGTCGGTCAGGTCAGCAGCTGACTGAGCTGGCTATACTAGCTCCTATCTTGACCAGAGAGGAGTTGCCATCCAAGTAAGAATTAACTCTAGCCCAGATTCCTGGGCTCTAACCAGGAATCAAAGCTGGCAGAGGCCCCTCAGTCCCCACCTTTTAGCCGAATGCAGCACAGAGAAGCCTTGGAATGGAGCCAGAGCCACTGTAGCTAAATAGAGGCTGTGAGCAATTCGTCAGGTTGGACAGAGAACTCGCCTCGAGGTGCAAGTCAAGTTAGCCATACTGCTCCATTCTGTTAGGACGCACCTGCACCCACCCATGTCCCTCAGCCCCATGTCCCACCTGGTGTCCAGTTGTGTCTCATGGTCATGATGCATGTGTCAGGAGCTGGCAAGTCTGGCTCTATTTATCTGTAACTTCCTCTGGGGGAAGGTCAGTAAAGGTCAGCCACTGTTACAAGCCTTTGCTTCCTCCAGTCAACTAGTGTTCAAGGGGAGAGTGTTCCTAGATACTAGGTATCCCAAACTGAATCATAACCTTTTTAGGCTCAGTGCCACACGGTGGCCCATCGACATCCTATCCTTTCTCAAGCTCCCTACTTCCCCCAGCTAGCTGTATTCTTCAACACTGTCCTTTCACATCCACAGACTCCCACTGTATCCTTTGAGGCTCTGGGTAGTCCGGAAGCTTCCAGCACAAGCTGTGCTGTCAGTGGGCGCTGCTGTGCCATTATGCAAACACTTCCTCTCATCCCAGCTTTTCTTTTTTTCCATCCCTGCTCTTCATACTTAACAGAATAGTTCCCCAATCCAATATTCCTGCTCTGTTAGGGGAGAAAGGCACAGAGGGGCCAGGGACTTACCTAGGAGTCACAAAGGGAAACAGCACTCTCCCTGCTGACAGAACTGGTTCTGGGAAGGGCAGGAATAGTCAACTTCTGGGAAAACTCCCAATCACAATTTCACTTTCACTTTTGTTCTAACTAGGAATCCCAATCCCCAATCAGGCAGCTCTGCCCCCTTGAGCCAGTGCTCACTGTGGACAGAACTCCCAGTCCCTGCTCTCCAAATACCCACAGGGATGGGCTGTCCACCCGGCTCACCCAGGGTCACCTAAGGTATGAGCTAGATCTAGGCTCTCACAGGTCACTTGGGCTAAGGGTCAAAACTGTTGTCCCTTCGGTTCTTCACAGGCAGCTTTGAGTCCATAGAAGCCTTTGCTTCCTCCAGTCACTTCAGTATTCAAGGGGACAATATACCTAGGTACCAGGTTCCCCAAATTGAATCACTATGACCTCAGTGCCACACTGGTTCATCGAAATCCCAGCCTTTCTCAGGCTCCCCACTTCCCCCAGCTAGCTGTATCATTCAACACTGCCACACCCACAGACCCCCTTGTGTCTCTCATCCCAGTCCCTTCAGCCACAGGTATACCTTCCACACTCAATCGGCTGAACTCTGGGGCGGCCTAACCAGTGCAGGTTCACTAGTTAAGTCTAGATCACCCTACCTGGTTCTCAAGTCCTGAAAGGCTTTCTAGGAGCTCCAAGGCTCAGTGTGGCCCCAAATACCTCACCACAGGAAACAGAGCCACTTCTGCTTGGCCTGTAGAACTCTACCAGCTGGGACTGAGGAGTGCTGACCCTGAATGGCCAGGAAGGCACTTTCCCAGCACTGGCTCCAACAGCTCAGGGGTTGGTCTACGGCAGGAGCAAAACTAGGGTCAGACAAATCAATGTAGCCACATTGAGTGTCATGATAGAAACTCCGGAGGCAGAATGAGTTCTGTGGATTCTATTCTATGCATTATCAAGTGTGGACAAGAGCCATGTCTGTTCCAGATATCTGTAGTCAGGAGGAAAGAGATGGTGATAACAGCCAAGGGGATGAATGGAGCTTGGATGCACCCAGAACATAAAAGTCATAGCTGATTTAGATACAGGAGACTAAAAGCCACATCTCTGCTACACATTTAACTCACATTTCTGTTCTGAGCAACTCCACCTACCTCTTGCCTGAGAATGCAGACTAAAACTCCCTCCGAGACCTAGGTTCACAGGTTAGGCCACCCCAGGGTTGAAGACAATCCACTGGGGGATGGGAGCAGGTGCAGAGAGGAACTGGGCTCCTAAGACCAGAAGTGGCCCCAAAAGGTGGGACTTGGGACTGTTAAGCATGAAAACAGCCTTGGCCTTGTGGGGTGGGGGAGTGAAAGGAGTGCTCTCTGGGCCTTTGACTAGCTCCCATTACCCTGAGGATGGACCCACAGGTGGCATAGGAAGTGGGGTGCTACAGGAAGCTGCAGCTAGGCAAGAGAAGCTGAGGTTTACAGTGGCAGGGGTGGTAGGGTACTGATCTCGGGCAGTAAGAATAGAGAGTCACCTTGGTTTGAAAGGGCCTTATGGGAGGGCAGTACCAACAAATCCAGGCCCCAGCTATTAGCTGGGGGGCAGTAGAGTCAAGACAGTCCAGGGGAGAGGGGACCCCCAGGAAAGAGGTGGTTTAAAAAAAAAAAAAAAAAAAAAAAAAAAAAAAAAGCAGATGGATAGTCAGCTTTCCAGCCCAGCTCATGGAGCTTTATTCAGATGGAGTGACAAGATCCTGTTTGGTACTTGTTGCCCCAGGGGGCTAGGCCACATTTCCCTAGGAACCCAGTACTGCAAGCCCACGCCTTCCCACTTCACCAAACCCTTAGGACTAAGGCTAGGCCTGCCCAGAAGCCCTCTTTTCAGAATTCATATTCACCCAGGCCTTCCTCTTCCTACCCATCCAATGTTCCTACTGTTAGGCCCAGGAAGGGCCCACAAAGGACCAAGCCCACACAGGGTGTTCCCCAGGCAGGGAATCCCCTGCTAGCTTCAGGGTCACACTGTCTTGATGACTGGCAGAAACCAGCACCTATCAGTGTTTCTGCTAGTTGCAGATACAAGCAGACACTCTTAGGCTTTCAGAAAGTACTGTGCAGAGTGGCCTTTGGCACATGTCACCACTTCTGGGCTGAAGAGTCCACTTGCATAAGAGGCTGCAACATACATTGCTACCCACAGTAGCCTCCACAGCCCAGCTATAGATGGTCTCTAGTCCTCCCTGGCAACAGTCCTGCTCAGGGCAATTATCCATGCTCCTCGTTCTTCTAGTAATCCTAAAGCACATTCTTAGGGAATTGTGAGGCCACAGGCCTTCGCGAGTTGGAAAAGTCATCAACGAGGTTCCATTTGCCAAATCAAGCAGTCACATACAATACCCACTGTATGTCCTAAACACAGCTGGAGGGAAGACCCTTTACAGTGCTCATCTGTGGCACTAGTCTGAGCTCTTCCATTGACTGTACCAGGCTTGAGCCCTGCAGAGGGAAGGGAAGGGGAATGGGTGGACTGCGAGGTGCACAGCTACCTGACAACCCACCAGCACTCTCCACCAGAGGTGAGAAGACTCCTTTTAAACCAAAAACATCATGGCTCTGCCCATACCCTCCTCAAGCAGAGTAAGGCCTGGAGGGGGGCTACTCCTATGCTCCGCAATAAAAAAGGTTTTTAAATATATTCATCAAAATAATTTTCTTTTAAAAAGCCCCCCACTGCTGACAGCCCCACTGGCTGGTTCTTGATCATTTCCCTCCCCAACCCAGACAAAGCCGGAGAGGTCCTGAGTGGCCCAAGCGCCCCTTTGAGTCTTTCCCACCCAGGTCTTCGTAGGCAGCGAGGAGTGCCCTGAGGTCCATGACAGGTGGGGTGGATTCTCCACAGATGCACTTCCTGATTACTCCAGGCCCAGGATGTAGTTGATACCTTGCACCAGGCCAATGATGACAGGCTGCCAGGCTACCAAGTACCGAAGCCAGTCTAGCAGCTGTCCATACATGACGTGAGGCCTCTCCCAGCTGTCAGGGTGTTAAGGAGCAAAGGCTACATGCAAGAGCTGTTAGGTTCATCCAGCGTGGTCAGGAGGCCTTCCCTGGCTCTGCTCTACAGCTGAGAGAAAATAAAGCTACCCAGATTCTCATCAGCTCTCCATGTTGGAATGAAGGCTGAACCCAGAGAACAGGGATAAGAGCAGAGGCTGACATGAGGGGGAGAGGGAAGACAGCGCTCCACAACAGCATCCAGGCAGGGCCTCCACGCACCACTTTCTCAGAGATGAGAATGAGACTCTGTGAGAAAACAGCTTGAGATTTACAGACAACCTAGAAACCTACTAGGAAAATGGTAACTCTACCACAGAGTTATACTCCTAGCACCCAGAAATTCTTCCAATGTAGAAAATTCAAGTTTTTCTCTCCACGAAGAGGTTGGGTCTAGGGCAAAGCCAGAAAGGAAAAAGACCCAAGAGGCTGATCACATGGGGCTCACCCCTGGCAGAGACTTGAGGGAGGCCCTGCTGAGGTCAAACGGTCCTGTTGAGTGTTCCTTTCCTCTTATTTCACATCTAAATATAGGGCATGGGGTCTGAGGAAGGAGAGTGTGCCTGGGAAGCCCAGCTCGGAGGAGGAAAACTCAGGAAGTTCATAAATGAAATGGTTGTTGGGGAAGGGCCCTTGAAAGGCACCAGAAATAGCAGTTTGGCCCAGGTCTCTAAGAGCTACAGGAAGCCTCAAGTTTCAGCAAAGTCAGATAATCATAACTGTTCTGGGACAGGACCCCGAGGAACCATGTAGGACACTGGAAAGGGGAGAGTTCAGTCTCCTGTTCAGACTGGGACAGTATCCTAGGAACATCATGTCCCCTAAACAGCCCCATTAGTGTATAGGGAAGAGGGGACAGGGAACCACAGAGCAGAAATGCAGCTAGGGGAAGAGAGGGGACAAGGCTAGGTCCCTGGATCCCACAGGAAGTGAACGTGGAACCAAAGAAGTAGCTGGGTAGGAAGGGGTAGCTCCAAAGAAAATGGGTCTGTATTGCAAGTGGATGGGGATGAGGTCACCTCAATCCATAGGTTCCTTCAGACCCTGCCCAGGCAGAGGTGGTCTATTGTAGCATGCCAGGGATAAGGCATCTCATTAGTAACCAGGAGCCTTACTGACCTTCTGAAAGTTTCCAGGGAATCAAATGAGCTGATACAAGTGGAGAACTTGGGGGCGGGGGGCAAGTGGAGAACTTGCCAGTGGACAGCAAGCCAGTGGTAGCTACTATCACCAGCAGTTTATGGTGAGAGGCTGAGCTGCTGGCCTGTCTCACATCACACCTCATTTCCCTAGAACATAAGCCAAATTGAATGATGAGCACATTCCAGGTTGGGGGTAGGAGGGAGGGCCCAAAAGGACCCAAACACTTGGTCACACTGACAGTACGTTCTTCCCACCACCCAGTCCATCAAGGACCCAAACAAAGGATACGGATTGCTGAACATCCTCTTCAGGTCTACCTTCTCTTTGCAGTAGGGACATGTCTGCTTCTTTCCCACAATGCACCAGCCACGGATACAGAACTCATGGAATCTGAGCACCAGTGGTCAAGGGAAGTGACAGGAAGCTAAATTGGCTTAGTACCATGCATGACTTCAAGGTGCCCATGTACCAGCTTTGGAGAAAGGTTTAAATCTCGGTTTAATTTCTTACCAGCTGTACAATCTAGGACAGATCCCTTCTCTGTGAAACCGTTTCTTTACCAGGGAGTGAGGGTAATGATCCTTAGCTTACAGGGTTGTTATAAGCCAAGAATGGGAGCCTAATAAATATATTAGCAATATAAGAAACGTGGCTCTCGGTAGGGGATCTGATTCTAAAGGGAAGGATTCCATTAGAGTCTGCCCCTGTGATGTGCAGCAGCTTGAGGAGCCTCACTAGCTGCAGCCTCTGGTTCTTTGTCTCAGGCAGTCCATACCCACCTTTTACATGAGGGCAGTCCAGACTGGGGGAAAGGGTGAGAAACTGCAGTTTCTCGTGTGGCTCTCCTATACTCCAACTCTGGGCACCACACCCATGGTCACCACCCTCTTCCCTCCCTGACTGGAATGTGGTCTCAGGAGAGATGCAGCACAAGGCAGGATACACATGATTACAGGAAAGCCTGTATGTGTTCTCAATGATGCCTTCCTCACTGACGTCCACAAAGATCTGCTGCCCACACACAGCACACACGCTGTCGGAAAGGTGTTTGGTAGGCATGCCCGACTCACTGTAGAACTAGAGGGAGAGGAGGGCAGGAAAACTGTGAGAATTTGTAAGGGAAGATGAGGATTGGGGCTTCTGGAGGGGAGGCAAAGTGGCAGGGGAGCTACAGGACAACTTGTAGGATATAAATGCAGCTCGATTTTGCTGGGCCAATGGGGAGAAAGAAATTGAGATACAACAGAACCCAAAAGCTGAGCCGGTCAGTTCCAAGGACAGAGGGAATGGAAGGAGGACTCCAAGCTGAGAAACAGGAACTGTGCCCATAAGCTATTCTGTCATCAAGACTATGTCTCTACCAGACAGACAATAACACTACCCAACATTCAGAAGAGCGTGATGGCAGTCTGGAGACACTTGAGACAGCAGCAGAAGAGGTTCAATCCCTGTGAACAGCATTTGGCAGGATGCCTCAGTCCCACCCTTTAACCCATTAGTTTTACCTCAAGGAATTAAGTAAACAACAACAAAAAAAGCCTTGTGCACACAGATATCCATTTCTGGATTGTTCATAATTGAAGCAAAGACTTCTGTATTTCTTCAGAATGCTAAACAGAATTACTATATGATCTTTGCCATTCCTAGTTATGTATCCCAAAGAAGTGAAAACAAGAACTAACCAACATCTGAACACCAGAGTTCACAGTGACATAATTTACAGCAGTGTAAAAGTGAAACAACTGGGCTGGAGAGATGGCTCAGCGGTTAAGAGCACTGACTACTCTTGCAGAGGACCCGGGTTCGATTCCCAGCACCTACATGGCGGCTAACAACCGTCCTTAACTCCAGTTCCAGGGGAATCTGAAGCCCTCTTCTGACCTCCATGGCTTTGTACGACACAGGTGCACTCACATACATGCAGGCAATACATGTATGTATTATAAAAATAATATAATATATACATAAAAAAATGAAACAACCCAAATGTTCAACAGAGCAATGGATGAACAAAATGTGGAGTGACCTCATGGTACAATAATGCAATATGTGACTCCAAAATGTGGTGTATACACACAATAGAATAGCCACGAAAAGGAATGATGCATTAATAAATGTTACACATTGATGAGCTTTGAAAAATACTATATAAAGTGATCGAGGCTGGAGAGATGGCTCAGTGGCTAAGAACACTGGCTGCTCTTGCAGGGAACCTGGGTTCAAATTCCACCACCCACATGGGCTGCTAACAACCATCTGTACTCCAGTTCCAAGGGATCCAACGCCCGCTTTCATCTTCTATGGGCACGGCATGACACAAGTGCACTTACATACATGCAGGTATAACACTCATACACATAAAAAATAACTGGGTGTGATGGTGCACACCTTTAATCCAGCACTCAGGAGGCAGAGGCAGGTGGATCTGTGTGAGTTCAAGGCCAACCTGGTCTACATAGCAAGTTCCAGACCAGCTGAGGCTACAAGGAGACCCTGTCTAAAAAACATGAAAATAAATAAATCTTTAAAAAAATTTTTAAAGAAAAATACTATAAGGTGAAATAAGACACATACCAAAAGATATAAAGATAGACTATATATAAAAAAATTTTAATGTGTACAAGTGTAATTGCCTGCACGCATGTGAGTGCACCCATGTCGTGCAATGCCGTGGAGGTCAGAAGAGGGCTTTGGATTCCCCTGGAACTGGAGTTAAGAATGGTTCGAAGCCGCCATGTGGGTGCTGGGAATTGAACCCGGGTCCTCTGCGAGAGCAGTCAGACCACTTAACCACTGAGCCATCTCTCCAGCGCCAACCAAAAGAAAAATATTTTATGACTCCACTCAACTTGAAGTATCTACAACAGGAATATTCAAAGAGACAGGAAGTAAAGATAACAAGGGACTGACTGGAGGAAGTAAAGGGAAGTCACTGTTAGATGGGCTGTTTGTTTGGGATAGTGAGAAATGTTGGGGCCAGAAAGGTGACAAGTGCACAGCCCTGTGAGTATAGATAATACACTAAACTGGGCACTTAGAAATGCTTAAAATAGCACAAGGTGTGGTAGCACACAAGGTGTGTTAACTGTAATCACAGCTCTTGGGAAACTGAAGTAGGAAGATAGCAAGTTGTAGTGCAGCCAGGGCTACGTGGCAAGATCCTGTCTCAAAAACCTCAAAAGGACCCAAAAAGTTAAAAGGGGAGTTCTATGTTTACTATAAATACAAATATCACACTATACAGCCATTCTTTTTATCTTGTTTTTGAGACAGGTTCTCACCAAATAGTCCAGGTTAGTCTTGAACATACAACCTTCCCGAGTCCTACAATTACAGTCATATGCCACCATGCCCTGCTTTATACCAACAACTGCAAAAACTAATTTAAAGTGAGGTAGGAAAAAGGAACAACAGCTGCTCAAGATATAATACTAAGTATTAAACACAGGGTATATAACTGGATGTACAGGGCTAAGGATATAGGTTAAATTGGTAGAGTACATGCTTGGCATGCATGAAGCCCTGGGTTTGATCCCCAGCACTAAATAAAAACAGGTGAAGTGATGCGTGCCTGTAATCTGAGCACATGGAAGATGGAAGAAGGAGGATCAGAAATTAAAGATCATCCTCCACGACACAGCAAGGTCAACACCAACCTGGGCTACATTAGACCCTGTCTCAAAAAAATAAAAACAAAAAATAATTGGATGTACAGCATTATTGATGCCATAAGTAGAGATGAGCCCAAGTCTTTGCAAAGAAAAGTAGAAGGAACTATATCATTAAGATTAAAGATTATTTGTTCCCATGGTTAATTCTAATGATGTCCAATTCCATGCTCAAATACTCCAGAAAGCTTCTCCTTGTTGCTTACTGTATCTACTAGCACTCGCCTACCAAAGAAAAACCTTCAAATTTGAGGTTAAAGTTTTGTAAGATCAATAGGTTTTCTTTAAAGAAAAAAACAAAAACATAAAATTGGCCATCATAATCTTTTTTGGAGGAAATGGGGATCCTGGGGATTAGACCTAGCGCCTCACACATGCTGTACAAAGGCTCTACAGCTGGGCCATATCTATAGCCTCTTGATTTTAAAATGTACAAATTCAGTCATCTTAAACAGAGCTTTCACCAGAATGGCTGGCTTTTTTTTTGTTTGTTTTTTGTTTTTGAGATAGAGTCTATCACCATGTAGCCCTGGCAGTCCGGGGAACTCACTATGTAGACTAGGCTGGCTTGGAATTCAGAGAGATACACCTGGCTCTTCCTCTTAAGTGCTGGAATTAAAGGCATGC
Organism: Nannospalax galili; assembly: GCF_000622305.1. Classification (NCBI taxonomy): domain Eukaryota; kingdom Metazoa; phylum Chordata; class Mammalia; order Rodentia; family Spalacidae; genus Nannospalax; species Nannospalax galili. The sequence continues at coordinate 515,549 of NW_008355976.1, forward strand.
ACCACCACATCCAGCTTATTTTCATTCATAAGTATGTGTATATAGGGGGAGCAATGTGCATGTGTGCAGGTTGCCTATGGAGTCCAAAAGAGGGCATCGGATCCCCTAGAGCTGGAGTAAGCTGCCTGATGTTGATGCTGGGAACTGAACTCAGGTCCTTTGTGAGAACAGCACCCATTCTTAACTGCTGAACCATCTCTCCAGATCCCTCCAGTTTTTCATTTTCCAAAACTGTATAATCAGGGGCAGCACTCTTTTTTATTTTATTCTTTTTTTTGTGTGTGTGTGTGTGTGTGTCCTTTTGAGACAGGGTCTCCCTGTAGCCCCAGGTGGCCTGGAACTCATTATGTAGACCAAGCTGGCCTTGAACTCACAGAGATCCACCTGTTTCTGCCTTCCCAGTGCTGGGATTAAAGGCATTGCACCACCATGCCTGGCCCTACCACTCTTAAAAAAGGAAATGGCTGGGGAGATGGCCCAATGAGTAAAATGCTCACCGTGTAAGATCAAGGACCTGGGTTTGGAGCCCCAGGATTCATGTTAAGGAGAACGAGAGAGAGGGAGTACAGGAAAGGGGGAAGAAGGAGAAAGAAAACCAGCCAGTCAGGGGCAGCACATGTCTGTATCCCAGCACTGGGAAAATAGACAGGTGGCTCCTGGGGGCTTGCTGGCCAGCCAGCATAGCTAAAGCAGCAAGCCTCAGGTTCAGTGAGAGGCCCTGTTTCAAAAGATAAAGGACAGCAATGGGGGAAGACACTCTGCATTGACCTCTGCCTGCCACATGCTATGCACAGGTGAGCACATCTATGTATCACACACACAGAGGGAAACAAATACATTTACTTAAACGACAGAAGATAAGCATATCCCACTAACCAAAAGTCCATGAATACAGAGTTTCCTGCCTTTGCCTGCTTGAAAAATCTTAAGTAACCTTATTTCCAGCACAGAACCCCAGAGCCACCCTATTACTCAGAAGACTAAAATCCAGAAAAGGAAAGAAGATGGGACCAGAATCCAGACCCCAATTACTGCTCAAGTCCTACCCACCACCCCACTGGTTAAGGTGTTCCATCAACAGTTGCTGAATGCTATGGAAGACCAGTGCTACACTTCCCAAGTTACCCAAGAGGTTCTTATTTATCGGGTGCAAAAAGCAACTGAAAGGGATACCTGGAATCAGAGGCAGGGCCCAGACCTGTGGGGCACACAAACTGCAATTCTTAAAAGCTGAAATCTAAGAATGTTGCACTGTGGGGCACCTCAGATGTCCACCTCTCCAAAGCTCAACAAGCTTGGCACCCTGACCAGGTTCTCCAGACACTTAGTGGCGAAGTTGATTTGCTTACCAGGAAAGATAACTAGCATCAACTAAGAGTGGAAACTGTGAGGCTCTGAGGAGGAGGCTGTGCTGGCCTGGGAATACAATTCAGCAAATGCCTCCTTGAATGTGTACCTGATCGCTCAGTGAATGAAAAAATGCAGCATGGAGTCAGCAGAATGCTAAAGAAAGGCTTTTCTGGAATGTCTTCTGGCTTAGAATTTCTAGGCATATCAACTGAACAGAGAAAGCAGGCACCAGCAGATTCCAGCCTAGGTCTGGCTTGAGTCCCTGTACACCTGTGAACAAAACACGGCCACTTATCCTGGCCCAGAGCACTGACAGTAAAAGAATCAAGAACCCCCAACTCAAGAGGTGGTTACAGTTCTAAAGAAAAGCTTTACATCAATGCAGGTCACAGTTCTACCCTCAAGATGTAAGATCACAGGGAACTTAGATGTGGCCAAGATGGTGGGAGGAAAGTCCAGGGAAGTTTGTTAGGACCCTGGTTTTCAGTGTTTCCTAAGGTCAATGTGACAACAGACAGGCAAGTTTAAAATCCCACAGGCTATTTCAACACAGTCACTAAATGAGTCAAGTCAGGAAATCCCTAGCAACCCCATGATCACAGAAACCACACAAGAGCCTGGATTAAGAAGCACTGAGGAGCTGGGTGTGGTGGAACATGCCTATAATCGTAGGACTCAAGAGGCATAGGCAAGAGGATCACTGCAGGTTTGCAAGTTCAAGGTCAGCCTGGGCTACACAGTAAATTCCAAGACAGCCAGACATACATATGGAGACACTGTCTCTAGGTAGGTAGGTATGTAGGTAGGTAGATAGATACACAGACAGACAGATAAAAATAATAATAAATTAAAAAGCAGGAGGTCTAGTAGGGCAAAGAATAGGGAGGCAGATTTCAATTAAATCAAGAGCCTCCTTGGAAAGGGCTCAAGGGTTCACGTGGTACAGACACAACTTCAATCATGTGTTACTATCTTGGTGACCTTGAACAAGCAACTCAAACCTTTCCTTCCTCCCATACAATCAGTCATTGAACTAGGGCGATAATGCAATGCTAAGAAACAGCTCTTGCCTCTATCCTCATGGAACCTACAGCTAAGGGAAAATGGTATTTAAAAAGTCAACATCCAAGCCAGGCGTGGTGGCGCACGCCTGTAGTCCCAGCACTCGGGAGGCAGAGGCAGGAGGATCTCTGTGAGTTCAAGGTCAGCCTGGTCTACACAGTGATTTCCAGGACAGCTGGGGTTACAGGGAGACCCCCCCCAAAAAATTTATTTATTATTATTATTTTATGTGTACGAGTGCATTGCCTGCATGCGAGTATACCCTGTCATACAATGCCAAGGAGGTTAGAAGAGAGCTTCGTATTCCCCTGGAGCTGGAGTTAAGGACAGTTCGTAGCCGCCATATGGGTGCTAGGAATCAAACCCAGGTCCTCTGCAAGAGCAGTCAGTGTTCTTAACAACTGAGCCATCTCTCCAGCCCCCAGACTCAAAATTTTAAGATCACAATCTATCTTCTGTGTGAGGACAAAGTTAGAGATGAACCCTCACCGGCCCCCAAACAGAGGATTAAAAAAATTTTTTTTTTAAGATTTCTGGGGGCCGGAGAGATGGCTCAGCGGTTAAGAGCACTGACTGCTCTTGCAGAGGACCCGGGTTTGATTTCCAGCACCCACATGGCGACTACAAACCATCCTTAACTCCAGTTCCAGGGGACTCCGAAGCTCTCTCCTGACCTCTGAGGCATTGCACGACACGGGTGTACTCACATACATGCAGTCAATACACTCATACACATAAAATGAAAATAACAAAAATATAAAAAAAAAATAAATAAATAAAAAAGATTTCTGGCTATAGTGCTGTATGTGTTCCTGGCACTTGGGAGACAGAGACAGGAGCAAGTTCAAGGTCTAACTATCAAGTTCCAGTGCCAGGCAGGGAAGTACACAGCAAAAACATATCTTTAAAAATAAAAAAATAGCCAGGCATGGTGGCACATGACTGTAGTCCCAGCACTTGGGAGGCAGAGGCAGGCAGATCTCTGTGAGTTCAATGACAGCCTGGTCTACATAGTGAGTTCCAGGACAGCTGGGGCTACAGGGAGACCCTGCTTCAAAAATTCCCAGCACCCACATGGTAGCTACAAACTGTTCTTAACTCCAGTTCCAGGGAAATGTGAAGCCCTCTTCTGCCCTCTGCAGCACTGCATGACACGGGTGTACTCACATGCATGCAGGCGATACACTCATACACATAAAATAAAAATAATAAAATAATAATAATAATGTTTAAAAAGTACATGGGGGGCTGGAGAGATGACTCAGCAGTTAAGAGAATTGGCTGCTCTTGCAGGGGACCCAGGTTTGGTTTCCTGTACCCACATGGCAGCTAACAACCATCAGTAACTTCAGTTCCAAGGAATTTGACATCCTCTTCTGGCCTCCATGGGCATTGCTTGACATGTGTATTTACATACATGCAGGAAAAACACTCATACACAGAAAATAAAAATAAATAAATAAATAAATAAATAAATAAATAAATAAATAAATAAATAGAATTAAGTGCATGGGTGGGGTTGGAGAGATGGCTCAGAGGTTAAGAGCATGGATTGCTCTTGCAGAAGACCAGTTTCAGTTCCCAGCACCCAAGTCAGGTGGCACACAAACACCTGTAACACCAACTCCAGGGGGATCTGATGCCTCTGGCCTGAGGGTACTCACTGTGTGCACACACACCATACCCACACCCACACCCTCACATAAGTTACAGTAATAAAATAAAAAATATAAATATGGGGACTGAAGAGATGGCTCAGCAGTTAAGAGGACCCAGGTTCGGTTCCCAGCACTCACATGGTGGCCAAGAACCATCTGTAACACAAGATCCTGGATCCAATGCCCTCTTCTGACCTCCAAGGGCATTGCATGATATGGGTACAGTTACATACATGCAGGCAATATACTAATACACATAAAATAAAAAATAATATATATATATGTAATAAAAATACAAAGTACATGGAAAATACCAAGTGAACATAGAGGTAAAGTAGCTTGTGCCAGAGCACACAGCTAATTAACTGGAAGTAGATTAGAATCTGACATCAGCCTAACCCCAAACTCCTACTTCTTTCCCTATTTCAAGTCAAGAAGATGAGGTAGATAGTCCTGTTCTGGTGTTTTCTGGGAACTCTGAGGAACAGGAGGTAAGCCTGAGGACAGGCACTTCCTGAGAAGATAAAGGACAAGGCAGGACAGGCAAAGGGACAGGCTATACTCCCTGCTTCTCAGGAAGTCCCTCAGAGGAAGAAGTGTAAGAAAACATTTCGCAATCCCTCCCCCCACACAGCATGACTTTTGGTATAAGCAGACACTATACTGACTGGCTGTCACAAGCTTATGATTTCATAATGGCCCTCTAGAACAGGCAGCCTCCATCTAGGGTCCCTTAACTCAATTTAAGAAGTTACTGTAATGCCAGGCATGGTAGCGCACGCCTTTAGTCCCAGCACTCAGGAGGCAGAGGCAGGCGGGTCTCTGTGAGTTCGAGGCCAGCCTGGTCTACATAGCGAGTTCCAGGCCGGCTGGGGCTACAGAGAGACCATGTCTCAAACAAACAAAAATAAATAAATAAATAGATATAAAAGAAGTTACTGTAGTTCAGATTACAGGTGTCTCCACGAGTAAAAGAAAACTGTTCTAAACAGAGCAATGCACAGCACTAGAAAGGAGCTGAGAATGTATGTCACTATGATTATAAAGTCCTGAGATTAGCTACACAAGGATCTCTTCAGGTCAAACCATTATCCACAAGACTTGAATTAGATCTAGTTTCTGACTGAGGTCTAAACGGGGAAACAGTTATAAAATCAACTATAATTCTCTGGGACAGAAGTTATGATCTTAAAATGTATAAAAGACTAAAAGTAAACGAGACTGAAATGTGGTATGTAATACAACAGAATATGGACTATTATTCATCCTTTTAAAGGAAGGAAATTCTAAAGCCCAGCATGGTGGTACACGCCTTTAGTCCCAGCACTCGGGAGGCAGAGGCAAGTAGATCTCTGAGATCAAGGTGAGCATAGTCAACATAGAGAGTTCCAGGACAGCTGGGGAGGGGGTGTTTTCATCAGGAACAAGGCTCTAGGTGTGGACATTCACAGTGGTTGTGAAGAAGTCAATTCTAAGTGGTGAGTGTAAAGAGGTGGAATGTGCAAGAGCAGAATGCAGGCAGTCTGCCAAGTCACTCTGATCGTTCTTGTACGCTGACAGTTTGTTTTCCTGCTATCACCCTCAATCCTTCAATAAAGACCAACATGATGATCCCTCCCCTCCTTGCTCCCCCAGTCCATCCTTGGGCCTACTGTTAATGAATCTGCATGAGTGGCATGGAGCAGTGCAGAGACTAGGGAGATCCCTTAAGGGGAGGGAATGAGGACTTCTGGTAGCTGTCATATTCAGTCACTAATAATACCTCAAGAGCATGAATGAGGCCCGGTTATTTAGGGGAGTCTAGAGGCCCCAGTTACTTAGGGGACTCCAGTGTAACAATTCCATCCCCTGGGGGAGAAGCTAACTGGTTGTATCAACTCTGAGCTTAGTTCTGTCAGACCCAGGACGAATTCTGCAGATTGGTGATTACTGATCCATCTGAGGAAATAAAGGCTAGGCTTAAGATGGCAGCTAATAATAACCTTGAAATGAAAGTTAGCAACAGCCCAGGAAAATCAAAAGGAAGAAATCAGTAGTGGGTAAAGCAGAGAAAAGTAGCAAAACTGCTATGAGAAACTGGCTATGCCACAGAAGCAATCTTACTAAATGTCCCTTGCCAAGTATAAAGTTAATACTCAGATGTCACAGGGCCTGCAAATCTCTTCTGGAGAATGAACTAGTTGAAGATCTGAAGGCTACACAGATAAGAAAGTAAAAGAAAGTTAGAAGTGAGTAATAGGCTATGGTATTAGTCTGCTTTTCATTACCATAACAAAATACCTAAGGCTGGGTACTTGTGAAGAAAGAAGATTTCATTCACTTCAGTTTTGGAGGTTGAAGTCCAAGCAGCACAGCACTGGATTGGGCAAGGGCCCCTTCAACTCTATTACCTCATGGAAGATGACATCATAGTGTGGGAACACAAGCAGGTGGGAAATATCAAATCCAGTCAGGAAGCAAGGAACAACTCAAAGACTCACTCCTGTAACAACTGGATCTGGTAATAACTAACTTGGGGGCCATGAGAATGATTTTAATCCCTCTCAAGGGCACAGCCAAATGACCTCAACTATACTTTACCTCTTAGAGACCCCACAACCTCAACAACTCCAGGGCAAGGACCGAGCCTCCAACACATGAACTCTTAGAGACACTCTCAAACCATATCCAATTTGTTCCAGAACAGGAAAAATAAAATTAATTTCATTATACTGAGAAAGATTTGACCTAACACTGTATTTGACTAAAGTTACCCAGGGAAATGGGAGACATTCCTTAGGAGGGGTCACTTGGGTGGGTCTGGGAATACTTGCGCTGCTTAAACAATTACAAAAAGAATGTATTACTTTTATTAAAAATCAAAACTACAGGATCAGAGAGATGGCTCAGTGGTTAAGAGCACTGGCTGCTCTTGCAGAAGACCTGGGTTTGGTTCCCAGCACATAATGGCGGCTAGCAACCATCTGTAACTCCAGTTCCAGGAAATCTGATGCCCTCTTCTGGCCTCCATGGGCACTGCATGACACAGATGCACTTACATATATGCAGGCAATAACTCATACACATAAAAATAATTTTTTAAAGTATTAAAAAAACTACAAAAATAAACTTTTAAAATTTTTATCTATTATTTTTTATTTTATGTGTATGCGTGTATTACCTGCATGTGTGTAAGTGCAGCTGTGTTGTGCAATGCCCTTGAAGTTAGAAGACGGAGGTGGATTCCCTTGGAACTGAGGTTACAGACAATTGTTAGCCGCCATGTGGGTGCTGTGAATCGAACCTGCGTTTTCTGCAAGAGCAGTCAGTGCTCTTAACCACTGAGCCATCTCTCCAGCCCCCCTATTTTTTTTTTTTTTAAATGGCAATCAAACTAGGGATGTTTACTTGGGTCTCTGAGCTTGGTTGTTATTTTAACGTATGTTAAGCCTGAGGCAACTCCTGATGGTCTTGTAGTGCTTCCTATCTCTGTGAACAGTTGTGGAAAGGCACTATCTACTCACACTTCCTTCGTGCTTTTTCTTTCAATCTCAGGAACCAAACTATATCCTGTCAAATTTACCTCCAAAATACTTCTCAAATTAGTCTCTCCCTTTCCACCATCTCTACTTTCATCTAAGATACCTTTATCTTGCTTAGATTACCTATCTCTTCAAGGGATCCAATCTAACCTGTGGACCCTCTTCTAATCTATTTTCTATCCAGATGATCTTTACTGAACACAAATCTGATCGTCATTCTCTGCCTTAGTCTGTGTTTTTAGTCTAAAAATGTTAATCTTGGATGACTAGATGGCTCAAGCACGTAAAGCACCTGCCATGCATGCAAGATGACCTGAGCTCAATCCACAGAGCCCACTTGATGGTGGAAGAACAGAACCCATAACAAAATTATTCTCTGACCTCCGCACAAATGCAATCACCTACCCCTACCCCCCACCTCCTACATCATCACACTCATACATACTCAGGAAGCAGAGGCAAGCAGATCTCTGGTCTACATAGTGAGTTCCAGGCCAGCTGTGGCTACAGGAGACCCTGTCTTTAAAAAAAATATATTAACTACAAAAATAAAGCATTATAAAAGGTTTAAGAAAAGGAAAAAATCTATTATATATCTTAGTTTTCCCCCTGTGCCCTTTTTCCAC
>NW_008355976.1:523777-567044 GCF_000622305.1 Nannospalax galili
AAAAAAAAAAATGGTGAGTAGAGCAGTGTTCCCGTGTAACTTCAGTGCTGGAAGAGGATGGGGCAAGGACACAGATGGATCCCTGGAGCACACTGGTCTGCCAGCCTAGGTGAATCAATGAGCTCCTGGTTTAGTGAGCGTCCTTATCTCAAAAAAATAAAGTGGATGCTGGGCGTAGTGGCGTATACCTTTAATCTCAGCACTCGGAGGCAAGCAGATTGCTGTAAGATTGAGGCTAGTCTGGTCTACACTGTGAGTCAGGCCAGCTGGGGCTACAGGGAGACCCTGTCTCAAAAATAAAAATTAAAAAATTTAAACAAAAAGTGGAGAGGCTGACAAGACAGCTCAGTAGGTAAAGCACTTGTCAGGCAAGCCTAACAACTTAAGATTAATCCCTAGAGCCCACATAAAGGTGGAAGGAGAGAGCTGACTCTGCGGATTTGTCCTCTGACCTCCACATCAGCACTAATGGCACTCACATACCTACCCTCACACATCATACACAGACAACAATAATTAAAATATCAATAGCCTGGCATGGTGGCACACACTTTTAAACCCTGCAGCTGAGAGGGAGACACAGGTGGACCTCAGTGAGTTCCAGGCTGGCTGGTGCTACATAGTGAGAGCCTGTCTCAAAAACAAACAACAATAAAACAAACAAAAAGGCCCCCAAATAGATAGATAAAAAGTAGAAAATGATGCAGACACACAAAGCTGACCTCTGACCTCCACACCCATGTTCATATACCCACACACAAGTGTACACATACATAAACAAGTATATACAATACACACACACCCCCAACAGGTATGGTGGTGTGTACTTGCAATCCTAGTGCTGGGGAGGCAGAAGCAAAAGGATCCCTGAGGCTTGCTGGATAGCTGGTCTAGCCAAATCATCAGATCCCAGGCCAATGAGAGGCCCCATCTAAAAGACAAGGTGGACAGCTCCTGAGAAAACACCCCCAGGGCTACACTTCCAAAGGTGTGTGTATGCACACAGGTACATATACACACATGCAAACAAAAGCAGCAAAAAACCCCTTGCTCCTGCTGACAGGTGTCTCGCAGAGCACACATGTGGACGGCACAAACTTCATCTTACTCCTTGTTGCCACAGTCAGCTTACTAGTGAAGCCTCTGAGGGAGCCATCTTTGAACTCTGACAAGGGCAAGTATGTCCCTACTGTATCTGTTCGTGATAACATAGATCTTCCCTTCACAATACTTACTAAAGCTGTCCTTTTTTTTTTTTTTGGTCTTTTTGAGACAGGGTCTCCCTGTAACCCCAGCTGGCCTGACACTACCTCTGTAGACCCGGCACTTATTTGTGTATCACTTAAATATTTATCTTTCTCACTAGAGTGTAAAGTTAACTTGGGCAAGGGACATGTTTTATTTTTCATTTTATTTATTTATTTGTGATGCACTGAGTATAATTAGGGTAGCTTGTGTAAATATGGGTACGGGTTTATTTACTGGCACACAGTGGTACCAATGGCTACACCAGTAAGAAAATTACTCCCCCTCCCTAGCAACCATTAACTGCCAGTGTGGTTCTTTGGGGAGGGGTACATGGTTTTCTTTTCTATACCTTTGTAATTCTAACACATAGCACAGTGCCAGGCACATATGAGGCATTTAAAAAAAAAAGGTATTTGTTAAATGAATGATAACTTCCTACTCAGTGGTTTTTTTTCCTATGACGACCCTAAGGCTAAAATTCCAGGATACATGTGAAATCTGGCCTTCAAAATTTCAAGGAAGGGGGCTAGAGAGATGGCTCAGCAGTTAAGAGCACTGGTTGCTCCTGCAGAGGACCCGGGTTCAGTTCCCAACACCCACAAGGTGGCTAACATCCATCCTAACTCCAGTTCCAGAGGATCCAATGGCCTCTTCTGTCCTCAAGAGCACTGCATTCATAAGAGTACTTTACATACATGCAAGCAAAACACTCATAAACTTAAAAATAAACAAATAAGTAAAATTTCAAGAAAGGCCTCTCCATGCATACACCCACATCCTGAAAGTTTTTTATAGGCCTATCTCATTTTGAGCACCCTTCTCTTGTATCAAATAAGTGATGCTAGCCTGAACAATTTGGAGGCAACAGAGGCAGCATCAAGGATAGCTCGGTGTGGTGGTATACATCTACAAATCCAGGTCTCAGGAGGCTAAAGCAAGAGAATTGTGAGTTCAAGGCAAGATCTGGTCTCAAAAAAATAAAAGCCCAGCTGAACTCACCCCTATGGTAGACGCCATGTAGTCTGCACACATTTCCGCAAAGTCCCGCTCAAGCACTCCATAGTAGAGGCCATAGAAGAGGAGAGAGATGCCAAAGTCCATGGCATCTTCCGGTTTGATCCTGCAAAGGAAGCAACATGGCAGTAAAGCCTATGCTGAGACACACCTGCTTTGGGGTGCTACTTGGGGCCAACTCAAGGCAAGACCTAATTTACTTGAATATCTCTTGAGGAAGCTATAACTGTGAGCTACAAAGACCAAGCTAGAGTAGCACCCCAACCTCATCCCAGTTCCCCACACTCTTCTTAGTTCCTGCCTGTCATGACTGGTAGTGCCTTCTACTTAACCAGAGCTTACGCCCTCTGAGACCTATGTATTAATGACTCCACTGTTTGCAACTACTAGACACCAAGCAGTGGGCATTCCATCCAAGGCAACTCACTGACTTGCCTCAGCTCGAGATAGCCACCCAAGCTGATCTAGCCGAGCCTTCAAAAGCACACTAGGACCTGGAAGAACTGAAGCAGAGGCTGAAAATGATTCTGTCTCCCACCAAGCCTTGTCAAAGAATGACTCAGCTGGTAGCAACAGGCACAAAGCATCCCTCAAAGGTGAAAATGCCCTTGGCCCCAGGAAGGCAGGAAAGAGCAGGATAGTTTTCTTTCTTGGTCTATAAGTAACCTCACATAATATGCTAGGTTTTCCTCTACTGTCCCACAAAACTTAAAATATTTACATTTGGCCTTTTACAGAAAAAAATGTGCCAAACTCAGGTTTAGAAAACAAAAGATAAAATTAGTAAACACATACTTTTGGTTATCATAGTATTTTAGATTATATTTATACATATTTGGTATAATGTCATCAAAGTTAAATTTTGCTTCAAGTTGGTTCAATGTTGTTGTAGAAAACTACGTTTGCTAAAATATTTTTACAAAGAACTGTATCTGTTTACTTACAGTCATAAATTATATTTATCACAGAAAGTGAATATGTTTATCAACCTTATAATACTTACCTACTCGTAGATATCACTGATCTTATGCCAATTAATCTAATCAATAGCATAAAATGGTCAAGATTCTTAATTTTGTTTTCTCCTTGTATATATTAGGCAAGTAAAAAAAATCTTCATTTTTATTTTTTTTAACCACACAGATAGGAAGACACCTACAAAAATTTCTGTTTTCTTTTGAAGAGATGTGTTAGACTCTCAAGGATGGAGTCGAAACCATTCTGGAACCCGTTTATTCTTTCAGCCTGTTTTACTCCTGGAAGAAAGGATTCTAGGGGTGTCCTCTCACCATATAAGATAGTACTTAGCTTTTATACTAAAGTAGACTTTTAGTTTCAAACATACACCTGCCTACAGGTGACCACTGAGGTTAGTGGTCTTTCCATAAATTAAGACTTGAGTCATCTAGTCACTGTCTCAGACTTGGAGTCCCTTCGCCCCTGGTACTGAGGGCTGAACCTTGTCCATGCTAGCCGAAGAGCTCCACCACTAGCTATAGCCTTGGCCCAATTTTTATTTTATTTAAAAAAAAAATTTTTTTTTGGTCTTTTTGAGAGAGGGTCTCTCTGTAGCTCCAGCTGTCCTAGAACTCACTATGTAGACCAGGCTGGCCTTGAACTCACAGAGATTCACCTGCCTCTGCCTCCCGAGTGCTGGGATTAAAGGTGTGCGCCACCACACCCGACTTATTTTAAAAATGTTTTATTTATTATTTTTAATTTATGTATATTGCCTGCATTGCATGTAAGTGCACCCATGTCGTGTAATACCCATGGAGGTCAGTAGAATGTGTTGGATTCCCCTGGAGCTCGAGTTACAGGTAGCTATTAGCTGCCATGTGGGTGCTGGGAATGGAATCTAGCTCCTCTGCAAGAGCCGCCAATGTTCTTAACTGCTAAGCCATCTCTCCAGCTGCATCAATTTTTATTTTTAATTTTGAGGCAGGGTCTGGCTAAGTTATCCAGGCTGTCTTTGAACTTACTCTGGAGTCTGGGCAGACACTGTACTTTGAATCCTTCTGCCTCAGGCTATCAAATAGCTGGAATTACAGGCATGCACCACCAGACCCAGCTTGGGACTTGTGATTCCCAGCCCATCGTATTACTTCATCTGAGCAACTGCATTTCCACTCTCTTCTGGCCTACTGACTCACTGTGCTTTTAAGTCTCCAAGACTAGAATTTCTTGGCTTCAGCTTCGCTTGGGACCTGTAAATTGGTACAACCAGAACCCCACTACTAGGCTGTACCCTTAGGAAGCAAGCCATGTTATCTGTGATGGTACCAAACTAAAAACAACCCATGTGGCCAACAATGGGCAACTTAAATGTCCACAAGTTAACATCCTAGAACTATTTTGCTTGAAGTCTGACAAAGATGGAATGACAGCCACATTACAGGCAACACTGCCTATGGATTGGGATACCCACAAAACTGACCGTGTTCCTGGAGGGTGAGGACTTCCAGGTCAGGGTAACTCCTACACTCATCAGTGTGACTTGGTCCCTCACATCTCAGCTCTGGGGCTATTATAAAGATTCCTGCAGACACTGCTCTGCTCTGTCTCCTCTCTTGAACCCTTCTAAGCAGACCTGTTGCCAACAAGGGATTCGCTCCTGATAGCAGACAGGATCACTGATAAGTAATAAAATGGCACATTTCTACCTTCTTCATTGACCTAAGACAAAGGCCTGGAAGCTTTTTTCTTGCCACTGCACAGGGCTGCTTTCCAACAGACTGGTCCAGACCAGTTAAGATAAGACCAAGGCCAGTCCTGGACATAGCCTGGAGATGTGACTACAGGCTCTCTCTTCTTTGCTTAAGTTGACCAATCTAAAATTCAAAGAGGGGAATCTGGCCCACACCACCAAAAATACTTTAAAGGGCCCAAGTCTTCCTGGGGAATTTGAATTTTTCTCTTTCCAAGGCATCTCCCCTCTTGTGGAGAGCTTGTCTTTCAGTGTGAGTATGTGGTTCTTCACTTTTTTTTTTCTTTCAATAGGAACTAGTCACCCTTTCTTTATTGGATATTAGTTCTCAGTCAGGATATGGAAAGATTCAGCCTTAGCCGAATTCTTCATGGATGGGCACTGGGCAGGTGATCATGTCCAGGAGTATAGTGCCCTCCACGCTGGTCCCTCTTCAGTGGCTCTTGTGTAGTCACTCATGTTTGAGTTTCTTGTAAGAAACGCAGTAGCTGAACAGCACGTAGCCTGCCAGCACCATGTTGACACCGGAGATGCTCCCTTTCCTCACGTTGATGTACTTATAGTACTGGTCATAACCTCTCTGAAATGCTCCAACAATGCCTTTGGGGGTGAAATCTCACAACAGTACCCAGCTTGGCAGCTCTCCCAGTTTAACTTCCATGAGTTTCTTTCTTCTTCTTCACAGGTATGAGTGAAGCCATCTTGGAGTCCTGGTGTCCATGGAGCCAGTTCTTCATTTTTAATTTTTTTTTTTTTTTTCAGTCTTTTTGAGACAGGGTTTCTCCCTGAAACCCCAGCTGGCCTGGAACTCACTATGTAGACCTGGCTGGCCTCGAACTCACAGAGATCCGCCTGCCTCTGCCTCCCAAGTGCCAGGACTAAAGGCGTGTGCCACCACACCTGGCTCTGGTTCTTCATTCTTAACAAAGTTTGTTGCCTGTCACTTTCTGCTGTAGCTAAGATTTTCATGTCTTTTAATTCTTTAATTGGCAGAGAAAAGGAACCCAATCAAGACCCCTAGACGGTAACACAAGGTGTGGTCAACAATGCTCACAGGAGTTTGACTATCTAGCTTAAGGGTTAGCAAGTCTTTTCTATTTAAGGATACAAATATTTTAGGTTTTATGGCCCATATGGTCTCTGTCACAACTATTTAACTCTGTTTTGGTAAAAAATAAGCTACAGACAATAAATAAATGAATGTGAATAACTATGTTCTAAGTGTGATGATATAAGCCTGTAATTCCAGCATTCAGGAAGCTGAGCAGAAGGATTACAAGTTTGCGGTCAGTCTGTACTACAAATGAAAACAATCCTTTATTATAACAAGTAATAGGCTGATTTGACTCAGAGGGTGAAGTTTGCTAGTCCCTTGGCTACTTAAACATAAGGCTTCACAGGCAGAGTGGTGTAATAGATGATGAAAACTATTATGTGATAGAATTCTGGATAATTGGTTATAACTATTATTTTATGTGTATGAATGTGTTGTCTGCACATATGTAAGTATACCCATGTCATGCAATGCCTGCAGAAGTCAGAAGTGGGCATCAGACCCCCTGGAACTGGAGTTACAGATGGTTGTTAGCCGCAATGTGGGGTGCTAGAAACCAAATCTGGGTCCTCTGCAAGAGCAGCCTTAACCTCTGAGCGTATCTCCAGCCCCCTCTTATACTTTTCCACTGAATACCAATTTTTCGAAAATACAAGCATTGATGGGGAATCTGGCTTTTGTCTATTCAGACATTCCATGCTTTTTGCCAGCAAAACAGCACAAAGGGCTTGTCATCTCCCATCATCCCACAGTGCTCAAGCCTCCTACCCTGGTACCATGTTCTCTTTGTTAAAACCCAGAACTTCCAGCCAGTCTTCCCCCAAACACCAGGAAACATAAAAGCAAACAGTACTCACTTGAATAATAAGTTAAGACCAAAGAGGGTAAACATGACAGCCATGTAGCCAACGATGCCAGTGGCATAGCTGATTTTATAGATCAGCAGGAACCATTTATAAACCAACCTGGAGGAAGGAGATGAAAAGTTAGTAAGCATAACAGTGGCCTCAGGACCACCAGAAGCCCTTACCCTCACATCAGGCTTGAGCTCAGGATTTATTGAGCAACTTCAATTACTGCCCACAGCTGTGCATGTCCCCAATCGCAGAAACACCTCCAAAGCACACCTCTAGGAAAATACTGTTTTGTATTTTCCTGGTCTTGGGCGAAGAAAAGCGATCCCTAAGAACAAGTTCCAGCTCAAGCAAATAAAAGGACACAGCTGACCTAAGAGAGCTCTTCCACCTCAAATGTAGGTTAGGTAAGGAGTTGAAAACTATCAACCATCAGAACACTACATGTGAAGGATAGCTGTTCTTGTCAGAAAGACAAATCAGAGGTAGAATCAGCTACAGGTTTCTGTACCTGGGCCTGGTTAGTCTGACTGCAGCTTTGCTCCTATGCCAATAAGAGGAACAAGGCCTCATGAATTTGCTTCCAAAAGGATGTTTTTCACTCAGAAAGTATCTTTGAATTATATGTATGTTGGTAGGGCTGAGTGGGGTTATTCACACCCCTCAGGATAAACAGTGTGCTACAGGACTGAAAGAAGAGTGGTGGAGAATCTGGGAGGTTAACTCTAGCGAGACTCAGGAAGGAAAGATAATTCTCTGGATGAACCAGAACTTTTATTAATTTATTTTTGGTTTGGTTTTTTGAGACAGGGTCTCACTATGTAACCCTGGATGCTCTGAAAATTGCTATGTAGACCTCGATCTTACAGAGATCCATTCACCTGTTTCTGTGCTCGATTAAAGGTGTGTACACCATGCCCAGTCAGAACTAGAATTTTGAAATACTGTGAGAGCAGGTCCCTGCCACCAAAAGTCACTATTCTACCTGTGACAAGAGTGGATGAACAATTTAGCAATCCACCTGAATGACTAGCATAAGCTTTTGTTTTTCCTGAGAGCTGAGTTACTCCCATCTCTACTGGATCCCTGGGAAGAAGCTCAAGGTTCCTGCCTATGCCTCCTTGTTGTCTAGGCAAAGGCCCCAACCACTTTGTAGTGCTACACTAAGACTACACATAGCTTTATCACCTAGTGCTTGCACTGGTCATAAGGGAGAGAGGACATGGAATTTTAGGTCATCTAATACTTACTTTGGATTAATAAAGCTATATTTGCTGAGTAAGCTCAGATAAGTCAAAGCATATCTCTGAAATAAGTTTACTTCTTTGTAAAATGGGAAAACCAAAGTACCTTTCTCGCTGTATTATACAGAGCCTACTTCCTGGAACATACTCATTAAATGCTGGGTGAATAAATGAGGTCATTAATGAAACTGGAAGGTATCATCAACGTTATTTGTTTTTTTTTAAAAAAAAAAAACAAAAACAACAAACCTTCCATAAAACTAACACATTTTGAATCATTTTAGATAGACGTTGATACCATTTGCCACTGGTAACTTTGTGTATACATGTATGCTTATGCATGTATACCCACCCATGTCATGGCCTGTGTGGAGGTCAGAGGACAATTTTATGGAGTCAGTTTCCCTCCTTCCACCTTTACTTGGGATTCCAGGGATCAAACTGGGGCCGCCAAGCTTCTCAGGAAACATCTTTACCCACTGAGCTACCTTGCTGCCCTTTTTTTTTTTTTTTTTTTTTTAAACAGGGTTATGCTTATGCATGTATACCCACCCATGTCATGGCCTGTGTGGAGGTCAGAGGACAATTTTATGGAGTCAGTTTCCCTCCTTCCACCTTTACTTGGGATTCCAGGGATCAAACTGGGGCCGCCAAGCTTCTCAGGAAACATCTTTACCCACTGAGCTACCTTGCTGCCCTTTTTTTTTTTTTTTTTTTTTTAAACAGGGTTTTAACACAATTTTTTTTTCTGAAACAGGGTTTTAACACATAACCCAAGCTTTGCTTGAACTGGCTCTACAACCCAAGGTTGGCTTCAAATTCACAATCATCTGTCTCCTTAGTGCTCAGATTACAAGCCTTTTGTCACCATGCCCAGCAACTGGTAACTCTTAAAACATAAGATTGCCACTTTTTCTTTGTAACCATTCTATATGAGGTTGAGCATCATCCCATTTTTAGGGATGAAAAGTTCAAGGCTCAGAAAGGTGAGGTCCCAGTGCTAACAAGTAACCAGGCTGGGCATTCTAATCCATATCCACCTGGCTTGTACCTTCTCTAATAGCCCTAGAGAGGGGTCAGAGAGGGACACCTCTGGATTACCATCTTTACTTTCTATGGTGAAACTCAGACGGCCAGAAAAAGGTGTGCAGAAAAGTGAAGCAGAGCAAGCTTAAGAGAAGCATTTGGATCAGGCTACCAGGCCCCCTGCTAGGCTCGCCTGGACCTGTGCACACCTCTCATGGCAATTACCAACTGCACTGCAACAGGTGCTTTCTCCTCCATTTCCTCCATTAAACCGAGCACTCCTTGAGGGCAGGGACCATATCTTATCCAGCTCTGTAGCCCCAGCGCTCAGCACAAGAGGGCCTGCCACATAGCAGGTGCATGTTGAGTGAATAAATAAGAAAAATTTCTTTTTCTGTCAAGATATTAAATGACCTCACAAGTTGGTTGGGAGGATTAGATATGTATTTGGATAAAATACAAAGAATTACACAACCAATAGGTCTGTTGTAATCTAAAGAGGAAGTGCTATTTACTAGAAAACTGCAAATTTGCTGAGATTCATTCATTCAACAAAAATTCAGAGTAGGCTACTATGTGCCAGACCAGGTGGCAAGGCCAGGATATACAGTGACCAACACAGTGGATGTGGTTCCTGATCTCACAGCACGGTTTAGTGGGGGAGATAGATACTCAAAATGTTCTGTTAAAAATTGTGGTTAAGTTCAAAGCCAGGCATGGTGGCACACGCCTTTGGTCCCAGCAATTGGGAGGCAGAGGCAGGCGGATCTCTGTGAGTTCAAGGCCAGCCTGGTCTACAAAGTGAGTTCCAGGCCAGCTGGGGCTACTGGGAGACCCTGTCTCAAAAAAAGACCAAGAAAAAAAAAATGTGGTAAGTTCTATAATAGAAAACTACAGGGTCTTAGAAGAAAACATGAACAGAAAGTCAAATGCCGATCACAGTATGGTTAACAAAAGAAAATAACACTTAAAAACTGAAATGATCACCAGGATATGTTTATTTTATGTGCTTTTAATGTCAACAGGCTTTGGTATAAACCATAAAGTGATCTATAGGTGACTATTTGGGATTTTGAACCTGTCACTCGGGGAGTGGGTCTCCCAGACAGCTTGTTTTAGAGAGGCCCCACACAAAATCATCTTGGCAGGCAAAAAAGAAAGCCATTTTTTTTCCAGTCTAAACCCACCTTCCTCCCATACTAACACATTAGGTTCTTTCTACTTAAATTCTCACCGTGGAGTTGTCTGTACTAGAGGTTTTCGTGTGGCTCGGAAGGTGACGAAGGCTGTGACAGCAGAAAAGAAGATCCAGATCACTAAGAACCGCCACCAATGCAGCTTCACTGTGAAATAGAGGGGAACAACCCACATCTGAAAGAGGGTCACCATCTGAAACACAAACACAAGCACTTCAGCTCCAGCTAGCTCCCTCTGCTGCTCCCCAAGCCCAAAAGGCTGCTGGCTTGCTATTTTAGCCTTGTCTTTTCTTACATTTCCAATTTTGAATAAAGGCAACTCCACAAGTGATCAGTTAGAAACCTGGTCACTACGCCCAACTCCTCTGTGTCACTATTCATTGAACTGTCTCTTGGATAGATTCCCTTTCCATATGACTTCTTACTCTCTTTTACTTGGCTATTCCAACACTTCTTTGTTAGTTCCCCTGTGTCCAAGAGAACAGACTGAAGGGGGAGATATCCATAGCAGGACCACCTATCATTCCCTAAGTCAAGCTCTACCCCGTGGGCTAATAAAATAGTCTTCCTACTTCCCTTTCTACTGATAATACACATCCAAGACATATGAAGCCTTCGGTCCCCTCTCTAGTCAGAATTAGTCATGAATTCCTAGTGCCCCAAAATATTGTCTCTTCTACCATCACCTCAGTGCTTATCTATGAGGCTGGTTTTGAATACATTCCCAGGTGATGACTAAGCTGTATTCACCTACTTCCTCTGTGCCAGGAAACTGTCTGGCACACTTAATGAATTTGGACAAATAAATAAGAGTAAAGTAAAACTAGACTAGAGCAAGATTCCTCATGGGGTAGCCCTACTTCTGCTTCAGTACTGCCTGTTTGTCCAGCCCAAGCCTGTAATTCCACCTACTCAGGAGGACAAAGCAGGAAGATTGCAAGTTCAAGACCTGAGCTAGAATGAGTTCAGGCCAGCCAAGGCAACTTAGTGAAAACCTGTCTCAAAACAGTAAAAACAGGCCTGAGGATATAGCTCAGTGGTAGAGTACTCACTTAGCATTCAAGAGGCCCTAGGTTCAATTCCCAGTATCCTTCCTCCCCTCAAAGTGCTTGTTTTACTTTCCCTCTTTCAGAGCATTGCCTTATACTTGTTGGGTAAAGAGTTACAAATGTGGACTGGATATGGTGGTGCACGCCTTTAATCCCCCCTCTGGAGGGAGGGGCAGGAGGATCTCTGTGAGGTTGAGACCAGCCTGGTCTACAATACAAAGCCAGTTCCAGGCCAGCTAGGGCTACACAGAGACCCTGTTTCAAAAGAAAGAGGGGGGAGGGGAGGAAGGAAAGAAGGAAGGAAAGAAGGAAAAAAAAGTTTTACTTTTTCTGGATTTTAGTACTTGAGTTCCTGATCCTCCTGCTTCCACCTCCCAAGAACTGGGATTACAAGCGGTGTGCCACACCATGCCTGGTGTACGCAATGCTAAGGACAGCACCCTGGGCTTTGTGCATGCTAGGCAACTAAGCTGCATTCCTGCCCCATTGGGACATTTTCATACATACTTAAATTTTCTTCTTACTGGCTTAATGCATATGTATGTGTATTTCTGTGTTCAAGACAGAGCCTCCCTGTTGCCTCAGCTGTCTTGGAACTTGCTCTGTAGAACAGGCAGGCCTCAATCTCACAGAGATCTGCCTTCCCTCTCCCCTGGGATTAAAGGAATGCACCACCACACCCAGTGGCAGGCAGATCTTTATGAGGCCAGCCTAGTCTATATGACAAGTTCTAGGCTAGCTAGGACCACAGGGAAACCCTGTCTCAAAAAACAAACAACAACAAAAAACCAAAAAGAATTTATCTTGTATGTGTGTATACAGATGTATATGCCACAGTGAATGTCTGCAGATCAGAGGATAATTTGCAGGAGTTGGTTTTCTCCTTTTATCATGTGGATTCCGGGTTTTAAACTCAAGTTGGGTTTGGTGTCAAGCACCCTCACCAGCTGAGCCACCTTACAGGGCCTTGCTTAGTATGAGTTTAAACTTCATTAAGGAAAGCATTTGAATACGATCTTGGCAAGGGAAGAGCCTCTGGTGCCATCTGGTGGCAGTGTTTATGACTATGAGACAAACACATGAATCAAGCAGCACTTTCGTTCAGAGGAGAGGTAGAATGAAGTGGCAAGAGCTACCTGGAGTGATCTCTGCAAAGAGGCCAAACTCAAATAATTGTGAAGGAGGCTTGGATTTGGCCAAGTTGAAAGGGAAGCAAGGAGCTGGAGGGATGGCTCAGTTGTTAAGAGTACTTGCTGATCTTGTAGAGGACCAGAGCTTGGTCTCCAACACCCACAGATGGCTCACAACCTCCTGTAATTCCAACCCATGGGGGATATGATGCCTTCTTCTGGCCTCCACAGATATTCCAGACATTCCTCCACAGACATAAATTAAAGTAAAATCTTAAAGAGTCATCATTCCTCCTCTACCTGAATCTATAAATACAAAGTTAAGACTAAAGAGAAGTATGGTGCTTCACACTTGCAATCCTGGTTCTTAGGAGGCTGACACAGAACTGCTTCGAATTTGAGGCCAGCCAGGACTACGGGACTACAGAGTGAAAGTCTGTCTCTAAACAAAACAAAGTGAACCAATTTACAGACTGATTCAGGAAACATTTGCTGAGGGGCAGTGCTGACTTCTCAGATAAAGGTAAGAATTCGCACCATCCCGTTCTCTCTCCACAGGGCTAAACAGTTGAGATGATGTTGGATACCTGCAGTAAGAGCTAGTCCACATTTAACTGGACTGCCTTTTTTTTTGGTCTTTTTGAGACAGGGTCTCCCTGTAGCCCCAGCAGACCTAGAACTTACTATGTAGACCAAGCTGGCCTTGACTCACAAAGATCTATCTGCCTGCCTTTGCTGAGATTAAAGGTGTGGGCCACCAAACCTGGCTGCCTTTTGTTTTTAATGTAGAGCTTGTGACCATGGGAAGGCATATGGGTAAGTGGGGACTAAGGCCTTACAGTTATTTCTAATCCATATGAAAAGATAAAACAACCTCCAGATTCCTTTCACCTCAGAGGAACCAGAACTCATAAAATGCGTTCTCAGATAGCATTCTTCCCTGGGCACCAGCTGCCTTGCCAGTCTAT
This sequence comes from Nannospalax galili, assembly GCF_000622305.1. NCBI lineage: Eukaryota > Metazoa > Chordata > Mammalia > Rodentia > Spalacidae > Nannospalax > Nannospalax galili. The sequence goes on from NW_008355976.1 coordinate 537,268, forward strand.
AGATGCCTGGTGCTTATAAATATCAGGGCTCCCATCTCATCACCTCTGCATTTCCCTGTGTTGTGGGCAGGCAGAGATCCCCTCCATGTTTAGCTGAAAAGAACTACTGTAAATTAAATCTATATGTTTAATACATTCCCAGTCAACAGAATAATTAACTTGATCAAAGCTGACCGATGCACTCAGGTCCCTGGAGGGAGGTGTCTGGGATGGTTATCATGCCTTCACTCAATACTTTCCTAAACAGTATGAATGAAAGACCTGCTTACCAAATTGTGGATAGCATTTAGCCTAGAGTGGAGCAAGGAGGCAGGCAACTGAACATGCAAACAAAAATCAAACCCCAAAATGAACAAAATTATTTCTAGGATTCTAGTTCGAAAATTTCGTGATCTAGTAAGCTTAAATGAACCAAAGAACCTATCTCACCACCCAAGCACAGGATGGGGAAGGAATAACTTAACAGCAGCTCAGATGAAACAGATCTAGGGGTTTCAGCTGTCCACAAATTACCCAAGGATATAGGCCAACAAAGCCACTGCCAAAAAGAGCCATGGCAACTTTAGGCTACCTAAGAATACTCAGAATAAAGGAGGCAGTACTCCAGTGCTCTCTGCTCTGTCATTGGGGCCCTGGGTTCAGGTCTAAGGACCAAATGTACAAAGAACACTGGCCTAAACAAGCATAGCACTAAGAGTTGTCAGCATTACAAAATATGTGAAAACAAAAATCATATAAGAAACAGCTGAAGGCACTAGACACTGGGCCTAGAGAAGGTTCCAAGAAAGCCTGACCAGAGACTAGAGAGATGGCTGAGCAGTTAAGGGCCCGGGCTGCTCTTGTAAGGACCTGGGTTCAGTTCCCAGCACCCACTTGGTGGCTAGGAACTGTCCCTAACTCACAGGTCCAGGGGATCTGGCGCCCTCTTCTGGCCTACTTGGGCATTGCACACATATGGTATATCCACACACATGAAGGCAAAACACTCACATGAATAAAATAAAAATAGAAAGCAAGAGAGGCCATTACCGTCAGCCATGCAGAGTTGTCTACAGGCCTAATAAGCAGATGTATTCAGTCATTTCACTGAGCTGGCAAGATCACATATTGTTAGAATATTCTACAGAGCAGAGATGTAAATGGCACTTTTCTCCTAGAACACCCTTAGCAAATGGTCATCCATATCACAGAAGGCAGGCCATAACCCCACTCAAACATATGCTAGTGTTCTTCCCTGCTACTGACCTGACAAACATTCATCTTTCTTTTCCTTTGGTTTCTCAGTCCAACTCTCGTCTTTCAGAAAAGCACAGACTAAATTTACTCCCTGTGTCTTAGGACTGTTGTATGACTTAGAACTATGGCTTCTTTCCCAAGCCATGCTCTCTCCAGGCAACTGTCACTCAAGCAGCCACTTAACAAACACTTATTGGGTACCTCCTGGACAACATGCTAAAGATGGGGAATTTGACATGAATAATAAAGCTACCTCAAGGACTTAGGCCTATTGAGGAAAAACAAAAAATTAACTGTAACTCAGAGTAAGTTCTAGAATGGAGTAAGCCCTGGTGGCGAACAAAGTACACAAGAGAGGCCCTTCACTCCGTAAAGGAACCTAGAAAAGCTTCCTGAAGGAGGCATCCTTTGATCTCTAAGGGCCTCCTAGGTACAGATGTAAAAGAGCATCAGGATTATTTCAGGATGAGAGAACATGGCATGTTAACAATCAGTCTTTTAGGGAGAGGTGAGACATGCGCCTCAAAAAGGAAGACAGGTTCAGAGGAGGGTGACACATCTATCACAGGTAGTTTTGTGATATTCTAAGAATGTTTTTCTTTTCTCACAGCAAGTAGGTTATAATCCTTTATCACAACAGCCAGCACTCTGTAGCTATAGGCTAGTAATCCTTTTACTGACTTAGTCTGAGGAAAAATCTACAGTACTTTTCAGATTCCCAGGTAGGAGGTTTTGGTGCTCAACCATCCCAGGAGGGAACAGCTGTTCGGGGGTGGGGCTTTAAGGAAACTATATTTGGTAGCAGACTGAATGATGAAAGCTTCTCCTTGGAGATCTTTAAAAATAGCATAGATACTTTTCCAGGCATAAGCTTATCTCTTCCCCTAACATCCCTGAGGGAGCTAAGGAGTAAGTAATATTAAAATCCGAACAGAACAGATGATGAAAACTGAGCTACAGAGGAGAGGAAAAAGCAAGTCTGACCTGGAGTAGGTTTCTAGTCGAGACCTACCTCCTTGCCATCATTCTGAATTTGTGGGGAGACCCTGGGAAGGATTGAGCAGGTAGAATGATGAGGAATTACACTGGCACATGAAAGTACTTGAGATCCAAGGAAAGAAAAAAGTCATTACAAAGGAAACTCAGGAGAGTTCAAAACAGAGATGTCTACACCAGAAAGACTTCCCTAAAGTTTTTGAGAGAAACCTATAGAAAGAGCACTTAAGAATCAGGCTTCAAGGCTGCAGAGACGGTTCAATGGTTAGGAGCACTAGCTGCTGTTACAGAGGACCAGGGTTTGAATCCCAGCACCCACATGGTTGCTAACAATTGTCCGTAACTCCAGTTTCAGGGGATCTGACACCCTCTTCTGTCCTCTGTGGGCATTGCACAACAGGGGTACACTTATACACCAAGGCAATAACACTTATACACATAAAATAGAAATAATGTTTTTTAAAAAAGAATCAGACATGGGGCTGGAGAGATGGCTCAGTGGTTAAAAATACTGACTGTTCTTGCAGAAGACCTGGGCTCAAATCCCAGCACCCACATGGCAGCTAACAACTGTCCGTAACTCCAGTTCCAGGGGATCTGACAGCTTCTTCTGTCCTCCTCGGGCACTGCATGACACAGGTGCATTTACCTACATGCAGGCAATACACACATACACATAAAATTAAAATAATAATAAATAAAAGATTTGAATATATATTAAATGCAAAATGAGTAACTTACCACTAAGAACTTGGGAGGTAGAGGCATGTGGATCTCTGAGAGATGAAGGAAAGTCTGGTCTACATAGTGAGTTCCAGTCAAAGCTACATAGTGATATCCTGGTTGTTTTTTTTTTTTTTAAAAATCCCAGCACTCGGAAGGCAGAGGCAGGCGGATCTCTGTGAGTTCAAGGCCAGCCTGGTCTACATAGTGAGTTCCAGGACAGCTGGGGCTATAGGGAGACCCTGCTTCAAAAAGATCAAAAAAAAAAAAAAATTCAGTTTTTAAAGGTGGGCATGGTTGGTACATACCTGCACTCTCAAAACCTAGAAAGTAGAGGCAGGAAAATTGGGAGTTCAAGATCAGCCTCGCCTACATAATGAGGTTTTTTTGTTTGTTTTTTGGTCTTTTTGAGACAGGGTCTCCCCGTAGCCCCAGCTGGCCTGGAACTCACTATGTAGACCGGGTTGACCTTGAACTCACAGAGATCCACCTGCCTCTGCCTCCCAAGTGCTGGGTTTAAAGACATGTACCACCACCCCCAGCTACACGGTGAGTTTAAGGACAGCCTGTACTACCTGAGACCTTGACTCAAAAAACCAGTAATTAAAACAATACCTAGATTTTTCTTTTATGGTTTTTAAAAATAAGATTTTTATTATGACCATTTCAAATATAAAGAACAAAAGGATGAACATCTACTACGTTTCAACAATTAACATTTTGTTCTACTTGCTTCATCTATTTATATTCATACATTCTGCTGAATTACTTTAAAAGAAATTAGATGTCAGGCTACTTCTCCACAACAGAATAAATCCTTGAAAACTAAGGATATTCTTCTATATAACCACAGAACTATATCACATCTAAAAAACATTAATATTATTCTCCAAACCATTTATTACCCAGTTCATATCACAACTTTCTTAACCGTCTCTAATAACTATGACCTTTTGTCCTAGAACCAAGCTCCAAAGTAGGTCTGAAAGTCTTTCCAACAAAAGGCCAGACAGTATTTATTTTAAGCTTTGTAGGCCAGCTGGTGTTGGTAAAAAATACTCAGTTCGGCCAGAATACCTAGATTTTAACTTGGGGTCCAGCTTGCCAATTTAATCATATGTTTCCAGCAAATCACTTCGAATTCTGCCCTACCTTATACAACTGCTTGGTTGTTGGGTTTTTTTTTAAGATTTATTTTTACTTTTATTTATTTATTTTGGTCTTTTTGAGATAGGGTCTCCCTATAGTCCCAGCTGGCCTGAACTCACTATGTAGATCAGGCTGGTGTATGAGCCACTATGCCTGGCTGATTTATTTTTGCTTTTATTCATGTACATATGTGTGAGAGTATTGCCATGCTCTGGGGTAGTGTCCATGGAAGCCAGAGGAGGGTCAGAGATCCCCTAAAGCTGGAGTTATAGGCAGTTGTGAGTCAGCTGACGTGGGTACTAAGGACTGAACTTGGGTTCTCCAGAAGAGCAGTAAGCGCTCTTAACTGCTGTGCCATCTCTTTTGGTCACTGTTTTTTATTTATTTCTTAATGTTCAATTTTTTTTAACTTTTAATTTATTCTGTGTGTATTTGTAAGTGAGCGACAGGTATACTCAGAGGACAACTCTTAGGAGTTGGTCCACCTGGATTGTGAAACCCATACACAAATGCCTCTATCCATTGTGTCATCTCATTGGCTCAGTTCTGTTTTTGTTGTTGCTGCTGTTGCTTGTCAGCAATAGGCATTGAGCCAGGACTGGAGAGACAGACGGCTCAATGCCTAAGAGTGCTCACTGCTCTTGCAGAGGACCTGAGTTCAGTTCTCAGCACCCACATGACAGCTAATAACCATCTGTAACTCCAGTTTCAGGGGACAGGATGCTCTCTTCTGGTCTCCTCAGGCTCCAATATGCATATGGTGCACATAAACTCATGCAGCACACACACATACACACGAAATATTTAAAAACAGGCATTAAGCCCAACGCTTTGCACATGCTAGGCAGCACTCTTCACTGAGCTATAGCCCTTGCCCTCATGGCTGTGTTATATTTGTTTTGTGGTGCTGGACCCAGGGCATCGCACATACAGGTAAGCACTCTACCCTGACAGCATATCTAGCCAAGAAAAGTATTTATTTTTTTTGGGGGGGGTTACAATTATTAAATGTAAACTACAAGTAATTGAAAGCATTTTTATTACTGGAACTGTAAAGAAAACAGCATCTGAAATTTAGAAATAGAAAGTAAGCAAGCTAATTTTGGCTAACTTATCTTTAAATGTGAAGACTAGACTTGGGCTCCTAAATGACAGCAAGTGTTCCAGGGAGCGCCTAAGTACCAGAGTTCAGGGGCAGCCCGCTGGCAGCAGTCTCCAACCTGGAGCATCCACACACTCCAGCTCCTGGGGTCTAGGGCAGTGCTTCTCTTCAGTGATTACAGTACATTCCAGGGCTCACACAGCAAGACCCTGAGACATTCTGATGTCTACTGAAGGAAGCACTATCAGTACACACTGGGTAGAAGCTAGGGATGCTAGTAAACATTCTATGACACACAACACAGCAGTCTTCCCCAAACAAAGAATTATTTGACCTAACATGCCAATGGTCCCTGATGAGAAACCCTAATCTTGGAGAAAAGAACTAGTGTTTTTCCACTTGGTGGTCATGTGGGCCAAGCCACCAACCTGCACTAGTGAAGAACAGAAACTTGTGTTCAGTTGGAGAGAAATATGAGCCTTATCTATCCATTCCATCATTTTCTGGCATGCCATAAACACTATTTTGAAAGCCCTCACAGCTAACCTCAAACACTTCAAGCTTCTGCTGTTCAACAGCCCCAGTGTACCCTTACACAGCACTCTCCAGGAAGTCCTTCCAACTCTCATGCCATTTTTTACCCCAAAGACACTGTAATATACATTATATTTACTTTTGTTTATGTGCAAACTTGCTATGTATTCTCAATTTCTTAATTAGTACTGTGCTTTGTGTCTGTTTCTTACACTTTTATTCACTGCTTGTAGTGTCCACCCAAGTTGCTAGAGGTGCATTGAATGTGTTGTTTTTAGCTGCAACCAGTTCCCAATATCCATCTGTCATATTCATATATTTATTCTCTCAGAGATAGATACTCAGATTGCCTCCAACTCATTTGAGATACTGCCCATGTAACATGTAAAGGAACACCCTTTCACATACCTGCTGTGGAACACAGGGTATGAGTTACACTCCACCTGAATGTGCCATTCTATCTACAATGCCTGTACCAGTCCTCATTCCCTCAGAAGATTTCAGCAAGTCTTCCTGCTGCCTCTCATCGCTGATACACTTGGCATCATTCAGCTTTCTAATTTTTGACACTCTAATAACATCAAGTGCCCTCCTTCCTCCCTCCCTCCTTCCTTCCTTCTTCTTTCCTTCTTTTTTGTTTGTTTTTTTGGTCTTTTTGAGACAGGGTCTCCCTATAGCCCCAGCTGGCCTAGAACTCACTATGTAGACCAGGCTGGCCTCAAACTCAGAGATCCACTTGCTTCTGCTCCCGAGTGCTGGGATTAAAGGTGTGCGCCATCACGCCCGGCTTCTTTCCTTCTTTTTGAGACAAAGTCTCACTTGGCACAGGCTGGCCTCAGACTTGGAACTTTTGATCTTCCAACCTCCACTTCCCAAAATGCTGAGGATAGCACCTGCCATCAAGCCCGGTATACACAGTGCTGAGGATCTAACCCAGCACTTTGTGCACACTCTACCAATTAAGCTGCATTCCCAACCTACAAAGTGGTATCTTGTTGCTACTCTAATGTATATTTCTTTAATTACCAATGACTTCTAACTGGAATCCTAGGCTTCCTCTCCTATGAACGGTTTATCTCTTGTCCATTTTATGTTAGTCACTGTGTTCTGTTGATTTGTAGAAATTTCTTTGTTTTTATTTTGTTCTTGATTTGTAGTACTAAAGGCTGGGCCCGGAGCCACATGAACAAGCAAGCAAGCACTGAGCTACATTCAGTCCACAGGACCTCCTTTGTATAGTCTAGGTATGACTCTATTCTCAGGTTTAAGTATTACTAATCTCTTTTCTGTTATTAGTTAACTTTGCACATTGTATCCTTTCTAGGAAAAAAAAAAACCTTAATTTAAATTTAATAAATGAACCAAATCTTTTTACCTATATGCTTTTCTTTTTTGTTTTTTTGCTTGGTTTTGGGGCAGCGTCTCACTTTGTATTCCTGGCTGGCCTGGAATTCACTATGTGAACCAGCTGGTCTCAAACTCAGAGATCTGCCTGCCTCTGCCTCCCAAGTGCTGAAATTAAAGCTGTGTACCACTATGCCTGGCACCTATATTCTTTATATTAACCTTACCTTTCATAATTAGTTCTTTTTTGTTGGTGTTGGGATAGAACCCAAAGCCTTGTACATGTCAGGCAAGTGCTCAAGCACTGAACTACACCCTAACCCTGACCTACCTTGAGTCTCCTATGTACCCAGCACTACAGTGATCTAGTTTTCATTTTTCTCCAGATATGTGAGCTACTTTACTCATCACAGTCTAGTTAACAAAGAGTAGTTCCTTCACTGATACTGTATATTAAGTTCACATGACACACGACCTGTCTCTGAGATCCTTCCTCTATCCTGGTCACCTGTCTACTCAGACGGTCCATCTGTCTACTAAAACGGTCCACCTGTCTACTCAGATGGTTCACATGTCTACTCAAACGGTCCATCTCAGTATCTGGTAAGCTCCTATCTTGGCAACTATTTTTTTTTTTTTTTAAGACAGGGTCTCCATGTAGCCCCAGCTGGTTTGGAACTCACTATGTTGACCAGGCTGACCTCAAACTCACAGAGACATGCCTGCCTCTGCCTCCCACTGGGGGTGCTGGGACACCTGGCTTGGCAGCTATTTTTAACTTCAGATAGAGAGGGGAAAAATGAATATTTAGAGTCTTGTGTTAAAAACAAACCTGCTTATTATGGATCTCTTTTACGATCATATTTTTAAATTATTTTAACTTGGTAAAAAAATAGCATGGAAATTACCATCTTTATAATTTCTGAGTGTACAGTTCATAGTGTGAAGTACACTCAAAATGCTATAGAAGACATCCAGGACATTTTAGTCTGACATGACTGAGCTCAGTATTCATTGAACAAAGTTCCCATTTGTCCATCTCACAGCTGCTAGCAATCATTCCACTTTGTTCTGTGAGTCTGACTACTCGCACAAGTGGCTCCCCATACAGGACCATGTCTGACTGGCTTATCTCACTTAACATAACATCTTCACAGTTCAATGATTCAACAGCATGGGACAGGGGACAGGGTTTCTTTCCTGACTGTTTTTTTTCCCTGTGGTGCTAGAGATGGAAGACAAGGCTTTGATCATGGCAGGCAAGCACTCTACCAATGACATTACTCAACATAAATGAAACATCTAAAATTGCTTCCATCTAGCTGCTCCATCCATTATTTAAAGTGGAAAACTGAATTCTCCAACTACTACTGTAGAAATGTCTATTTCTCCCTTTAGTTCTGTCAGTCTTGTTCCCCATATTTTGGGGCTCCTTTATCATTTACACATGTTTTTAAGTGTTATATCTTGCTATATCATACTTTTACCAATATAATTACATAAGTAATCACTTGTAATCTTTTTGCTTTAAGCCTATTTTGACATTAGTTTAGTCACCCCTTCTTTCTTTCCGTTTAAGATTTTATTTCTACAGGCTAGGCATGGTAGTGCACACTTTTAATCCCAGCACTTGGGAGGCAGAGGCAGGCGGAACTCTCTGAGTTTATCCAGGCCAGCCTGGTCTACAGAGCGAGTTCCAGGCCAGCTGGGGCTACAGGAGACCCTGTCTCAAAAAGACCAAAATAAATTTTTAAATTTTTACATACATGTATGTGTGTACCTACATGTGTGTACAGGTGCCCAAGGAACTCAGAGGAGTGTATTGGATTCCCTGGAACTAGAGTGATAACCAGTTCTCAGACACCCAATATGGGTGCTAGGAATCATGGGTTTTATTCCAAACTGCCAATTTCTGAATGTTACTAAGAGAATTTAACCCACTTAGATAGTGTAATTAATGGTAAGGAAGAATTCACTTGCCACTTTGCTATTTGTTTTCTGTGTATATTCTCCTTTCCAAATGGTTTCTGATATTTTCTTCATGAATCTGTCCCATAATGTTTACAAGGGACCATAAAAATTATCTCATTTTATCGCTGCTTTCATACACTGAATCACTTGCCCTTTGGAGACACACATATACACCCCACAATCTATTCATCAGTCCACATAAAAAATTCATCACTGCTGTTTTTCTCTACCTGCATGTACCCTGGGTTAGGCTAGGCCCTGAGACATTTAGGAAGGGTCTCTTGATGACTAATTAATAAAGTGAGGGGTGCTGGATGTGGTAGTGCATGCCTGTGATCCTAGCACTTGGGAGGTGAAGACAGGAGGATCATAAGTTCAAGGTCATCCTCAGCAACACAGCAAGTTCAAAGCCAGCCTAGGTTACATGAAATCCTGTCCCCAAAAACCATTTTTTTAAAAAAGGCTTACATTATAGGAGCGGGGATGCCTCTGTTTCCACTGTACCAGAAGTAGCTGGGCCACTACCAAGGTGGCAATGAGGATGAGGACCATTTCGGCGTGCATAGCTTCGTGGCCACGATGCTTGGCATGCATACGTGCATGCTCCACCCTGAAAGCCAAACAGACGGGGTGAGCCAAGTAAGGGATGGTGTGATGGTAAAGGAGCAGTGTTTCCTAAAGTATCCTACAAGTCCACAGGTAACTGAAGGGTACTAAGGAAACAGGAGTAGGGCACAGGCCCTAGATAACAGGCAAGATGGGTTAGAACAGAGGTTCTAAGGGCGCTAATTACAAAGCTCAGCTATTGGGTTTAAGATGAGTGGTCTGCTGTCTGCACCTTTCTTGTATCAGGAAGGAAATGCCAGGAGAAGCCTGTGTCGCTGCCCCCTATTTCAACCTGTCACTGGAAGGAGAAAGTAGAAAGGTTACAGCCATAAAGCCTCTAACTCTTAATATTTATGACACTAATAAAGGGGTAACATTGTAAATGTGCCCTGATTCCAGAGTGTTACTTTCTTCATCCTACCCTGTCTGTGTGTGTGGAGGTCAGAGGGCAACTCTGTGAGCTGATTCTCTCCTTCCACCAGGGGACAAACTCAGGTTGCCCAGGCTTCAAGCAAGTGCTTTTATCCTTGGAACCATCTTTCTGGCCCATAAACAGTGTTTTCATGAAATTCCCAAAGGCAACAAAATACTGGCAACAAAAAGAACCCAGTGAGGTGAATTATGTAGAGATATATGATAAAGCAAACATGGCAGATGGTGGCTATGAGGATGTTCATGATGCAATATTAATTAATTAGCCCAAGTTGGCCTGGGACTAACAGCAACTCTCCTAACTCAGTTCTCTAAGTGATGGCATTATGGATGTGAGCTACCACTCCAGCTTGTGTAGATTTTTTTTGTTTGTTTGACTTTGAGGGAAGAGTCTCAGGTAGCCCAGGATAGCCCTGAACTCCCTATGTAGCTGAGACTGATCTTGATCCTGTTGCCTCCACTTCTCAAGAGCTAGGATTGCAGGAATGCACTCACTACCACACTAAACTAGGCAATGCTTCCCAATTTTAGTATATTCAAAAAAAAATTTTTTTAATTTAATTTCTGTGTATTTCATACAGAAAATCATCTTTGATTTTCCTTCCCCTTTGGCACCCTCTCACAGCCCCACCCCCACCCCCAGGGTTCATACATTCTGTCATTTGTGTTAAGGCCTATCATGTAAAATTACTGTCCTCAGATGTTTTCAGTCCAAGTTCATCCACTGGGATCTAGTCAGTCTATCTAGAGTCCCTCCCTTTAAGATCAGCTCTTCCTCACCCAGTAAGAATCAGCTGCCAATAATTCTAAGATTGGGGCCTGCTGTTCATTTCCACAGTTCTGTGCTGGGTTTTCATTTGCTTAAGTCTACATGGCTCTTGTACATGCTGACACCATTGCTGTAGGTTTGTATGAGAAGGGTCCCAGGTGCCTGTAGGACTATTTCCTTATGGTCATATACTCCCTCCCTGGCTCTCACAATCTTTCTGCCCCCTCTTCTGAAATGGTCCCTGAGCCTGGGTGGGTGGATTTTAACACAGGAGTCCTGTCCAAGGACCCACACTCTACAGACTTATTCTCTGCATTTTGGCCAATTGTGACCTTTTGCATTCCTGGCCCTCTGTTGCATGAGGGAGTGTATATTCAAAATTTTTTATAATATGATGTCAGGAGGTAAAATTTGTCAGGCAGAATATACAAACAAATGCCAGTCAATCAGCCAGTCCCAACACCTAAGGGTTCATCTCACATAAAGGTCTAAAGAGAACAAGGAGGGAATCAGAGTTCAAACACACCTCTGTGGCCTTGGCCAAGAAATCTCTCTATCACAATTTCTTCAAGCTCTCAAAAGCAGTCTTTTCTGTCTGATTCACAGGGCTGCTGGGAGGCTAGGTTAAGCCAAGAGGGTAGGAAATACTTAAATATTTTTAAATTATATTATTTTTATTTTATGTGTAAGGGTGTATTGCCTGCATGTATGGAAGTACACCCATGTCCTGCAATGCCCACAGAGGTCAGAACAGGGCATCAGATTCCCCTGGAACTGGAGTTATGGATGGTTATTGGCTACCATGTACATGCTGGGAATCAAATCCAGGTCCTCTGTAAGAGCAATCAGTGCTCTTAACTGCAGAGCCTTCTCTCCAGCATGTAAATAAAGCCCTAAGTACTGCCAGACATGGAGACACAGGATTGTAATCTCAGCATCTGGAAAGTGGAAGCAACAGGAACAAGAGTTCACAGTCATCTTTGACTACATAGTAAGTTTGAGGTCAGTCTGGACTACATGAGAATCTGTCCCAAGCAAACAAAAAAGCTGGATGTGGTGGTGCATGCCTTTAATTCTAGCACTGAGGAGGCAGAGGCTGGTAGATTGAGGCTAGTCTGGTCTACATAGCGAATTCCAGGCCAGCTGGGGCTATAGGGAGACCCTATCTCAAAAAAGCCCAACAAAACAAAACAAATCCCTAAATATTGTGGGGAGTTACAAAGACAGCAAGAATTAAGCTTATTGTTTTCAGGTACTATTTAACTGAATTGAAATCAAAGTGAGGCAGGGAAGCATGGGAGACAGATTAGTACCTTGAGACCCTATTTAGGTTTGGTTACAACCCTCCCTCATCCTCTTACACTAATGCACTTGGCTCCTTCACCTGCACATAGTGCACACATACTCCTCTCTAAACAATGCCTAGCAACCTCAGAACCCCTCCACCTCTCCACCTGCATCAGGCTATATATACTCCCAACTCTGAACAATGGTTTAAGTTTCCCAGCCCCTATTAACAATAAAATTTGTATATTTCCTATCCGAGTATATTCCCAAGATATCTGGGTATGGAAAACAGGAGGATCATGTTTTTTCGTTTTGAGTACATGTGCTGGAAGGCAAAACTGTGTCCTCTAGTAAATGTCTATGGAGATTCCCCTACTTACCATCATATGACTATGCATAATTTGGTAAACTCAGATGCATTGTAGGAAAGGACATGTGCAGTAGGAAAAATTAACATATGACCTAATCTACCAAGCAAAGTAGAGAACTACCTATGCTAACCCTTTAGTAACCAAACTTTCTCCTGAATCCCATTAAAAGTAAAGTGTGGCCCACTGTCAATCGTGACAGTATATCCATCTATAACCTGTACTACCATTTTACTCCAAATAAAGTTACTCTGCTTCCTTTGCAAATCTGCTCTTATTTTTAAGCCCTTATTTTTAATTCTTTAGATAAGAGGTCAAGAATCTGGCAACACCTGGCCAAGACCCCCACCACTGGTAACAAAAGAATTTGAAGAAAAAAAAAAAGAAGTCACCCTATTTAAGTATCTGCCCAATACAAATATTATTTTTACAACTTTTACTTGAATGTTTCATTGGATGGGAACATAGTAGCTAACATCTATAATCCTAGCAGTTAGTAGGCTGAGGCAGAATTGCTTTTGAATTTCAGACCAGTCTGGGTTACACAGTGAGTTCTAGACCAGTTTATTTAAAACGATATTTTTTGTCAGGTAGCACATGCCTTTAAGTCCAGCACACAGGAGACAGGGGCATGGGGATCCCTGTGAGGCCAGCCTAGTCTACATAGAGCTACATAGAGAATTCGATGCTAGACAGGGCTACATAGTAAAACCCTGTCTCAAAGAGCCTGGTGGTACATGCCTTTAATTCCAGCAATTGGGAGGCAGAAGTAGGTGAATCTGTGTGAGATTGAGGCCAACCTGATCTACATAGTGAGCTCTAGGCCAACTGGGACTACAGGGTGACAATGTCTCAAAAAAATATAAATAAATTTAAAAGATCTTTTAGGCCAAGGTGGTGGTGCACGCCTTTAGTCCCAGCACTTGGGAGGCAGACACAGGCGGATCTCTGTGAGTTCCAGGCCAGCCTGGTCTACATAGTAAGTTCCAGGCTAGATGGGGTTACAGGGAGACCCTGTCTCCAAAAGACAAAAGAAACCTGAGAAACCAGATTTGAACAGGATGCAGAAAAGCCAGTTTAAAGCCAGGGACTGAATAGTTCCACTGGAGTTCTGTTTATCAACAGCTGGACACATGCGTCTGACCCTGGACACATCATGAGAAGTGACAACTGCAATGCCACTATCCTTTCCACTCAACAGAGGTATGGGTGATGCTGTGGGTCTAAGCCAGCCATTCCCTAAAGGGTCAGAGTCATGGCTAGCAGCATTACCCTGACCATATTGACTTATACTCTAACTGCCAGAAAGCAATCAGGGAAAACTTACGGCTTCCCTAGTGGAAGGCTGAACTCTCTCTAAAAAAAAAAAAAAAACTTTTTTGAAAAAAATGTACCTACCACAGCTTTAGCCCCATGGCACCTATGGCACCACAGCATCCTTCACTTGCCCAGTGCAAAATCTTCAAATATTTATGATTGTATTAAGCAATCTTTCCTGTTCCCATCTCCATTTTCCTGTGTCCTTTCAGGTTAACAGTCCTAATCTGTTTTTTCTTTCTTTCCTTCCTTCCTTCCTTCTTTCTTTCTTTTCTCTTCTTCCTTCCCTCCCTCCCTCCCTCCCCTCCCTGCCCCTCTCTTTTTTTCTGAGACCAGGCTAGTCATGAACTCACAGAGATTCACCTGCCTCAGCCTCCCTGGTTTTGGGACTAAATGCAACACCATGTCTGGCCTCGCCCTAATCTTTCAACCACTGTTCATGTAAAATGATGTGAACAACCAAGATAAATCTCTGTTGCTTTCTTCTGTACATGATCCAGTTCAAAAATCTTTTTTTTTCTTTGTCTTTTTGAAACAGGGTTTCGCTGTAGCCCCAACTGGCCTGGAACTCATTATGTAGACCAGGCTGGCCTTGAACTCACAGAGATCCGCCTGCCTCTGACTCCAGAGTGCTGGGACTAAAGGTGTGAGTCACCACACCTGGCTTCAAAAATCTTAATAACTAGTACTTAGAATATTTGTGTCCCTGATAAAGCAGAAGGCAAATCTAGGAAAATCTTCTAAGTTATTCAGAATATTGTGGTAACTGAGGCACACATTTGTGCAATGTTGACTTGTCCCCTAAAACCATGCTAGGTTTGTTACATGACTTGGTATAACTGCCAGTCTATATTTCTAGAATTGATAATCTTAACCTCAATTAAGGTTTTTGGTTTTTTGTTTTTTTTTTTCAATTAAATTGCATTTGGCTGACTTCAGCTCCCTGGACAGCCACTTGAAGTCTATGGGGTAAACACACTGAAACCCCTCTACTGAGAGAAATCATGAAAATATCTGCTAACTCCTTCTGATTATAAACCAAGTTGGTAACAGCTGAAATCAGAAGACACATCTCCCATTTTCCCAACCATAGCCCTCCATCCCGCAACATGGGTAACGATGGTGATGTTAATGATAGTAATCATCTTCAAAGCAAGTAACACTTACTGGAAGATTACCACATTGCCAGGCACTACTCTAAGAATTCCAGGTATTAATCCTCATACCTCTGTAAGGTACAGGCACTGTGGAATCCTCATTTTACAAAGGGGGCAATCTGCCAAGCCTACCTGGACTATACAGTGAGTTGAAGGTCAGTTGAGGCAACTTAATGGCTCTGTTTCAAAATAAAAGGTAAAAAGAGGGCTGGGACTGTGCTCAGTGTTAGGCCACTTGCTTAGCATGTTTGGGGCCCTAGCTTCAATCTTCAGTATAGGATAAAGACAGGAGGGGGTGACAAACTTGGCAGTGAGAACTTAAGCAAATTGCTCTGTATTATATAGCTAGTAAACAGCAATACTGGTGTTCAAACCCTGGATGGCTTGGTGCAATTATTATTCCTAGGGCTGAGGGAGCTACCCAGGAGTGACCCAGATACTTGGAAAGAGTCCCAACAAGACCTGTTCAGCCAGCCATGAGACACTGTATCACATAAACACAGAAGAAAAAGGGTAGTTACACAAGCTGGGTTAGCCTGTGGAGCCTGGCCCATACTGCCACACTTACCTCCATTGCTCCTCTGGGGAGAGGTCTGACATATCAACCTGTAGAGAGATACCACCAGAAAAATCTGTTATTGACTTAGAACTGTCCCTGCCCAAAATAAGGTGTTCATGCATTCATCAATATCTTCCAGGAATTAAGGGAGGCTTCACATCTTACATCTCTGCAAAGCCTTTCCCAGCACTATTTCACACTGATTTCTCCCTTTTGTACCCCTTAGTTTCTTAGTTTGGCTCATGTTTATGACATGAATGCATGTTGCCCAGCTGTGGGAGGGACTGAAAACAGGAGTTCTAGCTTCCAGGATGTTCCCAGGACAGTGGACATACAAACAGAAAATTACATGGTAAAGACAAGCTATTGGTTTTTTTACCCAATCTGGGGTGATAGAAATCAGGGAAAATTTCTTGGAGTAATTATAAAATATTACCCAGAAATGAGAGGCATAGGGTCCAAACAGAGGGACTGCCATGGACACAAAAAGAAAAGAGCTGCAGAGTAATAAACAACTATGACTAGGATGAAGTTTGAGTGAGGATTAGAAAGATATGAACCTACACAAAATATTCTGTCATATAATGCATGTGATTTCTAAATGACCACAGAGGAGCAGGCAGATCACTAGACTAAGGCAAGGTGAGCTTTAGCCCCTGCTATTATTAGCTACAAAGGTTCACAAGACTTATTGAAAAGCATTTTCTCTTCCAACTCAGACCCCTACTTGAGTACCTGTCTATCTAGTACCCAAATTAACAGGACTTGTCACTGTCTCTGGCCTTTCCATACTCTTCCTTCTCTGCAATGCCCTTTTCTTTCTTTTTTTCCTATCTGAGCCCAAGTCATCCAATTTCACTTCTCCTAAAAAAGACTTCGGCCTAGGCTGGTGAATTCAGGTCTCTGCTGTTCTCCTTTTTACTGTGTGGCCCAGGGACTAGCACTGAGTCATCTGAGTGCTTGTTAGAAATACATAACCTCGGGCTGGGGATATGGCTCAGTGCTCACCCAGCATACAGAGCCCTGGGTTTAATCCTCAGCCAGGGAAGGAGGAAGGGAAAAGAAAGCACAAACTCAGGTAATACTCCAGACAACTAAATCAGAATCTGCCTTGTTTTTTGTTTTTAATTTTTATTATTTTTACTTTATGTGTATGAGTGTATTGCATGCATGTGAGTGCACCCATGTCATGCTATGCCTCGGAGGTCAGAAGAGGGTGTCGGATTCCCCTGGAACTGGAGTTAAAGATGGTTCGTAGCCACCATGTGGGTGCTGGGGATTGAACCCCGGTCCTCTGCAAGAGCAGTCAGTGCTCTTAACCACTGAGCCACCTCTCCAGCCCCCAGAATCTGCCTTGTAACAGGACTTCAGATGACTGTTATGCACATGAAATCTGAGAAGCACTTTTCTATAACATTCATTTACAGTCTTATGCTATCTTTTTTTGGGGGGGGGGTCTTTTTGAGACAGGGTCTCCCTATAGTCCCAGCTGGCCAGGAACCCACAAAGATCCACCTGCCTCTGCCTCCCAAGTGCTGGGATTAGAGATGTGTACTACCACGTCCAGACAGTCTTATGTATCTTAGCATGCTTTCCAAGCCGGGCGTGCTGGTGAACACTTTTAATCCCAGCACTTGAGAGGCAGAGGTAGGCAGATCTTTGTTGAGTTTGAGGCCAGCGTGGTCTACATAGTGAGTTCCAGGACAGCTGGGGCTACAGGGAGACCCTGTGTCAAAAAGACAGAAAAAAAAAAATAAAAAAAAGTGCTTTCCAAATGATCTGACTGCTTAAGGCCAAAACCAGGGTAGGCCAAGGAAGGTTCTAGGGCTCACAATTCAAGAAGCACTGGGTCTCAGGTGCTGACCCTATACTTGCTCGACCTTGAGACTGAGTGAATGCCTCCTTAAAGCTAGTGACTTTAATGCCTCGCCCTAGGTCCACCCTGGCCTCTAAGTACCTGGCACCCTTCCCATAAACCTGGAAGTTGTCTCAGAGCCAGGACCCGCCTTACACTGCTTTTGTGTTTTCCAAGGGGAACAGCAAGAGCTGAGCATTCAATGACTAATTATGCAATTGAAAAAAATCTTCGCCAGTAATCTAAGTATGTTAACAAACCAGCACACCACCTGGAGATGCTTAAACAAGACAGTAAACAAACATCTGAAAATAACTATGAAGCATCTGGGGAAAGAACAATCATTTGAGACCATAAAGCACCTAGAAAAATCATGCTAAAACAAAACAAAAAAACCCTGCATGCCAAGCACAGTGGTGTACACCTTTAATTCCATCACTCACAAGTAGATCACTGTGAGATGGAGGTCAGCCTGGTCTACATAGCAAGTGCCAGGGGCTACAGGGAAAACCTGTCTCAAAAAAACAAAAACAAAAACAAAAACAAAACAAACAAACAAAAAAACCCACTACATGCTGAAACAAATAGGCACATGTCCAAGAAAGCAAGAAAAAAATGTACTTGCAGGGCAAAGTACAAGATGCAGAGAATTGGGCCAGACACAGAGGTGTGTCTGTTTGAAGGGACTATGAATGTTACTGTCTTGGTTCCACCACCTGGAAATGGAAGACTTCTGACTCCATCAAGAGCTGTGAGGAAAGTACACTCCAGGAGTGGACATGTAATAGACACTAGAAGAGGCTGGGGAACTCAAAGTTGGTGAAGCATGGGACAGCAACACTTCAGAGTCCCAGGGAAAGCAGATCAGAAGAGCAAGCCCTAAGGCTGAGACTAGATTTGGGACTTTATGGATCATCAGCACTTCACAAAGTAGTATAATGTTAAGCATAACATATAATCTGGCTTTAATATTTACTCCAGAACCAAAAGTTACTTAAATTACATTCAAACCAGTCTTCTGGCTCAAGTGGAAAAACAAGGAAAGTCGTAAACTATATCTATAATTAACCAGTACCATCTGGAAAGACATCTTTATTTGCTACCTCATTAAAGGAATGTACTCATTTGGGGCCAAACATTAACCCAATCTAAAGTTACCTTGTCTGAAGCTCAGGTAAGTAATTAGGCAGGCTCTCAGGGCAAAGGTATTGACTGATGGTCCCATAACCAATTCCTAAGACCTCTATGTACAATGTTTTACTGCTAGCCCACCACTCCTTGCCTAGGATCCCACAAAGTTCCTAATCATGCCAACCCACAGAAGCCCTGCTTTAACAAGAAGTTAAACCAGAAATGCTAGGCCAGTTTCCTCAGTTACCACAGAAGAGCAAAATGACAAGGTACAACAAAATTGAATGCTACCAAATTATACCAGTAACAATTTACCATGTGATCTGAATGCATCAGGAGTATCCACAAACCAGGCCATGGACCATGGTTTTAAGCACCTGCTAACTACAGAGGGTCCTGAATTTTGGAATCTGATCCTCTACTTCTTTGGGTAGCCAACTTGCTATTTGGGGTACCAGCTGATCCTTCCATGTTAGAGAATGATCAGCCACACAGCTGCACTTTATCCTTTCACAAGAGTAGAGAAGGGGAAGTCCAGCCTTTGCTACTGATGCATTCACAGTCCAAGGAGTAAAGAAAGAAACAAATTAAAAATAATATGATAAATATGACCATTGACATATAAACAAAATGCTACATAATCCTCAAAAGAGGTGAGCTAGTTCCTGGGCCTGCACACTAACCAGGCTGGCTGCTCCTATCCGGAGAGGAAAGCTGAACTGCTGGGTGATCAGGATAACAAATGAAGTTCAAAGGTTCCCAAGTTAACCCACATTTGTAGTTAGTTTCCCATTCTCTTCATTCACATTCTTCCCCGACTCCTCAGCCATGCCAAACACTCCAAGCAAGTAAGTAAAAGTGCAACTACCTCAGACTCCCAAGATCTTAAGTTGGCTGGGGATATTTATTGCATATACCTAAGCCACAGTGTGAGGCCTTGACAGCACACACTGAGCAGTGAAGTAGATGCCCACTGTATCCAGCCCCAATTTCTTTTTTTTAAACAGGGTCTCACTATGTCACCCAGGCAGGCCACAAACTCATGATCCTCCTGTCTGAGCCTCCTGATGGCTGAGATTACAGGTGAGCTTTACCACACTCAGCTATGACTGTCTTCTTTCAAGTACTATAATTTCAAGAATCATTCATGTTACAACATGTATCAGCAGTTCATTCCTTTGCTAAGCAATATTCCACCACAGAAAAATATTATATACCAGAGCTGGAGAGATGGCTCAGCGGTTAAGAACACTGGCTGTTCTTGAAGAAGACCCGGGTTCAAATCCCAGCACCCACATGGCAGTTAACAACTGTCCCTAACTCCAGTCCCAGGGGATCTGACAGCTTCTTCTATCCTCCTCAGGCATTGCATGACACGGGTGCACTTACCTACATGCAGGCAATACACACACACATACACATTAAAAAAAAATTTTTTTTTAAATTATATTCTATTTATTCATTCATCAGGTGATAGACACTTGAGTTTGTTCCAATGTTTTGGTGATTAAAAATAATACTGCTGGGACTGGAGAGATGGCTCAGTGGTTAAGAGCACTGACTGCTCTTGCAGAGGACCCAGGATTGATTCCCAGCACCCACATGACAGCTATGAACCGTCCTTAACTCCAGTTCCAGGGAAATCCAAAGCCCTCTTCTGACCTCCACAGCATTGCACGACACAGGTGCACTCACATACATGCAGGCAATACACTCATACACATAAAATAATAAAAAAAAATTTTTTTAGTCTCTTTTAAGACAGGGTCTCTCTGTAACCCCAGGTGGCATGGAACTCATTATGTAGACCAGGCTGGCCTTGAACTCACAGAGATCTGCCTGCCTCTGCCTCCCAAGTGCTGGGACTACAGGCGTCCGCCACCATGCCCGGCTAAATAAAATATTTTAAAAAATAATAATACTGCTTAGGGCCAAAGAGATGGCTCAGCAGTTGAGGTCAGGGGTTGCTGTTGCAGAGGACTTGTGTTCAGTCCCCAGCACCCACATGGCAGCTAACAACTGGCCCTAACTCCAGTTCCAAGGGATCTGACACCTTCTTCTGACCTCCTTGGGCACTGCACAACATGGGTGCACTTACACACAGGCAATACACTCATTCATATATATATATATAATTTTAAAAAAATATTTTATTTTGGCTGGGTGTGGTGGTGCACGCCTTTAATCCCAGCACTCGGGAGGCAGAGGCATGTGGATCTCTGTGAGTTCAAAGCCAGCCTGGTCTACGTAGTGAGTTCTAGGACAGCTGGGGCTATAGGGAGACCCTGTCTCAAAAAGACAAAAAAATAAAAAAATAATAATAATAATAATACTGCTGCAAAATAAAAACAAGACACAAACAAAAAATATTACTAATACTGCCAGGCTAATGAGATGGCTCAGTGGATAAAGGCATGTGCTGCCAAGCCTGAAAACCTGAGTTTTTCTTCCAATTAACCATCCAAGCCGGTGTGATATGGTCCAAGGATTATTTGAATCTTATTCATCTTTGTATTTCAAAGACATAATCTGGTATACTTTATTATAAATAAGGTTATAAATGTTAGATGGATGTTAAATAATTGTAACTGCTTTGAAGATAAGCATACAGCTTATTCAACATCTCCCTTAAACTTCAAACCTACTAATAAGACACAAAACAAATGCTTGGAAAATACTCAGAATCTCTTAGCTCTCTCTTGAACAATAGATGCTATGCAAAAGTTCAGAGGAACTTGGAAAGCCATCTGAAACTAATAAAACTTGCCCATCTATAAACTGCCCCTACCATTCATCCCAGAGAGAACAGTTGCTCTCTACCAGTAAGAAGCATCTTCTGGCCGGGCATGGTGACACAGGCCTTTAATCCCAGCACTCGGGAGGCAGAGGCAGGTGGATCTCTGTGAGTTCAAGGTCAGCCAGATCTACATAGCATGTTCCAGGCCAGCTGGGGCTACAAGGAGATCCTGTCTCAAAAAGACCAAAAAAAAAAAGGCATCTTCTGTATAAATCATCCTTGCAGTGACAAACACAAATAACTAGAGACAGTTTGGCAACTGACCCACATCAGAGATGTGAAACTGATACAGATATATCACCCTTGTGATACTCCGTGGCTTCTCAGTTAAAGTGACCATTCCTCATAAGAGAAACACCAGCAGAAACCTAACTTGATTATTAATAGCTAACAGCAAACATTTTCCAAACAGATCATACAGCTAGAACTGAAGGAAACTTGGGAGAAAAGAAACTGAAGTTCACGGCTGGCAGTGACAGAAAATGTCTCCACCACTGCTTCCCTGCCACTCAAGCTACACATGTAATCTAGACCCTCAAATCCTTTACCTTTTCTATCAGTCACTTTATTGCCCAAGTGCAAAATTTTCGAGCGTCTCAATGCTGCCTCAAAGAGAAAGAACTCCTCAGCAGACTACACAATACCCTCCATGAGAGCATCCAGACCACACAAGTCCATAATCTGACCTCTGTCCACCTCTCTGCTTCCCCACTCCCATGGAATTTGTCACGTGATATCCCATAGCCTGTATGTAATATACCAGAAGCTACACATACTTTAGAATTAGATAAACTTGGAAGCCTTCTTGCATAGATTATGACAAATGTTCTTTGCCCCTTTAACCCTTTCAGCCTCCAAGGTAATCTTTTTAAACTGCAAATTTAATAACCATCACTCAACTTAAAAAAAAATATTTGTGGGGCTAGAGAGATGGCTCAGCAGTTAAGAGCACTGACTGCTCTTGCAGAGGACCAGAGTTAGAGTCCCAGCACAATGGCGGCTACGAACCTTCCTTAACTCCAGTTCCAGGGGAATCTGAAGCCCTCGTCTGACCTCCGAGGCATTGCACGACATGGGTGCACTCACATACATACAGGCAATACACTCATACACATAAAAATAATAAATAAAATATATTTTTAAAATATTTATTTATGGGTATGTGTGTCTATGTGTGTGGGTGTCCACAGAGGCCAGAAGGAGGTGTCAGAGTCTGTGGAGTTGGAGTTGCAGGGGGTTGTGAGCCACCTAACATAGGTGCTTAAAGATCTTCTATAGTTAATCATCATCTACATATAAAACCCCAGCTTTATTACAGTGTGTAAGATCCTCCACGAAGCCAGGTGTGGTGGCACATGCCTTTAATCCCAGCACGTAGGAAGTTACAGGCCAGCTGGGGCTACAGGGAGACCCTGTCTCAAAAAGACCAAAAGAAAAAAAATACTGTCTTTTTTTTTTATGTCTATGAATGTATTCCCTGCACCCATGTTGTGCAATATCCGTGGAGGACATCAGAGAGCATCAGATCCCCTGGAACTGGAGTTATGAATGATTCTTAGCCACCATGTAGGTGGTGAGAACTGAACCAGTGTCCTCTATGCAAGAGCAGCTAGTGTTCTTAACCACTGTGAGACATCTCTCCAGCCCCAGAACTGAACTGAAAGAAACAATCTTTTTTTTTTTTTTTGGTTATTTTTGTTTTTTGATATAGGATTCACTATGTAACCCTAGCTGGCCTGAAACTCACTATGTAGTAGCCTAGGCTGGCCTTAAACTTGTGGCAATCCTCCTGCTTCTACCTCCCTGGTGCTGGGATTACAAGCATGCACCACCACACTCAACCTTCAAACATACGAACCCTTAAAAACCAAATCAGGGACTAGAGCAATGGCTCAGTTGATAAACTGCTGGGCAAACATGAGGAGAATCTGAACTCCAATAGATCTCCAGAATACACTTGAAAGCCATGCATGGTGGTATGCCTGTAACCCTAGCACTTGGAATTAAGGGCAGGATAGTAAATATGGGTGGATACCTGGAGATCACTAGCCACTCAGTCTAGCCAATCGGTGAGCTCTCAGTTCAATGAAAGACACTGTCTCAAAAAACAAGCTAAGGTACTGGAGAGATGGATCAGTAGTTAAGAGCACTGGCTGCTCTTGCAGAGAACCTGGGTTCAGCCCCCAGCGCCCACATGGCAGCTAACAATTGTCTGTAACTTCAGTTCCGACGCCTACTTCTGACCTCCAAAGTCATAGCACAGCATAGGTGCATTTACTTATGTGCAGACAAAATACTCATATACATAAAATAAAAATAAATCAAAAAAATTTATGGGCTGGAGAGATAGCTCAGTGGTTAAGAGCACCTGCTGCTCTTGCAGAGGACCCTGGTTTGGTTCCCAGTATCCACATAGCGGCTAAGAACTGTCCCTAACTCCAGTCCCAGGGCATCCGACACTCTCTTCTGACCTCTATAAGCATTGCACAACATGGGTACACCTACCTACATGCAAGCAATACACTCACACACATAAAATTTTTTTAAAAAATTTTTTTTTGAGAGACAGGGTCTCCCTGTAGCCCCAGCTGTCCTGGAACTCACTATGTAGACCAGGCTGGCCTTGAACTCACAGAGATCGTCTGCCTCTGCCTCCCAAGTGCTGGGACTACAGGTGTGTGCCACCATGCCCGGCAAATAAAAATTATTTTAAAAAGTATTTTTTCAAAAATATGTTTTAAAAATATGAAAAGCAGGGCTGGAGAGATGGGTCAGTGGTTAAGAATACTGGTTGTTCTTGCAGAAGACCCGGGATCAAATCCCAGCACCCACATGGCAGCTAACAACTGTCCGTAACTCCAGTCCCAGGGGATCCGACAGCCTCTTCTGTCCTCCACAAGCACTGCACAACACGGTGCACTTACCTACATGCAGGCAGTACACGCATACACATAAAATAAAAAAATAAATAACATATTTAAAAAAATATGAAAAGCAATAGAGAAAGACACCTGCTATCATCCTTTGGCCTCTACATACATGCAGTCACACATACAATGGCATGTACACATGCAGAAACATGCACACACATCCAAAAAAAAGGGAAAAAAAATCAAGCATCTTCTTTATTGTCTCCTCTCCTCACTCCCCAGCTCTTTTTGTCCTTTTCAGACAAGGTCTCCCTGCAGCCCCAGCTGGCCTGGAACTCACTATGTAGACCAGGCTGGCCTTGAATTAAGAGATCTGCTTGCCTCTGCCTCCCAAGTGCTGGGACTAAAGATGTGTGCCACCCACACCAGCCCCCCCCCCTTTAAAGTATTGAAGATTGAACTCTTGCTAGGCAATTTATGAGGTCTAGGTGAAACCCAGCAGAGTTCATCACTCCCTCTTCTGTTACTTAACACCCACTTGTACTACATGACTGCAATTTTCCCCAGATCTGTTTTACCCCACAAGACTAATTAACTCTCTGAGCTACATCCTCATCCTTATATCCCCAGCTCAGTATCTGGTACTCAATAGCTGACGATGGAAAGGATGAATAAATATATCCAAATTCCACAGCCTGGCATTCAAAGTCAAGCTCATGTTAGCCACAACCTACCTTAACACTTGATGGGTTTCTCTCCCTACTAGACTGTAAACACTTTTTTTTTCTTTTGGGACAGGTCTCCCTGTAGCCCCAGCTGGACTGGAACGCTCTGTAAAGCAGGCTGGCCTTGAACTCACAGAGATCCACCTGCCTCTGCCTCCCAAGTGCTAGGATTAAAGGCATGCACCGCCAAGCCCAGCCTTAGGTGGTAAACTCTTAAGTTATCAGAGATAGTCTCTTTATCTAGTAATAATCCCTAAATGAAGTGCCCAAAACAGTACCTGGCATAATTAAATGCACAATGAATACATGACAAATTTTTTAAATAGTGAATTCGTATCATTAGTCTATCCCAGCTCCACTTACAGGCTATGCAAAGTTGAATAAATCATGTCTCTATGTCTGGTTTTTTTCTCAGATAGAAAATAAAAGATAATAATTTATTGAAATATGGGGCTGGAGAAATGGCTCAGTTAAGAGCATTTGCTGCTCTTGCAAAGGACCTGGGAGGGTCACAACTGCTTATAACTCTAGCTCCAGGGGATCAACACCCTCTTCTGGCCTCCACAGGCACTGCATGCATGTGGTGCACACAGACAAATAGGTACGTAAACAGAAGTAAAAATTTTTAAATAAATCATTTGCTGCAACAGAATTAAAAGACCTAATGCAAACTGCCTTTTGGGCCAGGCATAGTGGCACATGCCTTTAATCCCAGCAGAGGCAGACCAGCCTGGTCTACATAGTGAGTTCCAGGCCAGCTGGGGATGCAGAAAGACGTTGTCTCAAAAAGACACACACACACACACACACACACACACACACACACACACACACACACACCAAAAAAAAACAAACAAAAAAAAAACCCCCACACACACCCCAAAAAACAACAACTGCCTTTTGCAGGGCACTAAATGATACTCTCAGAAGATATTAGACTCAGTCCTAAAGGAAAAAAGGAGTAAAATGTCACACAAGGCTGCTAAGTAACAAAGTACCTTAAGCTATTGATAACACCAAGAGGAGGGGGAAGAGGACTGTCTGCTTGCCCTTGCCCCAGTTTCTCCCTAGCTGCCCAGAGCCAAAAGCCCTATGGCTATGACCCGGCATTCTCTTGGGAAAGCTGCACTTTAGAGGGAACTAATGAGTTTGTGTTTACCTACAGATTTTCCTCTAAGGAGCAAAGAGATAACAAATGACTTCAAGAAGAGAAAACACAAAGAAATAAAGAGGTGGTGAGAAATGACATTAGATGGATTATCTTCTGGTAGCTTCCTAGGAATAAGCTGTTAGTCCAAACAGCCTCAGGTGTGCTGAGACTACATTTTCCAGGGGCATCCTCTGGCAGGCTTATGCCTCCAAAAGTCAGAGAAGAATCTGGGAAAAGTTATGAAGAGGACTAAGAAGCTGAAGCTATATAGGATTAAGAATTCTAACCAATCTTGCTGGGCGTGATGGCACATATCTTTAAACCCAGCACTCCGGAGACAGAGGCAGGTGGCTCTCCCATGAGGCCAGCCTGGAACTACATAGTGAGTTCCAGGCCAGCTGGGGCTACAGGGAGATCCTGTCTCAAAAAGACCAAAAAAGGGGCCTGGAGAGATGGCTCAGCGGTTAAGAACATTGTTCTTCCAAAAAACTCAGGTTCATATCCCAGCACCCACACGGCAGCTAACAACTGTCTATAACTCCAGTTCCAGGGTATCTGACAGTCTCTTCTGTCGTCTGCGGGCACTGCATGACACCAGTGCACTTACCTACATGCAGGCAATACATGCATACACATAAAAAAATAAAAATAATAAATTAAATTAAATTTAAAAAGACCAAAAAAAGAATTCTAACCAATCTGAAAAGCACTGCACAGAGGTATTCAAAGAGAGAATAGGCTGATGGTGGAGTGACCGGACTATTAAAACACCATAGACAGGATAACTCCTTCCTATAGATTTCAACATGGGTCGATTGATTTGATTGAGGATTCAACAAACATTTGAATATCAACTCTACGCTGGCTACTATGCAAGAGTAAGTGCTGGGAATGCACGAGATGAAAAATGAAATGGTCCTATCCCCTCAAAGAGTTCACTGCCTAATAGGGGAGTGAAACAATACAGTAAGTGCTGATAGAAATCTGTACAGGGTGCTTTGGGAGTGGAAAGTTAAGTTCTTAATTCACTGGTAAGGGGCAATATGACATTAATATAAAGTAGACAGGTTTCAACAACAGCCTTCCTAAAGCAGAGTTCACACCTCCACACAGTTGCATTTCTTCAACAAGTATACTGATCTGTGCCAAGCACTGGGCAAGGCACTGAGAACGGTAGAGAGATGAGACAGTTTCTGGGCTCAAGGAGTTAATCTTCATCTTTTCTTCCTCCCTCTCCTACCCTCCTTTATAGAGCAGATGGCACCTTAAGTTCTTTCTAGAAGTAGATGAGTTATTTAATCACAACGATCAAAAATTTCTTACAAAAAACAAGAGTAAGCCATACAAGGTGCTCACATCTATAATCCCAACATTCAGGAGATAGAAGCAGGAGTTTGAGGTCAGCCTGGGCTATATAGTGAGCTTGAAGCCAGCCTGAGCTACGTAGCAAGGCCTTGTCTCAAAAAAACAAGTTAGAGAGATAGCTTAGTGGTTAAGAGGATTTGCTGCTCTTCCAGAGGACCCGAATTCAGATCCCAGCACACATGTTGGGTGGCTCACAACTGCCTATAACTCCAGCTCCAAAAGAAACCAATGCCTTCTTCTGGCAATCTTGGGCATAAGCACACTCACGCACATACTCAAACACATAAAATAAAAATGGCAATAAATCTAAAAAAGAAAAATAAACAAGGGTGAATTGGGTGCTGTTAAATCAAATAGGAATCTTCCAGGATATCCGCCAGACCATGACTTTGATTACATCCAAACTCAAAGGTCACAGAATGGGAGGCTGGCAGGCCTTTGTGTCTACTCCTTTTCTACCACCATTTTCTATTCTCACCACAATATTGTCAACACAAATTACTGAGAATAATTATATCTTTACTCATTCAGACATTCACTAAGTATTTACTGAGTACCTGACAGAAGTTGTATGTAGGAAACATAAAGCAAAGTAAAACACTGAGCTCCAGGAACTGTCAAAGCTGCAAGAGATCTCAAAGGCCATTGCATCCAAATCTGTCAGTTCCCAGATAAAGACTGAGGTACAGAGAGGTTGAAAACTAAGTTTATATATTCATTTACTGAGTCATACTCTATACCACATACCAGAGATAAGAGTGAATAGGGCAAAAAGCAGGACCTCAGTCAAGTCATCTGTGGAAGTAAGTCCCACATCTATACAGTGGGAGTATCTGTGTAACACAGGAATAAAAGTAGACAGCACTCCTCATGCCCAGAGGGGCTCAGATCACAGATGCTGGAATGCTCCTGTATTTGAAGGCCAGCTCTATCACTCACCTGTGTGTATGTTAAGCAAATCTCTTAAATTCTCTGTGCCTTCTGTGGAATGGTGATAACAGCAGCTATCCTGAAAGGCTCTGGTATTAGATAATGTATTTAAAACACTTGGCCTAGGGTAAGTTCTACTATTTTGCCTTCAGTACTTTTCCTCCAGACTCTTTTCTGCTGGGCCTTTCCCTCAGAATCCTTCTCAGTCATCTATGATCAGCTGGCTATTGTGAGATTAAACAAATCTGGTATTCCTTCTGTAAAACTTGGGTCTACAGCCTACTCCTCTAGTGGTTTCTTCCCCACTTTACCCTACTAGGCTATTTTACAAGCATCAAAAAATTCCAAAGATAGCCAGGTGTGGTGGCACACACCTTTAATCTCAGCACTCAGAAGGCAGAGGCAGGTGGATCTCTATGAGATCAAGGCCAGCCAGGTCTACTTGCAGAGTTTCAAGCCAGCTGGGGTTACAGGGAAACCCTGTCTCAAAAAACAAAAATAAAGATGGACATGGTAGCGCACACCTTTGATCCCAGCCCTCTGGAGGCAGAGGCAGGTAGATCTCTATGAGTTCAAGGCCAGCCTGGTCTACATAGTGAGTTCCAGGCCAGCTGGCACTACAGGGAGACACTGTCTCAAAAAGACAAAAAAAAAAAAAAAAAAAATTTTTTTTTTTTCCAAAGATAGATACTCAAGACTCAATTTGAGTCACGTCTGCCTCAATCCCTCCATGACATCTAATCTGGATCAATAATCCCTAGAGAAGAAAAGCCCTGGAAACAAGGAACACCTACCAAATGTCTACAGGGAGAGATCCACAGGAGGAAAACAGAAAACAAAACAGTGACTAAGAGCAAGGGATGAGAACGTTCACAGCCTTCTAAAGGTTTACCAAGGCAGGACCAAGGTAGCTGGGAGACCTGTGTAGCTGTTTCCTGCACCCACCCCACAATCACAGCAACTATGACATGTTTTTCAGCGTACCAGTCCTTCTCTAAATATTCTAGTCCATGAACTCCTCAAGGATAGTAATCATACTTTATCCAGCTTTGTATTAAAGGCATAGCATCACAACTAGCACACAGAAGGTGCTTCAGAAGTCTGATGAATAGGCTGGGCATGGTGACCCACACCTGTTATCCCAGCAGAGGCAAGAGGACCGATGAATGTTCAAGGCCAGTTTGGTTTACATGTCCAATTCAAGTCCAGCCATTGCTAGATAACAAGATCCTGTCTCAAAAAAACAAAAACCAAGCCCGGCATGGTGGCGCACACCTTTAGTCCCAGCACTTGGGAGGCAGAGGCAGGCGGATCTTTGTGAGTTCAAGGCCAGCCTGGTCTACATAGTGAGTTCCAGGACAGCTGGGGCTACAGGGAGACCCTGTCTCAAAAAGACCAAAAAAA